>NC_042615.1:69633644-69998141 GCF_901001135.1 Rhinatrema bivittatum | reverse complement strand
TCGACTGCAGGAGGTCGTTCAGCGAGGCGCCGGAACCCTCGCTGAACGACCTCCTGCAGTCGATCTCCTGCCGGCGCCATTTTCCGTACGAAAACGATTTGCGGCGGGAAATCGCTCCCTGACCCCCGCTGGACCTCCAGGAACTTTTGGCCAGCTTGTGGGGGGCCTCCTGACCCCCACGAGACTTGCCAAAAGTCCAGCGGGGGTCCGGAAGGACCTCCTGCCGTCCAATCGTGTTCGTCTATGGCCGCCGCCATTTTTCGGCGCCATTTTGGAAAATGGCGCCGGCTGAAGACAACAAGATTCAGGAGCAGGAGCCCGTTCCGGACCGCTGCCGTTCCGGACCGCCGCTGGACCCGCAGGTTATTTAACTCATTTGGGGGGGGTTCGGGAGGGTGGGGGATTTAATTTAAAGGGTCGGGGGTGGGTTTTAGGGGGTTTTAATGTGCCGGTTTTGCGATTTTTAGATTTTTCACGATTTTTCACGATATTTTACCCCCCCAAACGGCAACAATACGATTCCCTCCCCCTCCCAGCCGAAATCGATCGTTAAGACGATCGAGGACACGATTCACATCCCTAATAATGAGTAACAGCGAGTTCCAAGATTCAACTCAGAACCACAATGTTAATTGTAGATTAGGTAGAGCCTGTCTTAGTTTTTCTCTAAAATGATCAGAATCTAAAAATCGCATTTGAGGGCAAATTGATGTGTTTTCATTGTTACTTTAGAGTATCTTCAGCAAATAAGGCTTAGTGATTAAAATACTGATTGGCCATGGAGCTTTGGTAATTAAAGGATTTGAAACTTGGCTGGCTAAATCAATAGATATTTTGTTTTGATTTAGAAATATCTGGTCCAATTCTCAACTTTGAGTTGGTGTGATAATAATCTCTTGTTTTTGAGAAAAAGTAGATTTAGCTTATGAGACCTGACATGCTAGTCTGGCTAAAGTAATTAGGGAGGTGACAGGTTTTTTACATCTGACCTACTTTAAATATGCCAGCTCAGCAGGTTTACCTTGCATAGGGAGGATTTGCACATGTGAATAAGTTAAACTGGCTACTCAAGTTTGTTGATCCAGTCTGTTTCTTTTTCAGCTCATACGTCCCCTTATATGGGTGATATGCATCAACCAAGTTTGAAGTACAAGCCTGTAAGGCTTTTGGACTAAAATATGGAATGGAAGATATGCTGAAATCACTTTTTATGCTCCATTTTACAAACAACCCTCCCCCTCCCCCCTTTGTATCCTTTGGTAAAGGGATGACAAACAAGTCATTGTTTGTATCCTTCAATTGTGAGATGAAGATTTGATTCTCCTCTTTTTCCTCTTAACCATGCAATATGTGATAGGCATGTTTAGTTTATAGATTGAGATTGCTCTTAACTAGTCCCATAAGAACATAAGAAAATGCCATACTGGCTCAGACCATACTGTTTCCAACAGTGGCCAATCCAGGCCATAAGAACCTGGCAAGTACCCAAAAACTAAGTCTATTCCATGTTACCATTACTAATGGTAGTGGCTATTCTCTAAGGGGCGGATTTTAAGAGCCCTGCTCGCCGGTGCGCCTATTTTACATAGGCCTACTGGCGCGCGCAGAGCCCCGGGACTCGTGTAAGTCCCGGGGTTTTCCGAGGGCGGCGTGTCGGGGGCGGGCCCGATCCACGTGGCATTTTCGGGGCGGGACGTAGCATTTCGGGGGCGGGTCCGGGGCGTGGTTACGGCCCGGGGCGGTCCGGGGGCGTGGCCGCACCCTCCGGACCTGCCCCCAGGTCGCGTCCCGGCGCGCTAGCGGCCCGCTGGCGCGCGGGGATTTACGTCTCCCTCCGGGAGGCGTAAATCCCCCGACAAAGGTAAGGGGGGTTTAGACAGGGCCGGGGGGGTGGGTTAGGTAGGGGAAGGTGAGGGGAGGCCAAAAGAAAGTTCCCTCCGAGGCTGCTCCGATTTCGGAGCGGCCTCGGAGGGAACGGAGGTAGGCTGCGCGGCTCGGCGCACGCCGGCTATACGGAATCGGTAGCCTTGCGCGCGCCGATCCAGGATTTTAGCGGCTAAGTGCGTATCTACTAAAATCCAGCGTACTTTTGTTGGCGCCTGATGCGCCAACAAAAGTACGCCAAATCGCGCATTTTGAAAATCTACCCGTAAGTGAACTTAATAGCAGGTAATGGACTTCTCCTCCAAGAACTTATCCAATCCTTTTTTTAAACACAGCTATACTAACTGCACTAACCACATCCTCTGGCAACAAATTCGAGTTTAATTGTGCGTTGAGTAAAAAAGAACTTTCTCCGATTAGTTTTAAATGTGTCCCATGCTAACTTCATGGAGTGCCCCCTAGTCTTTCTACTATCCGAAAGAGTAAATAACCGATTCACATCTACCCGTTCTAGACCTCTCATGATTTTAAACATCTCTATCATATCCCCCCTCAGTTGTCTCTTCTCCAAGCTGAAAAGTCCTAACCTCTTTAGTCTTTCCTCATAGGGAAGGTGTTCCATGCCCTTTATCATTTTGGTAGCCCTTCTCTGTACCTTCTCCATCGCAATTATATCTTTTTTGAGATGCGGCGACCAGAATTGTACACAATATTCAAGGTGCGGTCTCACCATGGAGCGATACAGAGGCATTATGACATTTTCCATTTTATTCACCATTCCCTTTCTAATAATTCCAAACATTCTGTTTGCTTTTTTGACTGCCGCAGCACACTGAACCGACGATTTCAATGTGTTATCCACTATGACACCTAGATCTCTTTCTTGGGTTGTAGCACCTAATATGGAACCCAACATTGTGTAATTATAGCATGGGTTATTTTTCCCTATATGCATCACCTTGCACTTATCCACATTAAATTTCAACTGCCATTTGGATGCCCAATTTTCCAGTCTCACAAGGTCTTCCTGCAATTTATCACAATCTGCTTGTGAGTTAACTACTCTGAACAATTTTGTGTCATCTGCAAATTTGATTATCTCACTCGTCGTTATTTCTTTCCAGATCATTTATAAATATATTGAAAAGTAAGGGTCCCAATACAGATCCCTGAGGCACTCCACTGCCCACTCCCTTCCATTGAGAAAATTGTCCATTTAAAAATAGGTACCTGGAAAAATTGCCTGAAGCTAGTATCCTAACAGAGAAAAACATTTCCAGTCATTTTGTAGATGTCTATATTGAGATGAGTATAAACTGTAAGCCACAGGATCACTAGCAGAGCTAACCTTCCGCCACTGGCATTCAGCTCATCATAACAAACTCTTTTCATTTGTAAGCTCTTTCTTAAAACAGGGTGCCAAATGACATCGTCGAGAGGCAAAATGTTTTGAGGGTGCAACTTTATCCAAAACATTATGAAAGACTCACACCCTTGCCTGCACACAAGAGCTGGCTGAAGCTGCAACTTTCAATCTAATGTTAAGATCTGGGGCCCATTCCTTCTATAGCTGATTGAGCTCTATATAGAAATGCTTGAATTGGATCAACGCAGGTGGACAGGCCTTAATGTTATACATACTTCATGGGAGGGGATAAAAGGAGACGACCTCCATGTCATCCAGCCTAAGGATGATCTCTTTCCCACCTGTGGAGTCCACAGGATTCTTCATACCATGAGGGCAGCCTGAAAGGCACGCTGAAGGACTTACAATCGGCAAGCAGCATACCACTGTGGGTAAGTGCCTAAAGGGAATTAGATGCAGAAAATGAGAAAGATTTGCAGCAACAGCCACCTAAGTGGGCAATGGAAAGGCTTTTCTGCACTACAACTCCACATGCTGTAGTGCACAAAAGGGAGGGGGGCAAGGTCAACAGGATTAAGGAGCTTTATACCATGCTGCTGCCTAGCTAGGCCAGATGCAGAGTATTGACAGCATAACAGGGACAAGGAGAAGATTTAATGCAATCATCTCCTATCACACTAAGGCCATATGCATAGGTAGGGGATGAATGCAAGAGGTTCCTATGGCAACAGTTTACCTCAATAATACAAAGTCTCTTTCCAAAAGCTGAGTTGGGAAACACAACATCCATAGATGCCTATAAGGCCAGGAAAGTGCCACACCAAGATGGGTAAGGTGGCAGCCAAGAAATAGTGCACAAATGTTTGGGTTTCATGCTGCATCTCTTCTCTAATTCCAGTCTTCCTATCTGCCTTTCTTTATAGATTGAGAACCACAGGAAGAAGGGCTGAGAGCTTAGGTGCACAGCGAAGGAATGGCTGGAGTGGCTACGTGTCTGGCCAGAGGTAAGAATGCTTTAACATGTGCCAGGTTTCATCCTTGTCAACTAACATGAAGGCAGCGGCACATAGCTATTAATGTCCAACTAGGTGTTCTATCTATGCCCAGGGCTGCAGCTTGCACTTCCTCAGCAGCCATACATTGGTAACTCACAGCCTAACCATTGTCTTCCCTTAAAGGCTATCGTGGCAACACCGAAAGCTGGGGTCTTTTACAGCCTCAATGAGAGGATACCCATTAATCAGCCACTGTCCAGCTCATAGCTTTCTCTTCTCATTTACTTGGGTACTATCACTTTCTTCTTGGTTACATTTTTTCTCCATTGCTACTTGCTCACATTTCCCACCAGCCTAATCATCACTACAAACAAAGGAATTTCAGGCACCCATTCCTAACATTGCTCCCCCACTATGCCATTCCTATGCTATAATTGCCAGCCTGCATTTTAGACCAGTGCTTCTCAACCTTTTTTTGTCAGGACACACATGTGAGATGATGCTCACTTGCATGACACACTGGGCACATGACCATCATGGGACTAAATATAAGCATATGCTCTGCATCTACAGGAGTCCCCCACTTCCTAACAATGGGTGTGGAGCAGAACTAAGACATTTCCCTGTACAATTCACTATACTAAAAGATATTCTGATGCCATCTCAACTAACAGCATCACAAACTCCCTCTACTACCAGGTGCATTGTAAAATAATACAAACAAAACCCACTCTGTACCTGTTTGGCAAACCTGTCATACTGAAGCAGCACTAACTCAAAGAAATGAAACAGCAATACTCTTCCCATGGAAAGGCAGCAGTTCACCACCAGTGCAATATAACATTGAGAAAATACAACAAATAAAGCCAATAATACAAACCTCTAGTAAAGTACCTCATCTCAGTCGCATACACAGACCACAAATTACAAATGTGGAAACAAAACCTAGAATGTAAACCCAAAGACCACCTTCTGCATGCAGTGCAAAACTGGAGACTAGAAACAAAAATATATTTCCTCATACACTAAGCAAAGTTCAAAGACAGAAGAAATGCAAATTCCCAAAACTGACATAGTATGGCCCTTGTACTGTCACTCCCTCCCATGCCATCACCCCTCACTTATCCCAACTACTCAATCATTCCCTTCACATGCTCATATTCCTGTCCAACATGCGACACCCCCACCCCACATCCTCTTCTCCGTGCTTTCTTCCCTGTTCAACTCTTTCTGGCCTTCCATCTCCTCTTCCCTACCCAGAATACCTCTGACCACCTCTTTCCTATCCCTTTCTGCTCAGCATCCCCCACTTCTCATTTCTCTCTCCCCCAGCCCAGAAGCCTGTACCTCTATCTCTCTCCACTTCCATCTCTCTTCCCTGCCCAGCAGCCCCCAACTCTTCCTTCCTTCATCTCTTCCCTACCCAGCAACCCCAACCTTTCCCCCAGCCCTTCCCATCCAGCACTCTTAACCTCCTATCTTCCCACACCTTCCTGCCCGGTACATTTCCTCCTCCTCTTGGCTCTCAGCCAGCATAAAAGATTTCAGTCCAGTGTCTCCCTCCATCTTTATGAGCAGCAGAGGGCACGAAGCACTGAGGAGAGGAAGATGAGGAGATGGCAGAAGCGGATCTACAGAGCACACACCTTTCTCCCTCCTGACCTGAGATTGGAACAATCGACACCCACCTTTAAAAAAAGACTCAAGACATGGTTGTTTAATCAAGCATTCTCCTAATCCCATTAACTATTCTGAACTTTTCAACAATCGACCTCAGGCCCGACACAGTCAATTTCGAAAATATATTCTATTTTATATTGTATTTAAATTGTACTCTCCTTGCTCCGTTGAAGTTATTTATTGCTCTCATTTAAGTTATTTTATTTATTTCCAAGTTCAATCTTCCCTGTTCTTTGTAAGACATTATTCTATATACTGTCAATTTTATTGTTATAATGTAAACCGAATTGATTAGTAACTTTGTTACTAGAACTTCAGTATATAAAACTGTTAAATAAATAAATAAATATGTTCCTGCTTTCATATCCAGGCCCATGGGGTGAAGAGAACATCAGCAGCCTCACTGCAAGGCCAGGCAGAGGAAGATTAAGTTGGTGTCCTGCCAGGCCCATATGAAAAGGAGTTGGTGATATCATGCTCTGATCTGTGTGAAGGAGGAGGGAACAATCTCCCACTGGCCAGGAAAAGAAAGAAGCAAGAGCAGCTTCCTATCATACCCAGTAAAAGAAGTCAGACAACTCCTGCCCAGACTGATGAGGAAAGATCAGAGGCTGTTGGCTTTGCAACACACCTGTTGAGAATCACTGTATTAGGTTCTCCTGTCCAAATTATCCTCACAGCACAGTCACATCCCATCACCACAAACTCTCCCCAATAGCCAGCCACAATTGATCCCTAATGCATAGCCCGTTTTCACCTCCAGCTTTCTAAGCTTTTCACTTTACCTGCTCACATTACCCACAAATTGTCTTTTCTCAGGACAGCCCAGTAGAGTAAGACAAGCATGAGCCACCATTTTTCTCAGCATCTCCAGCCCAACAAGCAGCTTCTGCCAGACCTCGCCAGTCCCCACCTCCAAAGCTAGCACCAGACTGATGCAGGAGCCATGGTCCCCCGCCTCACTTTCTGGCACAGGTGGCCCATCATAAGGCCATCTCATGTCCCCTTGGGAATGCAGAAAGTTAGTGCTTCCCCACCCTTTGCAGAACAAAGATCATCAGAATGTCAGGCCACATTCTCCTGCAGGTGATCAAAACCCCTTAGTTCCTGTGGCTCTCTCTGGAAGAGTTGCTCCAGTGCTGGAGCAGGCCTAAGAAGCTGGAGGAGTGACTCTGGGAAGCCTGCATTGAGGCTGTGTCTGGAATCCAGGGACTGATTGTCCTGTCTGGGAGCTGACAATCACCATAAGCATGGGGTAGTGCTGGGACTGATCATTGTGCTGGTCATATACCCATGACCAGCACAATGAGACCCTTAAGTCTGCCATCTCTGGCCCTAATGGAACTAACTCTTTTCTCCTTTGGGAAAAGGTGGATGGTGCAAGCCTCCACTGAACCAGTCTCTGTACTTGTCCACACATACAAAGTCCACTGCAAAAGATTTCATGAAAAAGCTAGGGGCCAAACAACAAATAACAGAACACAAAAAAGTCAGCGTTTACTGCATTCTTCTTCTCCAATCTGTCTTTAACATTACAGTACTGTCACTTAAGGAAGCATGCATCGACTCTTTGCCAGCATTGGACCATTAACAAAGTTTATTGCCCACTGTGACATGCTTCCAATGTGTTCCTAACCCCATACACACACAATGGGAGAAATTCTTTAGTAAATAGGTCCTGAGAGTGGTCAGAGGGGGTGGGTGAGATGGGTGGCTGCAGAGGGTGCCAGCACATCTCTTCTCTCTCCCTCAGTCTCGGCACTGGCGCTTCTCTGTTGTAATGAGAGTTAGGTAAGCTCAGGTGAGATCTTTCTCTCCCACACAGCCATGTCAGAGGGAGGCCCTTGCTTGGCTGTGACATCAGGGGTGAGGGTATCCCCTAAACCAACTGGGCGTGCCATTTAGCCCTACAATGGTTGTGCCTGAAAGCTATTTGTGAGAAAAATAAACAGCTCCTTTATTTCATCTTCCACACTTTTTTTGATATTTTCAGGATTTTTGTTTTTCTTTAAGTTTTCCAGAAGCATCTGACTTCTGAATCCTTAAAGGCACAGTGCATTGCATAGATAAAACATTTCATGTTGCATCAGAGGCTAGGATTCTTCCATGGTAATCCAGTCTTTAAGCTGCTATATGCAGTACCACAGATCCTGAATGATATCCAGCTTTACTTTCACTGCTAAGGATCCTTTCTGTCTGCCCCGTTACGTTATGAATTTCAGTGGGTTTTTTTTTTTGTTTTTACCACCTGTCCTGCTTCCCCTGGAAGGCTGTTCCCATGCCTCCACTACCTTTTCTGAAAGAATACTTCCTTAATATGCTCCAGTCTCTAGCCACCTCCAGACTGCTCCTCCTTCTAACATATAATACGTTAATGCCCTCAGAACCTAACTGCATGCTTGAGAGATCTTTCACATTTTGGCATGATTGCATTTTTCCCCATTTATGAGATAAAAAGTAGTGCCCTCTACCTGGGCTTAATTTGCATTCAAATCTAAATGTTCTTTTTACCTTTGATATTCACACAAGAGACAAATAAGTTTATATTATATTATTTTGGATGCTCAAAACAAACATACAATAAAAACCAAAATTCTTGCATTATCTGGATGATTTTATATATTGTCTATGCAGATGCTTTAGAGTGCATATAAATTTACAGATATACTTTATGTACCAAGACAGAATCAGAAAATTCTGGTCCTTCTCACTTCAGTCAGTGCTACGGTTTGTGATGGGACTCTGTTCAGAAGCAAGAAAAAGGCCTTATGATGCCACCCGTGGAATAGTTATAGCCATAGCAAAATATAATTTGTAAAACATAAAAATGCCCACCTTTACACGATACAAAAATCGGCAATGTCTTGTCAATGAAGGATGAAATAAAGACTATTTCAAGAAATTCCTCTGAGATGCTACCAGCGTCACATTCAATAGTTCTTCCCTCCTCCCCAGTATAACTTTACATAAAAAGTAAATTTAGTTAGTGTTGCAGTCTGAGAAAGTGGTGTAAGATGTAGAATATTATTAGCAGAACAAGTACATAGTGTGTTTGATTGTGAGAAGCAAAAATTCCTCATAACATCTTGCTTTATCATATAATATTAATGCCCGGAAACATATTGTAATGCAGAATATTCACTCTCAGCAGTAATTAGTGTAGTATGATAACAGTGAATACAGCAAGATACTGTAACAGCAAATATTTGTTAATCTATACTAATCCATATTCTAGAGATATACGGTTCATTCTTTGCATTCCATGGAAGCCTATGTCCCATGTTTCTTCTTAAAATGAAGAGATTCATTGACCCGGAAACTCTGATATGCAAACTCCATAAAAGAATTGTTTCTTAGAGCACCATAGGCCAGTCTTTCTAAAGCCTTCATAGTTTAGAAAAAGCTGTGCAGAGAGACCCAGTCAAAATGATGCAGAACGCCAAGCACAGAATCACATAATTTCTCAGTCCCTGTATAGTAAAAAAAAAAAAAAAAGAAAAAGTGATTATGAAGAGATTCTGAATTCAATAAAACAGCTAGTTTCTCCTGAAATAGAGCGTTGAGCCAAATGAAGTTAGATCACAATTCTAAATAGGCCATAATGTCATATATATACATACATATATACACACACACACACACACACACACACACTAAATAACAACTAACGCTCCTATCGGAACGGGGTAAAAGCACATTACTCGTTTAACAATTACCTCTTATTAAATCCTTGTGAAAGAACATACAAGTGTCAGCAAAAATTACAAATACTCACATAAAATAACTCAGATTTTACATACCTCAACATTCTATTAAAATCAACACTCATTCATACCACCCTTTTTCACATTCATACTTTGTGCAAAATAAGCTTTCAAATAACTTTGAAATCTTCCAAGCGCAAAACATAATATCCCTTACAAAGTTTTCCAATGGTTAACATCAACATAAGTAATACATATTATCTTACATTTTCATTGTGTTCACAATCTTAGCAATACAGTAATGCTGATGTTAACCATTGGAAAACTTTGTAAGGGATATTATGTTATTTTGCACTTGGAAGATTTCAAAGTTATTTGAAAGCTAATTTTGCACAAAGTATGAGTATGAATGTTGAAAAAGGTGGTATATATATATATATATATTAGACAGACATAATAAGGCAGTGTACAAATGCAATCAAGAGTTCAGATAGTTATAAACTTAATGACAGAACATAAACACTCATGTATAGACTAAACTTGAGCAAATTAAATTGAATAAGTTCAAACTTAAATCCTGATCATACAAAAAATTTTTATTACTACAAAAATCTAATATTGTGTTTCAGCACATTGAAAAATAAAAATATAGCATAGCCTTTATTTTTTCTATTATTCAAAAAATTTAAGAGAAAACTATTATAGTTAATCCTCAAATGGGTCACAATCCAAAACAAAATCACAGATTTTAGAACAGTCTGGTCCAATGTAGGATTAAGAGCTCATAATATTCTTTATAGTAACACAGTGCTGTCTCTTTAGGTCTAGAAGCTGTGAGTAACAACTCTTCATAAACAATGCCCCAACGGCACAACTTTAAACAACTCCTTTCGACAAAGGGTCCATTGGTTTCACCCAAAGGGCTTCATCAGGAGATGGAGTTTAAATGAAAAAACAAGCCTTCTACAACGCTAGAGATTTCAGTTATCAATGGACATCAAAACATGTACTGTGAACTTCAACATTCCTAAGCCTTTGATTTTTTCCTGACAGCCGCCTTCCTTCCTTCCTTCAGCGAAAGTGTTTTCATTTTCCAGATTTGAGATGCTAAAGGAAGGAAGGCTGCTGTCAGAAAAAAAATAAAAAAATCAGCAGCTTGAGCCCTTCATAGAGCAGAAAAACAAAGGTAGGCACCAACAGTCTGCAAACAGCAGGCAGAAGTTGAAGCCACCAGCAGTCAATGAGAAAATATACACAGAATTCCTCCCAGGTCAGATATGATCAAGGTTCCACAGGCAAAACGAAGAATGAAATAACCCTTAGCTGAGCCAGAGCATTTGGCAAACTGCTATGATTCTGTCCTTGTCTGGCTGCTTTGGCTTTGCACGGGACCATTTTATTCTTGGCTTTTGCCTGCCATTTCATGATAATAATGGTGGGGGTGAGAAGTTTTCTGTGCACCCTTCATTGAACAGGCTTTTCTCTAGGAAAACAAAACTTATTTTGCACAGGCATACAACTACAATGGAAAGGAAGGCTATACTAAACCATCTCTTTCCCCTAATTGTACAGGCATGAGGAAAAGAAAAAAAATACCACAAACTTCTCCCCCCAGACAGATGGATCCCTTAACTTCATCTCATGCAGGGCCCATGCCTTTTTTGGATCCTTGCCTGCTTCTGTCAGACTTTGGAGACCCAAGTAACACACAGCTCCACTGCATCCTTTTTAAGTGCTTTTTACTAAAGGGAAAAAGCAAAGAATGCCTTAGGGGTAAGTTGTGTTCATCCTGTTACCAGCAGAGAAACCGGTGGATAGATTGATGAAATACAAGATGTGAGAGGTAGACCATAAGAAGAGTTGAAACTGCTAAGTTTCAGCAAGAGGAGTGGATCAAGGGAGGTAGAGAGGGGCTTGACCCAGATCCTGACAGCCCAAGAAGAAGTGGAGAGAAGGAAGGGGAATGCAGATGAGGGGGGTAAGTGCTGGAGATTAAAAAACAAACAAAAAAGCCACCTTTGGAAATTGTGTAGTCTATGAGTGCACCTTTGAGTAAGAAAGATCCAGCGTACATCTCCAGTGTCTGTAAGATCAGAGTGTTCTTATTTTGATCAACCAGATCAGACATAGAGCTTATGAAAACTTAATAAACCATTGTGTCAATTGAACTTATACATACCTTTATTTCCTTGAATACTAGTACTCCCCACATAGCAGCAATAAAACCAGGCCCCTAAAGAACAAAGTTCAATATATTTGTTTATGGAGGAGAAGTCAATTACCTGCTATTAATCAAGATGACTAAGAAAATAACCACTACTATTACCAGCATCAGTAGCATGGGTTATACTTAGTTTTTGGGTACTTGCAAGCCTGGTTGGCCACTGTTAGAAACAGGATGCTGGGCTTGATGGACCCTTGGTCTGATCCAGTATGGCAATTTATGTTCTTATTGCTTTTTTAAAGAGAAAAATTCTCTCATTTACATAAATTTCCTGATTAACAGTATTTGATTTACCCGTTTTCATAAATTTTAATTTTATACAAAAAAACATTAAGTATTCATACACAAGCATCACCAAATCATAATTAAGACCCTGAAATGAAAATCAGTTATAACAGAACTAGAGACAGCTAAAATGATTGCAATCTGCGATCTTGAATCCTCCCCACCCCTTGGCCATAGCTGGGGTCTACTGAATCACAATCACCAAATATGATAATACAAACTCAATAAATCTGAGTAAAAATAAAGTTATGAGTAATAACATGGTAATTTCCCCATCCAAAGTTAATGAGTTGATGATATTGTGAAAGATAAACATCTGGTAAACTCATCCTGTGGTATATACTCTGATTCCACGATCTTTCATCGCGATAACAGATTATGAAGATTTTGTCCATTCCTTTTCTCTCACAGTTATGGGGTGTGGACAGAGTCCACAGAGGAAACTGCGAGGAGCGACCCTGGAGTGAGGTCACCAATCCCTGCCCTATCAGCCAACCGAGAGGATGCACAGATTTCACATTACATAATGCATGCCAGAGAAATGCTGTTCCCCTGTCTATACCAAACTATTCTGTCCACTTCCTCAACAATAATTACACCGAATTCATCAAATGTAAAATTCTGAGCAAGCACACAGTGCTCAACAAGAACATACTATAATCAGTAACCCGTCAGAAAAAAAAATTAACTGTGTATAGACTATAGGAACGAAAAGCAAAAAGCAGTTGCTATCGCCTGATTTTTGACTACTTCAGTTATCAATCTGTGTTAAGAGTGCATTGAGCCTTGTATGTATGGGTGGGATAAACAAATTGAAGATATAAATAAATCTGTTTATAAGTTATAGGAACTCAGATTTTTCAGCCCACTTTTTGATTTAAAAATGTAAATCTCTATTTTCTTGTGATTCCTGGATAAGAATAGGTCTGCTATTATCAAGTGCTCAAATTCCATGCTGTGAAGTTGAGAGATTCTAGGTTTGGATGTAGTAACTTACCGTCTTTTTGAGAAAGCAGATGAGGGTGCACCCAGAGGTGAATTGGAGGTTGTTGCGAAAGATGAATGAGATAGGCATACTAGACTTGTCTAGGCCGTGCTGGAGCTATGAGAATTATGGAGGTTTGGCTTTGAAGCAGTTTCTGAATTCTCCTTGCTATTAGATGCAAGGGTGAAAAAGCACAGTGTACATAAGGCTTTGTACCCAGTCTATTAAGAAAGCATCTTGAGTGATTCAACGTTCACTGGGAAGAATGGAACAAAATTGAACGAGTTTCTGACTGTACTCTGTAACAAACAGTTCTATCATAGCACAATCCCACAACTTGAAGAGTTTGTCTACCATGGACTGTCTGATGGACCATTAGTGAAGCTGAATGGTCTGCTGAGGCCGTCTGCTAATGTATTGGATATTCCTGGAAAGTAAGTGGCTTAAAAGGTGGCATGATCGACTGCCTATAGCATTATCTCCAGCATCTCTTGACAGAGTTTCCAAGAGCCAGTTCTTCCCTGCTTGTTGGCATAAAACATGGCATCCTTGCTGTCAGTTTGCACTAAGATGCTTTTTTCTTGCACAAGATGTGTGAATACATGGAGCACATTCTTGATCGCTCTGAGCTCGAGAAGACAGTCTGAAAGGACATGGTATGCACTCCCCAACCTTTGGTGGAGGCAACTGTTGCTAAAGTGACTTGGTAGGGAAGAAGTCAAGGGGGTTTCATCTTGAAGGTCACTAGAAAGGTGCCACCAGTGAAACTCCTATTTCATTGGTTGAGAGATAGAGATTACCATGTTTAGGGGCTGAGTGAGTTGATCCCATTGAATGCACAAGCCCCATTGAAGATAATGGATATTCAGGCAAGTCAAGGGGACTACATGAATCACCACCACCATGTGGCAGAGGATAACCAATATTTGATTAGCTGTGTAGTGTTAAATAGACAGGAGATGAATTAAGTGATGCAGCATTTAACCTCTGTCAGAGGGCAGGAACACTGTTATAAGGAATCTAGCCATGCTCTGATGAACTAGATTCGCTGGTTCAGAGCTGGTTAGATTTGTTGAAGTTGACCAAAAATCCAAGAGTGTGTAGTAAATGTATTGTGGTGTGAAGAGCTTGCAATGCTTCCCCTCAGGAGGATGGTGTTTGAGCCAATTGTCCAGATATGGAAATACCTTGTTGCCCTGAAATCTTAGGTGACTCGCTACTACTGCAAGGCCCTTGGTAAAGATTCTCCGGGCAGCCAATAGGCCAAATGTGAGTACTTTGTACTGGTAATGGAGTAGAGTAGAATCCTGCTTGAAATGAAGGTAGCGCCAAAATAAAACAAGGGGTGGATAGGGATGTGCACAAAGACATCCAAAATCCAAACACATTCAAACCCATCTCTTCAATAAAGATGAATATGGTGTTGAGGGAGTTCATTTTTAACTTCTCCCAAATGCAGGTACCTGCTCAGGTGTCTGAAGTCCAGAATCTGTCACAACCCACCCAATTTCTTGGAAATAAGGAAATACTGGGAAAAAAATACCCGATCTATTTACAAAGATGAGATCTGCTCTATGGCTCGCTGCTGGAGAAGAGTCCAAATTTCCATGTGAAGTAGAAGGAGCTGCAAATGATCCTGGAGTAAAGGTGTGAGACATGGAAGAGATGGAATTTGGGGAAAATGTAAGCAGTAACCATACTGTACAATCTTGAGGTCTTATTTGTACATTGGGATTTGGCATCACACTCCCAGGAAGGATTGAATTTTTCCCCCTATTGGAGTGGGAAGTTGTTGGGGACCCGAAATCAAAATCTCAGCCCTAGTTTTGGCTGGGACTGTTGAGATGATTTCACTTTTTGGCGTTCCTTTTGGTGAGGTCAACCGGACTGTTGGTGGTGTTGTCTATGTGGCTGTAGAGGAGGCATACAATACAGATGAAAGGAATGATAAGGGCATTTGTGGTAGTAAGGCCTTCTGGATGAAAAGGCAGATTGATGTGGTGCAGCGAGAGGGTCTGATGCTGTAGACAAGGACCAACTGCCACATTTTGGTCTTTTATTTGTGTCACTGTCTCTTGAAATTTCTCTCCAAAGAAGTTGTCTCCAAAGCAGTCTCTGAAGTAAAGAAGATCTGTTAAACGTTCGTGAATTTCCTCCCATATGATACAGGCTTGGAGCCACGCCATGCAACTAGCTCCAATGGAGACCACTGATGTTCTTGCTACAGAATCAAAAGACTCAAATTACATGCAAGAGAAGCAGACTAGCTTCTTATAAGTCATAGAGAAGATGTGGTGAGATGATCTCCCATGCCTCAGATTATATGAAAGGCTTCAGTTTTTGTACACAGTTATAGATATTTTGGACTATGTAGAATTGATGGTGAGCTATATGGAAAGTCAACATAGAACTCTGGAATACTATTTTTACTAAAATTGTCCGGGAGCTTGCAGTCCTTTCCTGGTGGACTGAGGTGAAAGTGACAGAATCATTGGATTACTGAGAGAAGAGTAGCAGATGAGCAACTCCTGAATGTGAAGAAGCCACTGCAACAGATCAAGATCCATGGATTGGATGATCCAGCACGGACGGTATTGCAGAAATTGCAGTATGAGTAAGATTCACAGGAAGCATGCAAGGCAAGAGAAAAGATGAGGTGGATTCTCCTGAAAATTTATTTATTTATTTAGCATTTTTATATACCGACTTTCCAATAACAGAATTACTGATCAATTCGGTTTACATTTTAACAGAACAATAACATTGACAAGTAAATGTCTTACAAAGAACAGGTCAATATAACTTGGATAAGTATATATGGGGTTAACCAGAAAGATACATCGCCTAATGTAGGCATAAGTAAGGATACAGTGCCTAATGTAGGTTAAATAAACAGTTACTAATTATAAGACTAGGTTATGATCTTCGACTGCCATAGTTTACGTGAGTTCTATAGATGATCTAAATAGCTTTCAGGTGGGTAACCACCGAAAGGATCATTGGCAGGGATGTTCCGTAGGATGCTGTTATGGGAAAGCTTGGTTAATATATGACACAATATATTTTGAAAATTGGTTGAAAATGATACAATGAAAGTCTTTACTATTTTTGTTGCCTGGCCAATCACTTGTACAGTTCTCTGAACCACTGTTGGAGGGGTATCTCTTTCTAAAACCAGAATGGGCTCCTATTCCACAATGAGAGGTCTGTTAAATGAGAGTGTAACTACTGAACAGACTGGGTCTGAGGTTTCCAGACGCAAGCCTCAGGATAGGAACTGTGAAACTGTAAGCAATGTGATAGAAGGTGGTAGGTGGAGAAACTAACCAGACATCACTGAACTGGCCTCTGCAGCACAGAGCTGAGTGGGCAAGGTGAAACATAAAAAAAACTGGACTCCAGAAACTGTGGCGGTATAGAATGTTTAGATCTGGTGGAATAATCTTCCACGGTTTGATCAGAGGTGGTTGGATAAGCCATTTGGAGTGTTTAGATGCATAATGCGTTGAGAAGGCACACTCTGATCAGTGAGGAGAAACTGTGTGGCTTGAGCATCGAATAACGAGGCATAGAATAGAGTGGTAAATTTCTCTGATCATGTTACAATGGTGTATCAAGAATCTGCACAGATGTGTCATATTGTGTCGAAGGGGCATGCACTGGGCATATCAATGCATTATGTTGAATCTCCACTCCAAGGGACTGCCGCCATCTGACTGCATACATCCTAGTACCTTCTTACAGCCAAGAGATAGACCCATGCGATTCCCCACCACCACCACGCAACTTCAAACCAGTACTCCCTCATATTGGTAATTTCATGATACGAATATTCAAACAGCAGTATGAACTCCCTGAAGGGCTAAAAAACATTGCATGGAAAGAAAAAAAAAAAGAGAAAATAAAAAATAAAAAAGATGCTTAGTAAAGTCAAGGATAAACATCTAAACGTCAACTCTGGAAATGCGAGCTGCTTCAGTCAACAAGTAGTACAAGAATGTGAATCAACTTCCAAGGCCATATAGAAAGTACAATGTAAGGCCTTCCTCCATGATCTTCCCATGCCATCACGAGCTTCTCAGAAAAGGAAAAATCAAACAAGAAGCAGCTCCCTGCCTCAGCAGGATGATTCAACTGCTTGAATAGCGCAGTCAACATTCAACAATGTTCCACACTGACTCTCAGCATGTCCTCCAGAAGCACATGAAAATTGTGTAAGTTCCCTTTAAAATAAGGATCCCAGGTATATGAAGTTCATGGAGATCTTTCTCGGAACACTTACACCCACGTGCCATGCAAACCTGGCACATGGCGTAAAAATTCAAACTCCAAGTGAAAAGCCAGCATAAACTTTGGCTGGCTCCAAAGCCATCAAAAATAGGTTGCCAGTGCCATCATTATATCACATCAACAGTATTTTGTATCTAGAACGACTGCTTCACCTCACCGTCTAAATACAACTGCATGTCATCTTCAGCAGCTTACCCACATAAGAGCGCATATAATGCCTCAGCTACTGCCATGGTAATTTCTGCAAAAGGTTTTGGATCTGCTCCTTTCCTGTCAAAAATAGAACTCAACAAATCAATATTGGTACGCAATCTTCTGATCTCTATACTGTATTCTTCAGGTGTCCCTCAAGGTTCTTCATTGTCTCCAATACTTTAACATAGATCTTCTCCTCCTTTGTCACATTCTTTCTGCTCTGAATATTTAGTTCAAAACCTATGCTGACGACATTCAGTTCTTTGTTCCGTTTAGCTCTTCTTGGTCAAACTCTCTCTACAGTTGTTCTATATGGTTCTCATAACCACCTTAAGTTAAACCCCACAAAAACTGAAATGATTCATTTAACATCAATATCAAACCCTACAAAAAGGATGCCGTCTCACCTTCTTATTAATGGCTTTTCTATTCCCATCTCAACTCATGTTCGCAGCGTAGGGGTGATTATAAAAACTCTGATCTGTCACTAGCACAGCACATCTCCACAATAGTAAAGAACTCATTCTACAAACTACAGATGTTGAAGCTTCTTCATCCCTTACTTTTCTATCAAGACTTTCGTACTGTTCTTCAATCTTTCATTTTCTCAGGACTTGACTACTGTATGCTTTTTACTTAGGTCTCCCCAATACAGTAATAAAACCTCTCCAATTAATCCAAAATTCAGCTGCTCGGATTTTAACTGGTACCCCGCTAAAAAAAATCATATATCCCCCCACTCTTTCAGAATCCAATATAAAACAGTCTATTATTCATTCACTCATACATAATCCATCCTCAGTCTGGCTGTGTTCCACCTTGAGAATTTATAAGTCTGCTAGACACCTGAGATCTATAGATCAAAACCTGACATCCCCTCAGTCCGTCTTGCTAGATTAGTTATAAAAAGAAAAAGAGCTTTTTCAGTAGCGGGGCCATCAATCTGGATAAATTTCAAATACCAAGGAATTTAAGAAAACTCTAAAAACGTACCTTTTACAAATAGCATTTAATATTCACTTAGCAGAACACACCTAACATTTACTCATCCTTAAATTCTCATTTTCTCGCTCTTTGAATTGATAAAGGCCTAGTTGTTGCTTTAGTTTTACTTTTATTTATTGTTCTTTTAAAATGTGTATTTATGAAGTCTTTGATTGTTATGTTATTTTATGTATGTTTTTTTTTTTCCAATTAAATGTGTTTATTGTGATGCAATAAAACAGTACAAAGAAAACAACAATTGAGTGGTTCCATCATTATAAAATAAGAAGTACAAGTTCATTTTCTGGCAAGTGTTTACACAGAATGTGCAGAGAGTACGGATTGCATATGAAGCCTTGTTGTCCCTGCATTTTTATGTATGTTTTTATCCGATTTCATGAATTTGGTTATTTTATGTTTATATTATGTACGTGATCGAATGTAAACTGTTTTGAAAATTTTTTAATTGAAAAGGTATATAAACAATTTTAAATAAATAAATGTTTTCTCCACATATTGAACTCTGAGCTTGGCAGGATATAGGACAGCAAAACGTATTCCTTCCCTGTGCAGTTCAGTGCAGGCCAGCAATAGTTTTCTTCTTTGGGCTGCAACGTGCTGAAAAATCATTAAACAGCAGGATTCGTGCCCCTTCATATCCCAAAGTTCCTTTAGCTCTGTACACAGTAAATTTTATTTTGTTTGCCCAATTCAACATTCGAGCCACTACTGGTCTAGGGCAAATATTAAATCGGGCCTACCTGAAGTGCATGCTCCCATACAACATGCCTCTAATTTCTAAGTCCAGTGTCTCGGTAAGCCATTTCTCAAAAAAGGATACCAGTTCCTTGTCTTTTAATGCTTCCGGCAATCCAACTACTCATAAGTTGTTTCACCTATTTCTATATCTTGATCATCGATTTTTTCAAATCAGCTCCGCATTTTCTTTCTCCAATGCAAACATTTTTTCATCTATCTGAACTCAGTGATCTTCCCACTCTGAAACTTGTTCTACTTCTGTCAGCCATCTCACTCGCGAATCTAGACCTTCCTTTATCTCCTCAATAGTGGATTGAATTTTAGACAATTGATCCTCTAATGCCGCAGAAATGTACTTAGATAATGACTGATAGTTCAGGCTCTATCGCCATGACTTTTTCCATATCAGCTTTAGAAGAGCCCAGCACTATCATTCTAGCACCCATCCTCTCATACAGTAAAGTTGATTTAATGCTCATCACAGTTCATCTTACTTTTTATCCAGCGATATCAGGCCTCTGGTTTCCTCTCTTAATGGCAATGTTTTGCAGAGGGTATGAATGATTTAAACACAGCAGGTGTGAGATAACCAGGTGGAGGCCCATGAAGCTCACTGTCGATACGTCCTCTCAATGTGCCTCCATGAAGTTGATTGCTTGATGTCGCTTCCATGTTTTTGGTGCCAAATGCTTTGATGCATCACACCTTGCATGGGTTGGTAGTTTCGATGCACTATGTCTCAATGCGTCATGCATCGGATGCCTCGATGAACAAGCATGCCTCAACATGTCAATGCAGCATGCTTCAGTGTACTGTGGTTCGATGCGCTGTGTGTCGATACATTGCATCTGGATGTATCATGCTTTAGTGCACTGTGCACTCATATTTTCTTTGACACATCATGTGCTGAGGAGCTGGAAGTCTTATGCACCGTCAACACTGACACTTCCATTGATGGAACAGACATGCTTCTGATTCTTTGGTGCAGGAGGAAGTTTCTTGGAAAGGCGCCACTTAGTCTTCGATATGTCTGCCCTCAGTGACTGACCCCATGGCTTAAGCCGATGGGAGAATTTTGGAGGAGCTACGGCTCAAGTGTGCTCTCTGGGAAGAGGATTTACTACGGCTTCAACGGGCACAACACGGAGCCTCTATTTTTGCCACCCTTGATGTTGGGACATCTGTCCAAAGATATATGTCCTGGCATAGAAACAGAGATGACAGCAGAAAAGGATCAAATGGTCCATCCAGTCTGCCCAGTAAGCTTATGGTAGTATCTGCTGTATTGTGTAGCTTATCCCATACTTATCTGGTTTCCCAGATCATAAAAGTCATGGCTCTTGTTGGTTGCTGTTTGAATCCAATTTCCCTTCACGCCCGTGCTTATCAGTTTCCCACACTAGCCCTCATTGATTGCTGTTGAATCCAATTCCCTGTTATGCCTTGCTGTTGAGTTGCTCAGTATCAATCTTATTGGTTAAGGGCAGTAACTGCCACATCAACAAGTTACCCAGACCATAAAAGTTGGGGCCCTCAGTTGCTGAATGAATCCAATTTGCCTTTTACCCCTGTTGTTGAAGCAGAGAGCAATGATGGAGTTGCATCAACAGTATCAAGGCTTACTGGTTAAGCGTAATAACCACTGCACCATCAGGTTACTCCATGCACTCTTTTCTTCCATGTACATCCTTAAGGACCCACAGTATTTATCCCATATCCTTTTGAATTATTTCACTGTTCTGATTTTCACCACCCCCTCTCCAGAAGGGCATTCCAGGCATCCTTTACCATTTCCGTGAAGAAATATTTTCTGACGTTGGTTCTGAGGCATCCTCGGAGTTTCATTCTACTTATTTCTTTCCAACGGAAAAGGTTTGACAATTGTGCATCATTAAAACCTGTCAGGTATCTGAAGGTCTGTATCATATCACCCCTGAGCCTCCTCTCTTCTCATATCCTTTAGCCTCTCCTCATAGTTTTTCTGATACTGACCCCACACCATTTTGGTAGTCCTTCTCTGGACCGCCTCCATCCTGTCTTTATCCTTTTTCAGATACGGCACACCAGTATTGAATGCAGTACTCCAGGTGAGGCCTCACCAAGGATAAGGGCATTATCACCTCTTTTTTCTTACTGGTTATTCCTCTCTCTATGAAGCCCAACATTCTTCTGGCTTTAGCTATAGCCTTGTCACATTGCTTCGCCATCTTCAGATCAGACACTATCATACCAAGGGTCCTCTCCCAGTCTGTGTGCATTAGTCTTTCACCACTTATCACAAAGTTCCTTTGGATAGCGGCATCCCAGATGCTTGACACTGCACTTCTTGGAACTGAAGCCCAGTTGCCAAATCTTTGATCACGCTTCAAGTTTTCTTAAATCACTTTTCATTCTCTACTCCTTCAGTCGTGTCCATTCTGTTGCAGATCTTAGTATCAACTACAGACAGACAAACATTACCTGTTATCCCTTCTGCCAGGTCACTCACAAAGATATTGAACAGAATCAGTCCCAAAACTGATCCCTGTGGCACTCCACTTAACACCATTCTTTCTTCAGAGTAGATTCCATTTACTAATACATGCTGTCTCCCGTCTGTCAATCAGTTTGCAATCTGGCATCCACTCCCAAGCTTCTCATTTTGTTCACGAGTCTCGTATATGGGACCATATCAAAAGCTTTACTAAAATCCAAGTAAATCACATCGAGCGCTCTTTCCTGATCTAATTCTCAAGTCACCCAATCAAAAATAAAAAAGAATCAGATTTGTCCGACAGGACCTTCCCTTGGTGAATCTATGCTGCCTTGGGTCGAGCAACCCACTGGATTGTAGATAGTTCACTATCCTTTCCTTCACCAGAGTCTCCATTAAATTTTCCCACCACCGAGGTGAGGCTAACCGGCCTGTAGTTTCAAGCTGCCTCCCTGCTCCCATTCTTGTGAAGCAGGACCACCACCGCTCTTCTTTAATCATGCAGCACCACTCCCATTTCCAGGTCCTTCAGCAGACCCGCCAGCACATCTCTGAGCTGGGATGTACCTCATCCGGCCCCATGGCCTTCTCCACTTTGTTTTCCTAGCTCTTCCCATACAGTCTTCTATACACAGATTTTTGTCTACTCCACCCCCATCCATTGTCTTGTCAACTAGTGATGGTCCTTCTCCAGGGACTTCGTTAGTGAATACCAAACTGAAGTATTTATTTAATATTTCTTCTTCTCTCTCCATACATTCTGTGTCACCTTTCAATTTCACTATACTACTTTGGACCTTTCTCCTTTCTCTGATATATCTGAAAAATGTTTTGTCACCTCGCTTAACCTCTTTGGCAATCCTCTTCTGCCTTTTTGCTTTCTTTCTTCATTTCCCTCAGTTTCACCAGATATTTTTCCCTGTGTTCCTCTTTTTGGAATCCTGTATATTTCTTGAATGCTGTTCTTTTTGCTTTTATTTTAATCAGCCACCTCCTTTGAGAAACAGATCAGTTTCTAGTTTCTCTTATTTTTGTTTACTTTTCCAACATATATATTTGTTGCTTTTGTAATTGCTCCCTTTAGTTTGGCCCGCTGCTGTTCTACCTCTCTCAATTTCTCCTAAAGTGCAGTAACAGAACTCATGCCCATTTGCAATGGACGTTACCTGATTGCAGGCAAAATCTGTGAAACAGCTGACTATAGGTTTTTTTCTTTCCAGACATGGCTGGAGATGCTCCTGAACTTTTTCCTCTGAAGAGAGACTCCACAATGTTCTTTTCCAGTTTTTTTTTTTTTAGTAGTACTGAAAAGTGCTGATGGGAGTGCTGCTGTGGCAGCAAGGCAACAAAAAATTGAGAAGAGATCATGTAAACTGAAAATGAATAAGTACATGTCCATGCTTGTGCCCGGACAAAGAAAAGTCTGAGGAGGCTCGAGGCAACACCTGCATGGGACGTCCCATAGATTTTCAGTAGATCTCAGAACTCAACTAGCTTGGAGAGATGAAGTTTGTTCTGTGCCACTGGATGATGTCACTCACATATCAAGGCTAATTCAGCCTTCTTGACAGAAAAATACCTTTATTTTCTACTTAGTAAGCTTTGCTAAAGTGATTAATGTATTTTATTTTTTTCATAAAATCTATTTGCACTTTTATACATGAGACTTTAAATATATGTGCCTTTATTTCTAAACTGGATGTAGGTTCTGAATTCCACAGATTTGTCTTTAAAATTTTATTATTAATGGAGTCTGGAGAACACATAATAAATAACTCTCCTCCCTCCCCTGTTGGTTTTCTGTAGCTGAAAGGACATCATATAACTGCCTGGAACAATGAAGATGCATAAAGATTATTTCCTGTAGAGTTTTTGAGAAATAATATATGGAAAGGGGACCACACACTTTTTCGTACATAAGTACGCTGATAGAACAACTCAGTTAAAGCATCATTTCTGTCTTTATTGTAAGATGATAGATTTGGGTTATGATATCCAAGTGATGAGATGTCCTATTTATTTATTTATTAAATTTCTATACCGATATTAGTGGGGACATCATATCGGTTTACATCAAAACAATGAACGTAAGAAAAGAAATTACATTAAACAGGGAGATGGGATGGGATAGAGGAACTGTGAAGAAGCAGAAAGAAAGTACATAGGAACAGGTTAATCTGTATCAGAATAGCCAAATAAGTTAACATTGTCTCTCAATTTAGTATACTCAAACGAGAACTATATACAACGAGGACTATATACAACGGGAGTAAGGAGGGTTTGCGTGGGAGATTCATATGTGATTACATGGTTCAAGTATGTTTGCAAGGGGAGAGAAAGCTGTTATTGTTGATAGGCTATTAGGTTTACAGCAGTGAGCAGTGCTTAGGTGGCCTTTCCTCTTCCCTGAAGCAACTGTGACACACATTTTAACACAAATATGCAAGTCATGGAGTCATAAAAACGTGCTCTTTTAAAGTGGTCATGCATGCAGTTATACACTTATTTTGTAAGGTAAATGAATTATGAGAGATATGGGAATACATAGTAGCTTCTGTTGAAGCCTTGGCGGTTTATACTGCTGCTCAAGTTAAAAAAGTTTCAAACTTGTGCTAATTCACAGTTATATAGTAAATGATGGCCTTTCACAGTAAATGATAAAGACCAGTCTGCCTGGGTGTCTATCTGGTTGCCTGCCACTGTGTGTAGGCAAATAATATCCGTGCACTACCTCTGTTCACAATGCTCAATATACATACACTCCAGAGGAACTCAGCAATTTACAATGCTGCAAGAACAATTTTTTATTATATATGTACAATTCCACACTTTGATTAAACTTAGCTAAAGACAAATCTGTGGAATATAAATTGCTGAGTTCCTCTGGAGTGTATGTATATTGAACTGTGTGTAGGCAAGCATACTAATTCTCTCATCTTTTAGCGTATGCACAGGAAATAGTGCAATCCCCTTTGTGCAAATGCAGCCATGTGCCAAATACATGAAAGACATATATATATATCTATATATATTTTCCCATCTATTTATATCTAGTATTGAAAGCACCACCACGAAAGTCCTCAAATAAATAGGTCCGGTACTTACAGCAGCTATTATTGGAAAGCTGATAACAGCGCTGAGATAATGATTAGCCAGGAACCAGCAGCAATTACCTATTCCCCAGAGCACACCAGACACAAAGCCTAGAAATAACAAACAGCACAGTTCCATCAGTGAAATCTTACCTCTGTCCACAGTATACACATCAAGCAGTCCAAAGTTATCTATACTCCTGGATCTTTAATTTTCTAAAGGTATGCTTAGATAGCTGGACCTTTTGATTAGATATACCTCCATATGAAAGCATACATACAGAGAATATGTCAGTGTGGCTATCAGCTATAGAAAGAGCCTTCCAAACTGGAGATGTTATCTTAAAATATCAAGGGTGCTGCACTTTCTTTCCAGGAAACATCATTTAGAAATAAAGACACCAAACTTTACAGTGTTTTGATCTTTGTTGGAATAATGGTATATCAAATAAAGATTTCTCTCTCTATATATATATAAAATGCACTGAGGAGGATGTGGTATGTCTACAGTAGAGAACTGGGTTTATTTGCATATTTCTCCCAGCAGCCCCAGAAGAGGATACAACGAGGCTTCAGTTTTCACAGCCCCCCTCTCTTTCCAGCAGCAGAGGATCGGAAGCGTGTGCCAAACACACCATTTCCAATAAATTTTCAACAGATTTATTTATTTGATACAATAACAGGGAATTAGTTCAAAGAAAGCATCAATAAGATGTGTAACTGGGTAATTATAAGTAGATTAAATGAAGACTCTGGAGGATCAGTGACAAATATAAAATAAACCGATAGATTAAAAGAAGTACATTAGATTAGTTTGAACATCCTGACTCTCTTAGAATTTTTAAATCACTAACAACTGAACAAAATTAAGATGCATTCAGTAGTCTAGCAGTGAAAGGGATGCTATCCAGTCTTTTGCACCGAGTGCTACTGTATGATCTACCAGCTGGTGAGAGGATGTATGTGTGCACTCATTGCAAAGAGCTCCTATCCCTCCGAGAATGAGTCCAATCTCTGGAGACGAGAGTGGCTGGGGCTCAGGCAGACTGTATTGGGGCTGTGGTTGTAGGAGTGGCATGCTGTGCTGGAGCTGGAAAGGGGAGGGTAATAAATAGGAGCCTCAGGGGAATTTCCATGGGTGGCTATGCTATTGGGGCAGAGTAGCCTGGGCTGGGGCTGAAGGGAGGGGAGGATGCAGGCTATGCTGCTCCTGAGACCGCCAAGGATGCGGGTGGGCAGAGACTGGGGTTGAGGGGGTAGGACCAACTCAAAGGGGCCTCCAGGGAACTTCCATAGATGTCAGTGAGTCTAATACAGAATATGGGAAAGTAAGAGAAATTACAATGATAGCCACTCTTTCACAAGTTACTATAATTTCTGGATTGCCATTTGGACAGTTTTCTTCTTTCATTTTCTTTAAATAAAAAAAAAAAAAAAGTACACTGCCAGGAGAGCGATCTAGGTTTGATTCCTGGCTTAGTTGGCTGGGGATGTTGCAAAGGCAGGGGTCACAGCCCTTGAGGGAGAGAGTCATGCAACAGTGACATCTACTGGCTGGATTTGAGATCCATGATTGCAATATCCTGGAAGGAGCCCTTGAGCATGGCATCCAGCTGAGCATTGAGGGGGATATAAAATAGGCAGAAAATCCTCTCCTCACTGTAAATTGAAGGCTCACGGCACCAGATCCCAGCCCTGCTGCTGACCGAGCTGGAAACCCAAAGCAGCAGGAAGAAACTGCCAGGTCAAAAAGTAATATCAGCTAAACAGAAATGTTTCTACTGGCTGCCTCTCACAAAAAAAAAAACCAAAAAAAACCAAACACAAGATTAAGTCCAAAGTTCCCACTGGAATAATAAGACAATGAATGTGGTAGACCTATTCTGACCTGGACTATTTATTAAGAAACAAATTGCATTTCGGTGGCAATACCTGGCAATATTGCTTCTGGGTATATTTTAGGATGATTTTTCATGACTGTACAGTAGATCAAGAAGTAGACCGTACTTGTCAGAAAGATTCCACTGAAGTGTGCAAACACGTAGTCCAAGTCTGAAAGAGACAAGGGTTAATTAAGGAAACTAAGGAAAATTAAGCCATTTCACAAGTGCCTAGTAAATCAACATGGCTCCAGCACGAGAGCTTACCCATGCCCAAACTGTGAGCAATGGAAAGAGCAGCGTGCAATGATCCTGGAAGGAAAAGCTTTTGGAAACTGAAACCGGGCCCTTTCTGGTGTTTTATCATCAAGAATGGTTCTAAGCACTCGCCACGTTTACATGGACCATAATCTACTGGCATCAAGATGGTTTACCAGTATCAAACAAAAGACTCAGGGCAAAAAATATAAGCTCCTTTTGTACCTCTCAGGTACATATGTGGGTGCCTTCTTACCTGATAATTTCCTTTCCTCTAAGGAACACAGGCTAAGCCACACCAGTGGATTATGCACTCCTATTAGCACATGGAGACAACTGATTTGCTGATGTCGCAGACATTTAGCCCTGTCCCGACATCAGCCTG
Organism: Rhinatrema bivittatum; assembly: GCF_901001135.1. NCBI lineage: Eukaryota > Metazoa > Chordata > Amphibia > Gymnophiona > Rhinatrematidae > Rhinatrema > Rhinatrema bivittatum. Next base: position 69,970,702 of record NC_042615.1, on the reverse strand, counting down.
CCAGTATCCCTAGAAAAGCAAGCTGTGGACCACTGATAATACCTTAACATGGCTCTTAACAGCCAATGACTTGTTTCCTCCACTTAACTCAGAAGCACTGAGCTCAGGTAAAATATTAATTGCCACTGATTACATAGGCTGGTTCTCACTTACCAATAACAAGGAACAACCTGCATTGTTCCCGAAGGGAAGGCAGAACTGAAAACAAAACCACAAAGTAGGCAACCCAGGTGGTGGCTTGGCCTGCCTTCCTTAGAGGAAAGAAAATTCAGGTAAGAAGTAATTTCTCCTTCCTCTACACTCAGGCAGGCCAATCCACACCAGTGGGATGTACCAAAGCTGCTCCTGAAATGGGTGGGAAGCTGCCTGTGCTTCCATCAGCACTGCCCCTGTGAAGGCCGCATCCTCTTGCACTTCAACTTCCAAGTGGTAAAGAGAGAAAGTAAGTAAGGAGTATGTTGCTGTTCGACAATTCTCAGAATGACACCACAGATGAGTCTCTCTACCACTGAGACCGCCTGACTTTCCTAAGCAATGGTACCTCTGCACCTACATAGGCTGCAGTGAAAACCTCTTCAACTCATCGGGCCACTGAAGCCCAAGATGTGGTTCTCCATATCTATCTCCATCATGGAGACCAAGCATTCAAGCAGTCTCTTACCCATAGTAGGTGACCCTCGCGCAACATCGCTTCATATCTAAAGCACATAACTGCCTATTCTTGCTTCATTCTGCCCCTGACCAGCACCAGCAGGGAAATAGACTAATTCAAGTGAAACTCCGATTCCACTTCTGAAAAATAGTCCTAATCTGCACTGTCCCCGGTGACATTCACAGAAAAGGCTGAGAAAAAGCTCACTTCACGATAAGGCCTATAGCTTGGAAAAAACACCTCATCGAAAATATAGTGATCAGGAAAATCACCAAGGTAAAAACCATTAATTTGCTAAAAGAAGGAGCCTGCTAAAAACAAACTCAAACATTAAGCAGAGAGCCCAAGGTGGTATTGGCAGTGCCAAGATGGACAGCGATGTTGAACTCTCTTCAAAGCAGAGAAACATCTGGAGGGGAGAACAAGGTCTGCTATTAATATGACCCTCCTTAACATGCCAATGCTGCAAACAGAAGCCACTAGGAATTTTAGGGCCAAACCTTACTAACCCAGAATATGGGGTTTTTCCACTTTGAGAGGGTGAAATCTCTCATCCCATATCAACTTTCCAACATTCTCCAAGCCCTGATATAAGTTCCAGGATGACTGGAGATCCTCCATATTACCCTGATGAATATTGACCAGGGAGGTAGCCTGTATCATATCTTGCTCTACGGTGCACTATCGAACAAGAGCATCGATTCCCAATGCCCCCGGATCCTGTCCATGACTATAGAACCATTGCATCATCGAATGATGGTAGGACGCCATCAGAGCCAGATACCTCTGGTCCCATTGAGAGACTAGAAGTAAAAAAAAAATGTCCTCTCCTAGCTATAACTCTCTTGATTCAAGTCACATCTGCTGAGAAAACCAGCCCTCACAGTATCTCTAACTGGGGCTGGTTCCTCACTAGTGGCCATCTGCGCATTACGAAAACCCCTCCGAAGCACTAAGGCGCAAGTCGTACACACACACACACCCCTGTCCACAGTATTGTGCGCATACCTGTGCACGTATATGTGCGTGTGGATCCAGGCCATGGCCTTACGGCGCTCGGGAAACAAACTCCAGCCATGGCTTTACCACATGTCACAACGGGCTATCCTTTCCACATGTGACCAACATACATAGACGACGGCATGGGAACCTAAAGTGCATCTGCTGGGTGAACTAATGGCATTGTCAGTTCACCACACCACTCTATCCCCCAGAGATGGATTGGAAGTGCAAGGAGGGGATTTGTGCTGGTGGGGGGAGGGGAAATGGCCCACCAGGGAAGAAAGAAACCCTTTTTTTTTTTTACCTGATCTCAAATCTTCACCGAAATCACGACCAGGCTGGTGGCCTTTTGGGGGGGGGGGGGGGGGGGGGGGGGAGGAAGAGGGCACAATTCTTTACTGCCGAGCTTCCCTATTCCTCTTCTTAAGCCTAAACCTGGCAATAGCACAGAGGCTCCAATGTTCAATTGAGAGAGAGCTCCACCGCAGGAGCTCAAATCTGTTTCTTCTTTTTAAACAGCAATCCCCACACTAGGGAGATTAATGTCCTCCATCTGCTGGAAAAGGAGAATACTGGCAGGCTGATGTTGGGGCGGGCGGTATGTTAGTGACGTCAGCGAATCAGCTGTCTAAATATCCATCTGCTGGTAGGAGTGTATAACCCACTGTAGTTTATAGATCTGAAATTTGCAAGAAATAATTATTTGTTGCATGGACTGATATTTCAAGCAACAAAACTGCTCTTTAATTTACACTGAATTAAACTGCTTTTGATGTTAGTTTCCCCTTAATACACATTTTATGTTGCCAAAACACAGATGAGTTAGAGCTAAGAATGCTGGTATTTTTGTACAGGTTTTTCCTATTACATGAACCAACAAGTTTTCTTAGAGGAGCAATGTTAATATCTTTATTACAAGAACACACGGTGGTGGTCCAGTGCACACTGAGGCGGCAAGTCACGCCCATTTTTTAAATTTAGAGATTTCATTTCTTGAGCTACTCATATTGGAACAAAAACGGTCTGTAAGTTTATGTTATCCTTGTTTCGGAGACAAAATTTAAAAATAAACATGCTTTTTGGAATTTGGCAACAGAAATCTTTTTTTTGTTTTTGGCTCTGCATATTCCTTTGATGGATCTGTGGTTTTAAGAATTATTTTCTCCCTCAGATTTCTTTCTACTTCCATTTGTTTACATTTGGAGGAAAGCGCAGTTGCTTACCTGTAACAGGTGTTCTCCTAGGACAGCAGGATGTTAGTCCTCACATGTGGGTGACATCATCCGATGGAGCTTGGCACGGAAAACTTTTGTCAAAGTTTCTAGAAGCTTTGACCAGCACACTGAGCATGCCCAGCATGCCACTATCTGCACATCCATGCGAGGTCTCCCTTCAGTCTCAAAACACAGAAAAAGATGAGTGAAAAATAAAAACAACAAATCGGAAGGAGAACCCAACTCTGTGAGGAGGCAGGCGGGATTCCTGAGGATTAACATCCTGCTGACCGAGCAGAACACCTGTCACAGGTAAGCAACTGTGCTTTTTCCTAGGACAAGCAGGATGCAGTCCTCACATGTGGGTGAATACCAAGCTCCAGACCAGTCCCATAGCAGAGGAGACCAACAGCAACCGAACAAAGTGCCAACGGGCACAACAACTGCAGCGTTGTAGGTCGACAGGGGATTGTCTGGTACCGCTAGAAGCATGAACAAGAAGAGTTGGGGTCAGATCTGGAACATATTGCACAGAACAGATTAACCAAAGGCACTTCCTGACGCCCATCCTTGTCCAGGCAGTAATGAGCCACAAACATGAAAAGAACTCCAGGTTGCAGCCCGGCAAATTTCGAAGACGGGGACTGCTTGCAAATGAGCCTCCGAAGTCGCCATGGCCCACATAGAGTGACCCTTTACTCTGTCGGCCAGCGGAAGGCCTGTTTACACATAGCAGAAGGTGATGCAATCCACCAGCCAGTTGGATAAGGTTTGTTTACCCACCGCCATTCCCAGCCTATTGGTATCTAACAACACAAAGAGCTGAGTGAACTGCCTGTGCGATCTAGGTAGAAAGCCGAGGCCCTCTTGCAGTCCAAGGTATGAAAAGCCCGTTTCCCTGGGTGGGAATGAGGCATAGGAAAAAAAGGTGGGTAAAACGATGGACTGATCAAGGTGGAAATCAGTTACAACCTTAGGCAGAAACTTAGGAGGCATACACAAGACCACACAATCATGAAAGAACCTCGTGTATGCTGGGGTTTGTAACCAGGACCTGCAGCTCACCGACTATGAGCCAAAGTAATCGCCACCAAGAAAATAACTTTCCAAGTGAGGAACTTCGGGTCGCAGGAACACGGCAGCTCACAAGGAGAATGCTTGAGCCACGATAGGACAATGTTGAGGTCCCAGGACACAACAGGAGGCTAAAGAGGTGGCTTCAGCTGGAGCAAGCCCCTCATACCAAAGGCTGCACCGAAACAGGCGTGCCAGAGACACCTCGATGGTAGGCACTGACAGCACTAAGATGAACCCTAACTGAGCTGGTTTGGAGGCCAGACTCAGAAAGGTGCCATAAGTATTCCAAGAGCTGGGGAAGGGGGTATGTGAATAGATCCAAATCATGCCTTGCACACCAGACAGAGAATCTTCTCCACGTCAAGCTGTAGGACTTCCTGGTGGAGAGCTTTCTAGAAGCCACCAGCACCTGGGAGACACTGTCCGAGAGAGCCAGGGACTGAAGGACTATGCGCTCAACATCCAAGCTGTCAGGGCCAACGCCCAGAGGTTCAGATGGCGCAAGGTGTCCTGATTCTGTGTGATCAGAGTGGGTGCAATCCCCAACTGGATGGAGGCCCTGACAGACAGGTCCTGCAGGAGTGGAAAAGCAGACCTGTCGGGGCCAAAAGGGCGCCACTAGAATCATGGTCTTTCTGTCCTGCTGAAGTTTTAGCAACGTGTTCAAGAGGAATAGAGGTGGAGGGTATGCATACAGATCTCTCCCCCAGTGGAGGGAGAAAGCATGTGACAGGGAGCAAAACTTGCTCACTTTGTGATTGTGCGGGGAGACGAAGAGGTCCAACTCTAGTGTACCCCACCGATGAAACAGCTTGGCCGCTACCCTCCAGGTTGAGGAACCACTCGTGTGGCTAGTATATTCAAATTTCCAGGCAGGTATGTCACTCATAACAACATCCTCTGTGACAGGGCCCAGGCCCATACCTGCACCGCCTCGTGATAGAGGAGGAAAGAGCCTGTGCCTCCGTTTGTTGATATACCACATAGCCACCTGGTTGCCTGTCCTGATCAGGACTGCCCTATGCGACAACCGGACTCTGAACGCCCATAAGGTGTACCAGATTGCCCGAAGCTCCAGAAAGTTTGACTGCAAGCTTCGTGAGCTGTCCAGAGACCCTGAGTGTGGATGCCATCCACATGGGCTCCCCAGCCCAGGGGAGAGGCATCGGTGGCGAGGATCACTTGAGGTGAGGCAGTTTGGAAGGGAATCCCCTGCTCCATATTGGAGAGCTTTTCCCAGGATAGAGATGTATGCAGAGGTTCCATGATTGCAACGTGAGTCTCAAGGTTCTGGGAGGCCTGTTGCCACTGCAACCACAAGGTTCATTGAGCACTCTGCATGCACAGGCGGGCGAGAAGGTGATGTGGACTGAAGCCACCATGTGGCCCAACAGTCGGAGCAGAAGGTGAGCGGTCACCTGCCAACTGCTGTGGATAAAGGCCGCCAGCGCTCCCAGGGCAGAAACGCCTTTGCCTGCACCATATCTATTCTGGCTCCTATGAAGTCCAGTTGAGGAGACGGGCAGAGATGAGACTTAGGGTAGTTGATGACAAATCAAGGTTTGTAGCATCTGCACCATCAAGGCTAAAGCACTCAAGGCCACTGTGCGGGAATCGCTCTTGACCAACCAGTCATCTAGGTACGGGAAAACATGCACCGTCCGACACCTGAGATAAGCTGCCGCCACCACCACCACCGGGCACTTGGTAAAAACGCAGGGGGCTGAGGCCAACCCGAAAGGCAGCACCTTGTATTAGTAATGAGCCTTCCCAACTACAAAGTATTTTCTGTGGCCGGGGAAATTGGCACAAGCTTCCTTGAGATCGAGGGAGCAGAGCCAGTCTCCTCTTTCGCGAGAAACGTGTTCAAAGCCCTGAAGTCGATGATGGGTGCAAGCCGTCTTTTTTTGGAATGAGAAAGTACCTCGAATAGAATCCTCTGCCCTGCCGGGGGCAAGGGACCGGCTCTACCGTGCCTGCTGACAGAAGCACAGAGTGTTCCGTTTGAAGCATGACCTGCTGGCGGATGAACCCCATGATTGACATGGGGGAGAGGTCTCTGGTAGCTGGCTGAAGTCTCCTGATGTTAAGGACCCAGTGGTCCGAAGTGATCTCCTCCCAGGGATGGGAGAAGCCGAGAAGCTTGCCTCCCACTGGGAGATTTGGGATCAGGGGTGGGTTCGACTGACTCATGCTCCCCTTGCAGCAGTCAAAAGCCCATAGTTGGATCTTGCTGGGGCGCTGGCTGGGACTTAGGTGCTCGCTGCTGGTGGGGCCAACCCCTGGAGCTAGTGCGTGGCGTCCGAGCTCAGGAGGCTGGAGGATAATACTTTTTCTGCCTATAAAAAGGCTTCTGGGATCCTGGCCTGGAGGATTTCCTGGCCGAGGACGTGTCAGAAGCGCTAGCGGGGAGCTGTTGAAGGGTATCAGGGTGGTCCTTCAATTGAACTACCGTGTCTCGGACCTTATCCCCGAAGAGGTTGTCACCTGTGCAGGGGAGGTCAGCTAGCTTCTCCTGTACCTCCGGATGGCGGTAGGAAGCCCTGAACCAGGCTATTTCTCTGGGTGCTGATGCCAACCACAGCTATGCGGGCCACTGTCTCAAGAGACATAATAAGTGAAAGATACCTCGTGTTTACTGCCTTCTAAACCCAGCAGGACAATGGTAGAGAGAGCCTCCTGTAGTTGCTGAGGCAAGCCCTCCGCGAGGTCCTGAACCCGTTTCCAGAGGTTCCGGTTGTACTGAGTCAGGTAAACTGGTAGGCGGCAATACAGGAGACTAGCATAGCGCCCTGGAAGACCTTCATGCCCAAGGCATCAAGCTCCCTATGCTCTCTCCCCGGGAGGACAGAAGCATACGTGTGGGAGCGCCTGGATTTTCAGAGTGGACTCCACGACCACAGACTGGTGGGGGAGGTGCCATTTCTCAAACCCCATGGCTTGTTGCACTAAATAGGTGGCATCAGCCTTTCTATTGACAGGGGAAATAGAGATCGGATGCTCCCAAATTATTCAGAGGAGGTCCTTGAAGATGTGGTGGATGGGAACCGCCATGATCTCCTTAGGAGCACCAACGAACTGGAATACTTCCAGCATCTTGTGTCACGCATTCTCCTCTGTGAGCATTTGGAAAGGGATCGCCTCGGCCATGGCCCTGACAAAGCACGCGAAGGACAAGTCCTCGGGGGCGACTGGCACCATTCCTCAGGCGAGGAGGGTTCCGAGAGGGGGTCGTCAGAGTATTTGAAGGACAACTCCGTGGAATCATCTCCCCATGGGTCATAAGGCCCTTCCTCCTCAATGGGGCCAGCACAATGCGGGCGAGGCCTGTGAGGGACATCAGCCCTGGGCTCCAACGGCCTCAAGGGCACCATAGGAATCGACGATTCCCCTGGCATCGAGGGAATCGGAGGCCGGAAGGACCTGGTAAGGACTTGGGGGAACAGAGGCCTCAGGAACACAGCGCCGGTCAAGTCCTCCTTGGACCCAATGATCTGGATCACTCCGGTGGAGGGCATCGATGGCTGTTGGGGAACCGAAGGCCCCTCGGGCACCGGTTGTGTTGATAAGAGTGCCTAAAAGGTGTCCAGACACTCCAGCAGGGGTGCAAGAACGGACGGTGGAGGCTTGGGCACTGGTATGGGGGCCAGTGGGGCGGGCAGCTTAACATTCTGGAGTGCCCTGAGCACCACGGACTGCACCCTGCAGTACAGCTCCTCCTCAAAAACTGGTGTGGCTAGGACCGAGGGAACAGGACGGGGCATCACCGGCTCTTCCTCAGGTCTCCGAGGTGGCACGGTACCCGGCACTATCAGTGGGGAACACGGGATCAGAGGATGGGGCCTCCAATGGCCAGTGTCTCTTCGGTGGCGGTACACAGATGGTGATTAGTGGGATGCTTGCAGATCTCCTATGGTGCTCAGCCCGGTCTTTCCCTGATGCTGAAGAGGCAGAAGACCCCAATGTCCAGGATAGCGGTGAAATCACTGAGGATCTGTTGCCGTCCCTGTGATCCTTCGAGGAAATAACAAGAGGAACGGCGACAGAGACTCCCTGCAACCTCTCGGCATCGAAGGCTCCGATGCAGGAGTAGAAGGAGCAGACTTAGAACCACCGAAAAGTTTCTCCATCTTATCGAGACATGCCTGACAGCCTTTGGGGGTCATCTAGTCACACAGACGATACCCATGACATCATGCGAGGCCCCCAAGCAGAGGATGGAAACCTCACGTGGATCCGTGATGGACATGGTCCGTGGGCACTGGGGGCACCGACGAAAACCGGACGCCATGAAAACATATCTGGCATACGGTTGATGACCGGTGGTCACCAAAAGGCGGGTAGTCGGGAATCGTCCGCAATGAGAGACAAAAAGGTAGTAAAAAGATCTACCACACAGAGGAGGCACTGACCACAAAGCGGGACCCGACAAGGAAGAAGGGAAAAACCCTAAAACTCTCAAGAATGTAAGAAAAGAAAGGAGCTCCACAAACCACGAGGCAACTGCACACAGAAAAGAAGAGATCGAAGGGGATCTCGTGTGGACGCGCGGATAGTGGCAGGCTGGGCATACTCAGTGTGCAGGTCAAAGCTTCTAGAAAGTTTGACAAACGTTTTCCATGCTAGGATCCATTGGATGATGTCGCCCACATGTAAGGACTAGCATCCTGCTTGTCCTAGGAGAATAGCCAAATTTGTCAGTGCCATCTGATACAGCCACAGTATCTGAATGTAATCCGCTTTGAAGTGCCAAAAAGCGAAATAGAAATCAGATAAAAATCAATTACTACATCAAATCAAGAAACTCTGCGGTTCCCTGAACATTTCATCAGGTTTTACTGCCTCTCATTTTGAAGAATGTAAGCCACGGAAAACATAATCCATGAACTGTGGCACATCTAAGTATGCAAGTGGCTAGATTTCTGAGGATATCAGTCTCGCTCAACATTTCCTCATACTACTCTAGGTCAGCTGAAAAAGTGACCATGTACCAATACATCTTTTACAAAAGATATCACAATCGACGACTCTGTTGGTTGCTTTCAGGGCTGACTCTGTATCGAACTAATTTTACATCTGTACATATTTATCTACAGGAAATCCAACCTTAAGCTTCTGCACTGAGGGGAATCTTGCCTTACAAGCAGTAAAACATCTACACAGCTAACTATCCTGTGAAAGATAATATAAAAATATTCAGGCCAATGCAATCAAGTGCACCCAGCCTAGCACACAGCTTAACGAGCAATTGGATGCGCGTCTATAACCCCCGAAGCAATAAGGGGATCAGTATGCCCAAACAAAGGCGTACCTAACTGCGCTCATCACATGTAAATGCCATGTAAACGAGGCTATTAGTTATTACCCCACAATGCAAAAAGTCCCTGCGTGCCCAAGGGCCATTTTTTAACCTGTAAACTTTTATGCCTGCCTGGAGCAGGCATAAAGTCTTCCCAAATTTCAAGGGCTCAACTCATTAAAAGTAAGGGAAGGATACGCGAAACTTATGATCCTAAAAAGATTGAAACCATTACTCACACATGCCCACTTCAGAACAGTTTTACAAACACTTGTTTTTTCCATCACTGATTACTGTAATGCACTCTTATTAGGACTCCCCAGCACATCAATAAGACCACTCCAAATACTTCAAAATACTGCAGCCAGAATACTGACGGGAAAAAAAAAGGAGGGACCATATAACTGAAACTTTAGCAGACTTACATTGGTTGCCAATCGAATACAGGATAAAATACAAGGCCTTATGCACCATACACAAACTAATATATGATAAAGAAGCAGACTGGCTAAACACAGCCCTACGAGTCCATGTCCCACAAAGAAACCTTCGCTCAGCTAACAAAGCACTACCAACAGTCCCTTCAGTAAAATCAGCAAAACTAATCCAGGTAAGAGAAAGGGCCCTATCACTGGCAGGGCCCAATCTATGGAACACATTGCCCACTGAAATCAGATTGCAGACTGATATCAAATTTTTTAAGAAAACCTTAAAGACATGGCTCTTTAAACAAGCCTTTCCTAAAGAAGCGGGAGGGTAGAGAGGAGGAGAAAAAACAAGTCAGAGAAATGCAATTGAGAATGAAGAATTTAACAGTTTTTAAAAATGCATGTTAACATAACTATGAAGAGTAACTCAATAATACACCTGGAATTGACCATCACTACTCAAACATTGATTTTATTAATGAGTTTGTAACCGTACTTAATTGGCACCTGTTAGAATGTACGATAACCTACCTATACATACATTATTTTGTGCCTGTTTGTAAACCGTTGCGATGGTACCTAACTTAGCGACGGTATAGAAAAGTTTTTAAATAAAATAAAAAAAAAAACCTGCTTTTCTGTGATTCCTCCTATTTAGTATCGTCGTAATACTAAGTAGGAAGAACCATAGAAAACTGCACCATGCAAAAAAAAAAAAAGTAGGTCTTGACATAAAAAAATGTCAGGGCGCACAATATACATGCTTCAGGCCTTGTATATAGTGTGTGCGTTTTGTGCTGGTTAAATTGCTGCCGCAGGAAAAAAAAAAGACGCTTGTAAATTGAGTGTCTGTTTTATTAACTCACACACAGCCACATCTCCTAGGTGCCCCATGCCATGGATGTCCTAGCGATGAACAAGTTATCCCTAGCGCGTCCTTTTTAGCACGGCAATTCATTTGCTTATTACACTGGGCGCCCAGGAGAGGTGATTGTGCACGCGTTAAAAAAACGTGCATCCCGTTTGGACACACATTTTTAGCACATTCACATTGCATCAGCCTGATTGTGTGCACTGCATGAAGAAGGCAGCCATGCTCTAGGTTAAATTACTTTGACTTTTGATGTTTTAAGGCATGGCCAAAACCCTTTGCAAACATGACAACAAAACAAACAAACATTAGAGATGCAGTGAAAAGGCTGCTCCGCTCTCACCAAACTGACTTGCTCCGGTGTACATGCTTTCGTTTCTCTTGGCGTGGTCCTTGATGTATAGAACTGGCACAAAACAGGAGCCGTAGAATATTCCAGCCACTACTGCCAGACTACAGCCTCTTTTTAAAATAAAATTGGGATGAGAATTAAAAAAAAAACTGAATGGCATGGATTAAGATAGAGACAAGATAAGTACCACATAGTGCGAAAATCTGCAATTATTGCAAAAGACCCATTATCTGGCACTCCCTTATCCAGAATGCTCAACTAACCAGCATCTTGGAATGGGGGAGGAGGAAGGAAATGGTAGGAGGGGTAGTTTAGGGATCAGAGTAGATTTTACTGCTGTGCTCTGTCCACGCCAGCATTACTCCCTCCTCTCCTATTCCCTATAAAAGAGACAGGAATTGGGGGGGGGGGGGAGCAGAGGGCTCTCAGATAACCATCCTAAATTATTCCCCATGCATAGCAGAGAGCAGGAGTTTTACTGCATACAGGGAATTACGCCACACTGCACCACAATTTCTCACCACCCCAGATTATTATACTAAAAAGCAGCACACTCTGAAAGCTGCTAAAATGCAACTAGAAATGGTATTTGTGTTCTCTATTTATGAGACAAATAGCACTACAGCTTTCAATGTATTCAAAATTAACTTTACAAATTGGATAGCTTCTACCATTCAATTGGCAGCAAGATCCAGTGGGCATTATCTGAGTGTAACACCCCATCAGATCACTGCTAGTAAGCTGTTTAATTAGGACAAAACAAATCAACAATGTCTGTTTCAATTTTCTAAAAGTAATAGATCCCTTGTCGGAGCCCTTTACTAATGCTATAATTGATTATTCCTTAGGTTAAGATACCCTAAGCTTTAGTTGGCAAGAGAAAACTTCTGGCAAGGACAATTACGTGGCAAAAGGAGGAGTCTTTGTAATGAATTTTGGAAGGCTGATCAAAAACAGGTTGCAGTGCCCCAGCTCCTGAGACCGCAGAGGTGAATGGCACCCCGAGAGGTCTCAAAAGTGAACATGCTCCAACATCTTTTGTACTGGAGCTCTACACATTTATCACAACCTCCAAAGTTTCCAGAACAAAAAAAGCTACAACCTGGCAGAAGAAAAATGAATGGAAAAGTGAAAGAGATTACATACATAATTGTCTACTCACACTGTTACTGCTTTAAACAGTTAATAATTATGGAAAATTGCAAAATCCCATTTCATAAAGGAAAATTGGTTCTTACCTGCTAATTTTCGTTCCTGTAGTACCATGGATCAGTCCAGACTGGTGGGTTTTGCCTCCCTTCCAGCAGATGGAGACAGAGAAAAACTTGAAGGGCACCCTCTGATAGACCGTGTGCCACCTGCGATCCCTTCAGTATAAACAGTGTCAAAGCAGATAAAGAAATAATGAACTTTGCAACCAAACATCACATCCAAATCCAATGGTTAGATCAAAACTGGGAAAAGGAATATGACAAAGAACTATGTACATGACAGGAGCACTCTGACAATTGAACTCATTTGCGTATATTGCTAAAATAAATGAATTAGAGCGGACTCTCCCCCCTGAAAATTCTCCTTGGGGAGGATCTGTGGTACTACAGGAACGAAAGTTAGCAGGTAAGAACCAATTTTCCTTTCCCTGTACGTACCTGGATCAGTCCAGACTGCTGGGATATACCAGAGTTGTCCTCATGGGGTGAGACCTGGAGTGCCGCTCAAAGAACACTGCTGCCAAAACAGTCGACATCTGGAGCCCAGATGTCTAAACTGTAATGCTTAGCAAAAGTGTGTAGAGACTTCCAAGTCGCCACTCTGCAGATCTCCTGCAGCGAAACCAACTGACTCTCTGCCCAAGATGCAGCCTGAGACCGGATCGAATGAGCTTTTAGACCATCCGGCACTGCATGTCCGTGACATATATATGCTGAAGCAATAGCTTCCTTCAACCATCGGGCAATGGTAGCTTTGGATACCTTATGACCTTTCTTAGGACTGCTCCATAGGACAAAGAGATGGTCCAAAACCCTGAAGTGGTTAATAACCTCCAAATATTGAAGGAGAAACCGGACATCCAACTTCCTCAAGTCGCAAGCGAGGGGACTCACGATCCAAATCCGGAAAAGCCAGCAACTCCACCGACAGATTCAAGTGAAAAGCAGACATGACCTTCGGCAGAAAGGATGGTACCATTCTAAGAGACACCCCCGAATCTGAAAACCGAAGAAAGGGTTTCCTACAGGACAGCGCTTGAATCTCAGATATTCGCCTCACCAAGCAGAAAGCCACTAGGAAGACCGTCCTTCAAAGTGGCCTGTTTGAGGGGTTCAAAAGGAAGCCGGCACAACCCACAGAGAACCAGGTTCAGACTCCAAGAAGAAGGACAAATCGCTCGAACTGGGGGGCTTAGCACCCCTCAGAAAACACGCTAAGTCAGGATGGGCTGCTAGAGATACTCCAATCTTTCCAGGTTGCAGCCCAGGGCTGCAACCTGGATCCCTGAGAGAACTGTACGCCAAACCTTTTTTCAACCCTTCCTGTAAGAAGGCAAGTATATGAACTATGGTGGTGCGCCGCGGAGAAACGTCCAAACCGCTACACCAAGAATTGAAAACTTTCCACACCTGAACATACATAAGCGAAGTAGAGGTCTTACATGCCCGCAAAAGGGTGGAAATGACTGCGTCAGGATAACCCTTCTTCCTTAACTGCTTCCTTTCATAAGCCAGGCCACTAGACAAAAGCGAGCCGCTTGGTCCAAAGATACTGGACCTTGCTGTAGTAGATTCAGAAGATGACTGAGACGAGCGGGCCGTCCTCCGCTAAGTTGACCAGGTCTGCGAACCACGGCCTCCATGGCCACTCTGGAGCTATGAGGATAACTGACCCTGGGTGGCTCTCTATTCTTCTTACGACCTTGCCCACTAGGGGCCAGGGAGGAAAGACGTAGAGCAGAATGTCGTGGGGCCGCGGAAGAACAAGAGCATCCACTCCTTCTGCCCCATGCTCCCTTCTGCGACTGAAGAAGTGAGCTGCCTTTGCATTCAACCAAGTCGCCATCAAATCCAGGCGAGGAACTCCCCACCGACAAGTTAAGAGCCTCATCGCCTCCTCGGATAGCTCCCACTCTCTGGAGTCTAATCGTTGTCGGCTTAGAAAATCCGCCTGAATGAAGTCTACCCCGGCTATGTGCGAGGCTGCCAATTGAGCGAGACTGATTTCCACCCAGACCATCAGCTTGTCCGCCTCCAAGGCTACCGGATGGCTTTTCATTACCCCTTGGCAATTGATATATGCTACCATCGTCGCATTGTCGGACAAAATCCGTACCGACTGATGACGAATGAGGGGAAGAAATTCCAGCAAAGCCAGTCGTACTGCTCTGGTTTCCAGAAGATTGATGGACCACTGTGCTTCCTGCTGTGTCCACTGGTCTTGCGCCACATGAGATTGGCAAACTGGAGAGACTGGCGACTCTTGTCACGATCACCCACTGCGGCACTTCCAGATCCACTCCATGACTTAGATTTTCTGGGATCAACCACCAATCGAGCCTGGACCTGGCTGGCTCCTGGAGAGACAAGGGAATGCCGAACTCTTCTGACCTGGGATTCCAACAGGAGAGCAAAGCCCTCTGTAATGGTCTCATATGAGCAAAGGCCCAAGGAACCAAATCCAGCGTAGATGCCACAGAACCAAGCACCTGCAAGTAATCCCAAACCTTGGGTAGGATACGACGGACCTGAAACGTCAGCTTGTCGATCCGCTCCTGCATGAGGAAAACTTTCCCCATCAGAGTATCGAAGCGTGTCTCTAAGAAGTCTGATGACCCAACCGAGAGAGTGAAGGCTCTGCACCACTCTGTTGATCGCTATCCTGCATAGGTGTTCCGACTTCGCTCGAATCGGCCAATCATCCAAATACGGATGAACTAGGATCCCTTCCCGCCAAAAAGCTGCCGCTACCACTACCATCACCTTGGTAAAATTGCAGGGAGCGGGCGCCAACCTGAACTGAAGGCCTTGAAACTGATAATGGCTGCCTAGTACAATGAAGTGCAGAAATCTCTGGTGATCCTTGCAAATTCCAATGTGAAGGTATGCCTCCATCAAATCCAGTGAGGCTAGAAACTCTCCTCTGCTCACAGCCGCGATTACCGAACGCAGAGTCTCCATGCAAAAGCGGGGCACCCGGAGGGCTCTGTTGACCTTCTCAAGTCCAGGATCGGACAGAAGGAGCCTTCCTTCTTGGGGACCATGAAATAAATGGAATACCTCCCAGTCCTGTGCTCGTCCGGAGGAACTGGAACAACCACCCCCAGGTCCTCCAACTACTGAAGGGTTTGAGCCACAATGCACCGCTTCTGCAGAGATCCACAGGGAAAGACCAGGAACAGGTCTCTTAGAGGACGAGCAAAATCTAACGCGTAGCCGTGTTCTATGATGCTTAGAACCCACCGGTCCGACGTTATTTTGACCCACTCCTCGTAAAAAAAAAAGGGAGAGCAGTCTCCCTATCACCGGAACGGAGGAATGGGTCAGCGTTCTCTCATTGTGAGGACGTAGCTCCCATCAAATCTGGATGGACTCAGTCACAGGCGGGTCAACGGCCGCGAAAGGAAGGAGCCCAAGCCTGGGGCCTTCCCGAAGACTGACCATAGGGCAGTCTGGTCTGACGAAACCAGTGCTGACCTTGAAAACGAAACCGAGAAGGCCCAAAACGCTTGGAAGACTTAGGCCTGTCCTTGGGAAGCTTGTATACCTTATTATCTCCCAAAGATTTAATAAGCTGTTCCAAATCATCTCAAAAATGAAATTTCCCTCTGAAAGGAAGTGCCCCCAACTGAGGCTTAGAGGAAACATCAGCCAACCAGTTACAGAGCCACAAAAGTCTCCGAGCCAACATCGCGGAGGCCATCAAACGGGATGAAGTATGGAGATAATATAAGGCATCCGCCCCATATACTACCGCCGCCTCCAAACAATCCACCTGCTCTGCCTCCCCCAGGGAAAGTTCCCGGACACGCAGCAATTGCTGAACCATTGCAGATTCGCTCGTCGCATCAAACTGCTGCAGAAGCCGCCCTGACGCCCAGAGCAGACGCCTCAAAAATTCTCTTCAGGTGAACCTCGAGCTTTCTATCCTAGCCACCGGAATAGTTGTATGCTTCATGACCGCTGACACCGTTGTGTCTACCTTGGGAACCCTGAGGAGCTCCAGAGAATCGTCCGGTAGCAGATACAACTTATCTATGGTGCGCCCCACACGCAAGCTCGCCTCCGGAGCAACCCACTCGTGGAACATTAGCTGCAGCAACATGGGATGAAAAGGAAAAAAGTCTTAGTCTGAGGGCGAAGGCCCGAAAAGACTGGATCCACTGAATCAAGAACAGAGGCCGCTTGAGGCATTTAGATCCCTAGCTCCGTCAGGACATGCAGAATCAGTGGTTCCAACTCATCCTTTCAAAACAAGCAAAGGACGCAAGGATCGTCACCCTCAACAGGGGCCACATGCTCTGAATCCCCATCCGCGTCAGCCTGCAGAGGGTCCGCTGTCGCAGGGTCTCCCCCAGGCATGGGCCTGCTTGGACCAGAAGCCCCCCCTGTATAGTAGACACGTCTGGAGGAACCGGTCGAGGAAGACCCGGATCCCCGGATGGCATAAGGCTAGCCAAATAAGCCTTATGCATCAGTAAGACAAAGTCCACGGAAAAAGAGGACTGGCCCTTTAAGTTCCCCCGCGGAGGGGGGGGGGGGGGGGGGAATGAGAAGCACAGGCGAAGCTGGCATCGAGCCCAGAAGAGACCCAGGATTCCGATTGTGGGGAGAGAGCGAAGGAGGGGAATCCCCGCCCCCAGCCGCGAAAATGGGTGAGGCAAAGGCTCCCAAAATAGCCACCATTCCCGCACTCCGCAGGAACGAAGCAGGCAGACTACCCCGAACAAGCGATGGCTTACCCACACCACGGGGCCTCACTGAGGTCTTTCCCTTAGCGCCATCCTTAGAACCCGAAGAGCCATCGGGAGCAGAGGCTCTCGCGGGAGAGCCGCACTGCTGGCTCCCTGTAGGCGATGCTGCACATATAGCTCAGTGCGGCATCGCTGAGGCACAGTAGACAGGGGAAAACACCGAAATACCTCCGGAGCCTGGGAGACCGTACTTTGCTACTTTTTTTTTTTTTTTTTTTTTATAAAGGAGCCGCTTTGGTATAACCATAGGAAACTGTTGATTGAGCTGCTGCTTATTTTCCTTCTTTTTTTTTTAAACTAGCTAAATACCAGGACCACAGGTTCTGCCACCTTTATCTGCTGGAGACAGAGAAATACTGAAGGGATTGCAGGTGGTGCACCAGTCTATCAGAGGGTGCCCTTCAAGTTTTTTTCTGTCTCCATCTGCTGGAAGGGAGGCAAAACCCAGTAGAGTCTGGACTGATCCGGGTACGTATAGGGAAATGTAGTTTACTTATTCTATGCTTCTGTTAAGGGTTCCCTACCTCTTGCTGTTACTCGGGGTTTTGGGCTGGCTTCTCTGGGGCTTGCTGCGCTGGCTGGATTGGGATGGGCGTCATTGTGCGTGCGCATGCGTGGCGTCTGCACGTGTTGGTGACATCATCACGCACGAGCTAGTCACCTGTTGGGACTTTCCTCGGGTTCCCGTGCTCGTTTTCGCGGCGCTGGTTGGTGGGGAGCTTCGGCTCAGGACAGAGAAGATTACTCAGCTGTTTACTTCATCAGTTGAGGAATACAGCTATGGTTTGGCGTCCAGGTTGTCTTGGCAACAGACTTCAACAGAATAAGGCTGGTATTCACTTTGTGCAACTTGTCTGTTGCTTTCGTTATTTTACTTCAAATATATTGAATTCTAGTTAATATTTTATTCCCTGATTTTTAGGAGTTTTGCTTGTTAGATATTTTAGCAATTTGTTTAAAATATATATATGAATATATTTTTGTTCTGAAGCTAGTGTTTTTTCTATGACATCTAAAGACTGCAGTCAGATTCTTTGATTTGTTTTTACATCATTTTGTACGTCGTCTGACTGCTCTGTTTTTAACTTCGTGTACAAGTGATATTAAATTCACCTTTAATTGAACTGTCTCTTGTTTTGAACCGCCTTTCGACCGATCAATTCATATAGATCTGCCGAACCAAGGATCCACAAAATACCAGTATAACAGCTTCTGTCACCTCTGGTTTTTTTTTTTTTTTTTTAAATAATCAATACACAATAGCAACCATAGATACTAAGGTTCAGAACGGTCAGGATGAGTGGAGGAGTGGCCTGCAGTTAGAATAATGGGCTAGGACCCAGTGAAGCTAGGGTTCAAATCCCACTTCTTTTACCAATTCTCCTTGTGACCTTGGGCCAGTCCCTTTACCTTTCATTGCCTCGGGTACTACGGTGAAATTACTTCTTACCTGATAATTTCCTTTCCTTGAAGGAGGGCGAGTCCATACCAGTGGGTTTTGAACTCCAAAGATGGAGATGGAGAACAACTCGCTGATGTCACTCTCATATAGCTCAGCACAGACATCAGCCAGCCAGTATTTTCTTCAAAAGCCAACTGTGGACACTAAACCAACTAAATTTTAACATGAAATATTGCATCTTACAAACAAACAAAATTTGAATGGAATGCTCTTCTATTTTTTTTTTTTACATAATGGAAACACTGGACTTAGCTCCGCCAACAACAGTAAAAACGAATACCTTAGACAGAACTCACTTACCAGGTTCAGAACTAGTCCAGGTCCATTCGAGATCCTTGCAACACAATAAGTTCCTTGATAAGGATCCCACAAAACAGAAGAAAGTCAACCACCTCAAGGCAGTCCAGGCTGGGATGGTGAACTGGCTTATCCTCTGAGGAAAGGAAATTATCAGGTAAGAAGTAAGACTTTGTACAACCAGAGACTGCCTTTTCAGTGGCGGTACCTACTCTCTGGAATTCTCTTCCATTCGAATTGAGGCAGGCAGATGGTGTGAAGTCATTCAAGAGCCTTTTAAAAACATGGCTGGTTAGGCAGGTATTTTATTAGTTTCTGCATAAGCTAATAATGGTCTCTGTTTTATTTTTTGTTTTATTTGTAGTCAGGTATTATTAATGTTCTTAGATTTTAAGTTATGTTTGGATATGTATTTGGTTTTACTTATGCTTTTATGTTTTGTTATGTTAGTTTTATGCATTTGATTTTATGTTATTGCTATTATGTATGTTATTAGGTTTCCTTATGGATCCTTTTGTACACCACCTAGGATATAGGCGATATATAAATTTTAAATAAAGATAAATAAAAGATAATTTCACCTTCCTCTTCATTTGGGCAAGCCAGTCCACACCAGTGGGATGTACCAAAGCTACTCCGCAGAAGGGCAGGAGGCTACCTGAGGACCAAGTAGCACTTCCCTTGCAAAGGATGAATTCTCTCACATCGCCACATTCAACTGATAGTACCTGGCAAACATATGCAATGAAGACCGTATCGCTGCTCTACAGATCTCTGCCAGAGAAATCAAACATAATTCTGCCCAGGAAATCAGCTGCACCCGGGTCTTATCTGCTTCGGGAGAGGCTTCCTGGCATCCACATAGGCTGTGGTCACCACTTCCTTAATACACCGAACCACTGTGGCATGAGAGACTGCCTCCCCCCCTTTCTTCACATCACAGTGAAGGAGAAAAAAAATTTGATCCATCTTACAAAAGTTGTTCATAATCTCCAGATAACGCAATAAATTCCGCCATACATCCAATGGCTGCAATTTCCTAAATTCCTGTCCATCCAAATCCTTCTTTAAGGCTGGTCAAAAAAAAAAAAAAAAAAAAAGACTGATTCAAATGGAAGTTGGAAAACACTTTTGAAGGAAAAGCAGGTACTGTCCTTAACTGGACCCTATCCGGTGTGATAACCAAAAAGGGTTCTCTACACAAGACTTGCAGTTCCAAAATCTGCCTCGCCAAACAAATAGCAACCAGAAACACTGTCTTGTCTTCAGGGTCAACAAATGCAAGGAAACATCCCAAAGAGGATGAAAAGGTCGAACCTGCCAAAAAAGAGAAGACCAAATTCATATCAGAGAAAGGTACTGGGAAACGTAATGGGAGCCTAAGGTGTTTCTCACCCCTCAAGAATCTAGACACGTCTGGAAGCGAAGAGAGAGGCCCTCCCCTGCATGCATCCCTGATAACACGCTATGGCAACCACCTGCAATTTGAGCATGTTCAAGGCCAAACCCTTTCTCAGACCTTCCTGTAAAAAAATCCAAGATCAAGGGAAGAGATACTGAGGAAGGAAGACAAGAGCGGCCCCAACACAAATGTTCAAAGACTTGCCAGGCCAAGGAAGTGGAAAAACTTACACGCCCTCAGAAGAGTTTTCACCACTGACCCTGAATAATCCTGCTTCAAAAGCTGAGCCATCTCAAGGGCCAAACCATAGGACAAAACCAAACCGGATTGTCATGAAATACCAGACCCTGCAGCAGAAGCCCCCCGAGCCGAGGGAGCTGCCATGGATCCTCCACCAGAAGACGACAGAAATCCGTGTACCAAGGTCTGCATGGCCAGTTCAAGGCCACAAGGCAAGCCTAGATGTCGCACTATCTTCTGTTGTAACCGGTTGATTGTGGGCCATGGCAGAAATGCATAAAGCAACTTTCCCCATGGCCAAGACTGAACCAACACATCCACTCCGAGTACTAAAACATCCCAGGCCAGACTGTAAAAGTGATCCACTTTAACGTTCTTCCGACCCGCCATCAGATCTAGAAAAGAACAATCACATCAATCCATGATGACTCAAAACACCTCAGGAACTAATTCCCATTCTCCTTGATCCAACTCGTGACGACTGAGATAATCTGCCCACACATTGTCAACCCCTGATATATGAGAAGCCGACATTGCTGCAAATGCTGTTCCACCCATGGAAGAAGGACATCCATTTCCTGAGAGACTTGCTGACTGAGTCCCCCCTTGATTTATGGAGGCCACAGCTGCCCCGTTGTCCGACATTACTTTCATAGCTTTTCCTTCCAACTGGGCCTCGATCTACAAAGTTTGCCAAATTGCTAGGGCTTACAGCTGGTTGATTGACCAAGACCCCTCTTTGGAACTCCTGACAGTGAACCCCCAACCCTGTAGACTCCCATCCATTGTGACTACAAACCAGTCAGGAGGCTCCACCTCCATCCCTTTCTCTAGATGCTCCCTGGGTAACCACCAGAGCAACTGCTGCCTTACCTCCAACAGCAAGGTCAATGGCACATTGTACTCCTAAGACTGAGGATTTCAATGGGACAGGAGGGACTTCTGCAGAGGATGCATATACGCCCAAGGTATTACCCTCTATCGCTGCGGCCACTGATCCAAGCGTCTGTAGGTATGACCATATCGACGAACAGATCGCCAACTTCAGGGCTCAGACCTGCCCTCAGATCTTCTGAATGCAGGACTCTGAAAAACACCTCGCCTTGAGCCGTATCAAACTGGACACCCAAATAGTCCAGAACCTGAGAAGGCTGCAGACTGCTCTCGGCCATATTACTTGACACCACCCAGCTGGCGCAGCTGACTTGACTTGGATTAGCCAGTTGTCTAAATACAGATGAACGAGAATTCCCTCCTTGGGGAGAGCCATGGCCACCACCACCATCACCTTGGGAAAAGGTGCTGGGCACTGTAGCCAAGCCAAAGGGCAATGCTTGAAACTGGTAATGGCAGCCTAAGACTGCAAACTGCAGATGCTGCTTGCAAATGTGTAGGTAAGCCTCTGACAGGAACTCTCCCTTGTACACCGCCATGATGACTGACCTTAGAAGTTTCCATCCTGAAATGGATAACCCGAAGGGCTCGATTGACCTCCTTTAGATCTAGAATAGGTCGAAAGAAGCCCTCTTTTTTGGGGATCACAAAGTAAATAGAATAACATCCTGTAACCTTCCTGATCCTTTGGAACAATGGACTTCAGAGCAACCAGCCACTGTAACATGGACTGAACCACTGTCTGCTTTTCTCTGCAATTGTAAGAGGAAACCATAAAAGCATCAGATGACAGATAAGCTCCAAAGCATATCTGTCGTGCATCACTTCCAAGAACCATTGGTCGGAAGTGATTTGGGTCCATCTCCAATAAAATTGAGACAGGCGTCTGCCTATCTCCAGAACCGGAAGATGGATCCCCAAAACCTCATTGGGAGGAGCGAGGAGCTCTGGAGGCAGAGAAACCATCTTTACCGCGCTTCTTTGCCCGAAAGGACTGAGACCTGCTAAACGAGCGGGATCTCTGATTACTCGAACTTCTGGAAGGGTGAAAGCACTAAAATTGCCCCTTTGCTGAAGAAAATCGGGGAGTAGATTTCCTGTCCTCGGGTAAGCAAGGAAATGTGGACTCTCCCCATTGATCCTCCATCTTCTCCAAATTCCTCCCCAAATAATAAGCGCCCCTTAAATGGCAACTTGGTAAGACTGGATTTTGAAAAGCATCAGCGAACCAGTTTTGCAGCCAAAGGAGCCTGCGGGCTGCAATAACCAAAGCCACCCACCAAGCAGCTATATTGACCAAATCATAACCTGCATCTGCCAAGAACACTGCTCCTGGCTTCAGGTAAGGGCCATTCTCTACCAGAGCCTACTGAGCCAATTGTAAACTAGCCCTTGCCACCACACAACAGCAAATCAGATTTGGAGATTCATGGCCACTGCTTCAAAATTGCCTCAATCTTCCGATCCTATGCATTTTTTTTTTTTTTTTTTTTTTTAAAGCTGCACCTCCTTCCACCGGAACAGTGGTCCACTTTGTCACTGCGCAGACCAGGGTGTTCATTTTGAGAAACTGGAGCTGCTCCATAGCCTTAGGATCCATAGAATACAAACCCACCAATGAGCGACCTCCTTTAAAATTGGCCTCAGGAGCACTCCATTCCAAATTCCTGAACAGCCTCATGCAAAGGAGAAAAAACTAGGATGCCTTTCGCAAGGCCCCTTTACAACCAAGAGCCTTCAGGGTCTGCAAAATTAAACCAGACATCTTGTCCCTATAAAAGAGCCGAAGCATTGTTCTATGTGGCTCTGCATCTGGTGGAATCTCCCCCTCCTCCAAAAACACCTCATCGGGATGCCCCACCAAGGATCCTGACTCTTCACATGAGTCTCTCAAAAGGATCCCCGTCTTCACCTTCTCCCCCCCCCTCCCCCACACGCTGTCCCCTTCTCTACTTTACCCATCTCTGAGGGGACAAAGATTCCTTTAACCTGTCCATGATCCTGAGAAGGGAGACCACTGCCGTGGGCGATGCTGATTTTCCACCCGGAACCCATCCTTCCCCTTACAGAAAGCCTGTAGGTCCTTGAAAAACTCCACCCATGAAGTGGTGGAAAGATCCATTCCCCAAGTAGGCAAGCCCATTTCTGAGCTCACCCCCATGGGAATTGGCAGGAGAGGAGGCTGGGTAGACATCTCACCGCCCCCCCCCCCCCCCCCGGAAGGAGCTGCCGTCACACTTCCCTCCTGTGAACTGAAGGCTCCTGAAGTCCCTGCAGGGACAAATTCCCCCGAGAGACATCTCCCTGAGCCTCAACACATTTTTTGCAAATTCTGAAGGATTTCCTGGGGCTAATTACCCTTATATGGCAGGCAGAGCAGATGCGCAACTTCTTCCTGTGCTGCCCCCGACACCATCTCTCTCACCCAGTTGGAAATATGGAAAAAAATGGCTGCCAACGCAAGCTTCAGCAGCAGCACAACATGCAAGCCACGAAATGGTGCCTGTCGCATGTTCCTCACACTGCCATGGCACCCCGACCGGCTGCAAGGAAAGCACATCGGCAATTGCTCTCAGTATGGTTCCCCTAACGCAATCGCCGCTGCACTAGAACTCCTGGCCGGTCCCACATGCAGCAAGCTCTGCCGACACTCCCCCCCCCCCCCCCCAAGTTGCTTGGTCCACCACGCTGAAGAAAGAAAATAGCCCGCAGCACCAGTTACCAGAGAAATCAGGGGCAGAGAACAAAGGAGGACACGACAGAGTAGAGGAAGAGAGAATAGTTAGCAGGGCTGAGCCCAAGGTCTCCTTACTCTACAGGAACTCTTCCCCTGTCTGGAGAAGGGCTAGGGCACCAGTCTTCATCTCACTCCCGTCCTATGTTGGCAGACACTCAGCTGAAGGAGGGAGCCACAGCTATGACCACAGGAGGTCAGAAATCACCTTTTCAATCCTGGCAGGCCAAAGTCCACAAGCAAGGATGCATGTCCACCATCTGCTGGAGACAGAGAAATACTGGCTGGCTGATATCTGTGCTGAGCTATATGAGAGTGACATCAGCGAGTCTTTGTTCTCTGTCTCCATCTGCTGGTTGGCGTGCACAACCCACTGGTGTCGACTGGCTTGCTCGGATGAAGAACAACTTAGATTGTAAGCCCTGTGAGGCAGAGAAATGTCTAGTGGACCTACCATGTAACTTGCCTTGTGCTTGTTTTTGGAAAGGCAATTAATTCAATTGAAAAAAAATTGCAAAATGGCTTCAACTTACATTATTCTCCTCCATGTAGGAGAGAGTTTGTCAACCCATGATTCATCAGAAGAAACACTGTCAGAGTTAATGACCTAAGAACATAAATCATTACACATGAAAACCTGAATATTTTTCATATCTGCTGCCATTTCCTGCTTTATTATTGCATAACACAATTGTTTCCTCTCTCATTTAAAATTACAGCTGCTCCTTTGATATTGTAATCACATTTCTTGAAGGATTCTAGTTTTGCAAACCTAATTTCTCCCTATGAAAGTTTTTCTTTTGTTGCACTGCCATCTGCTGGTAGAAAACATTACAGCCTCATATTACTTCCTCTAGTGCTACTGAAGGCCAGACATCCACCTGCATTTGTGTTCCTTGGTATGCATTACTTACATTGTCTCTCAGTAATGGTGCGGATTCCAGTGCAGGGGCATCCCTTTTAATGTCACTTTCCACAAACAGAAAAATAACAGCGCTACAATGAAAAAGCATGGCTTACAATCAGTATGTCAGTTACTACCAAAACCCACAACAACATACATTTTACAGGGTAAGTTGTCAAAGATAAGCAGCTATGTCTTTCAGTAGTGCTTCAGGTCTATTTATAGTAGACACTGGCATTAAAGGGCCTCTTGACCCACACAGCCTGGCTGTATTAATCACCAGAGACCCTATTCTTTCTCTGTTTCTTGCCTTCACCCTTGCTTTAATTTTGTCACTGTTTTGCTTGCTACCACCTTCACTAGTAGGCAATTCCAGGCATTCCTAATTCTCTCAGTAAAGAGGTATTTCCTCCGAGTCTCTCTCCTTCCAACTTCGTATCATGACCCTATGCCCTGCGGCAGTTTTTTGTACCTTATGGAAATCTGCACGGTTATCTGAGCATTTCCACATTATTCCTTCTCTTTCTTGGGTACATTGGAGTTCCCCAATTTTCTCTGTACTGGGTTTGCCTTGCGGAACCTGCACCATTTTGGCATCTTTTCCCTGAACTGCTTCTATCCTCTCAATGTCCTTACAAAAGGCGAAGTCACTTTTCAGTATTTCATAGCTTAAGCTCCACCTGAAAGTCGGACTGGGCACCAAACTAAGGTGTCTTAATTCCTAGCATGGTGAAGTTTGGGTTATTTAGACGTCTCATTTGCTGAAAATTAACGGCGTGCGTCGGACTCTATAACCCATCTTCTAAAGCGCTAATCTTTTTGTACATCTGCATTTACTTGTCTAAGTCTACTTAGATGCTTAGCTGTTTCTCTAAAGTTTCTTGCACATTTTGTCAAAATGAACATCCATTTTGTAATGAGTTGCCTGCCATGCAAACCTCAAACTTTAGCTTTATATAATACAGATTTATTAAGAAATACTGTTAAAAAGAAAGCACTGTTGTGAGACAACTATCAACTCAGCACAGACATTACTTCACAGAAAAATATCTGTGCACACACTGGACACATGAGAACACACAAACACATACAAATAAAAGGCTGGAATTAGCACAAGACTGAAGCTTCTCAGCATTTTCATTTAAAATTTCTTTTATCTTCTACATTTCCAATGGTGCTGGAAATGGCAGATAACAGCAGAAGTAGCACCAAGTGTCAAGGCTTCAAACCTAGCTGCTGTCCAGTTGTTCATTTCTCATTCCTCGCTTACCTTAAATATAGACAAAGTAAAATTTACTCGTTCACAGATTACAAACTTGTTCTAATTCCCTCCTTTTGCGCACATTCCCCTGTTTACAAAACATGAAATGCTGAAGGATTTCGGAAACCTTCCCAAAAAATTAGCAATCTGCCATGGATTACTTTTGGAACGGAGAAATCAGTCTGGTCTCAACATGGTCCTAGATCGGAGTTTTATTTTTAGTTCAATAAAAAAGTAGCTTTCCAATTAGAGCATTTTGGGGATTAAAGAAAACGAAAGCCCAAGAACAAAAAAACAAACCTGCTTAGAGCCAAAAAAATTGAACGTGCCTGAAAATCCCCAGCCCACAGCTTGCCCTCTTAGATCGATTCCTGTGGGACAATAACCAGCCCCTCTGCAGAGAAATGTGTAAGGCCCAATTCTAAAGGCATCAGCCCTCCTTAATAAGGCTCTGGCTTCAGTGAAACACCCATTCACGTACTGCCTAATGGCTTACTCAAGAGCGATTTCAACCTGACACACACAAAAACGTGTTCTGAAATGTTTTCCCGGCTAGAAGTTAAAAAATAGAAAACCAGATAGGAGGAGGTGCTGGTGGTGGGGGACATACTTACATTTCAGTTTTGCTATTTCAGGGGAAGAGAGGCTTTTGGGGTCTGAAGGCTTGCAATATTTGTGCCGTATTTTGGAGGGTGGGCTAAAGCAAAGGGGGCCTCATTTGGTTTCACTGGGATGGAGGGGTGGGGGATTGGGCCAGTAGGCTTGCTAGTTTGTATTTTTTAAGCCTACTATTGCTACATAAATGGTCATATACTTTTAAATATACCTGTTAACTTTCAAGTTTTCTGGGTACAAATACCCAGATAACTTTGAAGCCTAAATCAGTGACATTCAAATAGAGCCGGTTAGGTTCCAAACGTTATCCAGGTAGATATTGCCTGATAACTTTGAGGACATTGGCTGGGCCTTTTCTTCAGCTGAATATCCCCAGTAACTTAGCTGGATAAGTTATTTGTTGCATAGCTTTTGGAGTATTGACCTCAGATGTTTTTTTTTTGCAGGTTTAAAGCATGAACCATCAACTTTTCCATAATGTCAAATATAAAGTTTATATAAAGTTTAACTGACCCAATACTAGCCAGTGGCACAGGACTGATAGGCACTGGCCGTGCTAGCAGTAAGTCTCGGTTATCCCCACTGTAGCAGCACAAGCCCAGCTTTTGCATTGTCTGACTGAACACTAAAAGGGAAAATATTTGTGGGAGGTTTCATTGCCCCTTCCATCCCCCGCAACCACACCTCTCATTTGCATCACATTTGATTTGCTTAAACATCTACACACTGATGTACTGAATTCCAAAGATAGATGACAAAAACCCCCTCTTCTTAGAGATCGATATTCAAAGGAGTTTGCCCGCTTAACTTAAGTTATCGGACAAACCAAGATCTGGAATTCCTGTCCTACTGATCGGCTAAATGTTACCCGGGTACAATTTAGCTGGATAAAAAGAGGGAGGGCAGAGGGCATGGCCTAAATTTAGCCAGGTAGCATTGATATAGAGACTGCCTGTTTAAACTCACCCAGGTCAAATTACGCTGTCAACTTGACCTGGGTTAGTCCTGCTAAGCATCCTGGGTAACTTCCCATTCACCGCACCACTGAAATTTAACCTCTTGGTTATCAGGAATCTAAATTAAAAAAAAAAAACCACACAAAAAACAAACAGGTTGTTACCTTAATACTGAAAGACCAGCTCCAATATAATTGAGATAGGGCTTGGCTACCTCTTCAGGGTCTATTCCAAACATGCCAAACCTGGAATATTTGACCAAATATTTTTGAGTTAGACTAAACAAGTTGGAGATGAGCATACAAGATCAATATATTTCAAACATGTATTAATAGAAATACATACACATTAAATTCACAGGTACATCCATAATTACATCATTAATACAGAAACATGTGCAACCTCATGGGCATTATCACCCCACAATAGCACCAGTCAACTAACAGCAGTACCACCCCACCATAGCAGCACTTACTTAAAACTCCCCTCCAGACACTCATACATTCATATCACACACACTCCCCACCACTAAAACACCACACATCTAAAACCCCTGAACCTGTTAAAGTCGAAGTTATCTTTCTCTCAACAGGTTCTACCACTTATTAATATCATATGGGAGCACTACACCACATCCCTCACACCTCTAAGACCACCAAAGCAGACACCAGCGCGGCTGATAAGGGTGGGGCAGTGGTGGTGCAGAATAAATGGGATTATGACAAAGAGGTGTTCAGACAACTAACTGATAATAAATATTACAGTGTATGTCCTATTGATCCAGTGACTGACTTGAGTGTTCGAGTTAAGGACATACTGGAGGACGCCATACGTCAAAGTTATTTCTAAAAAGGAATATGTATATATGTTGCCAGACCATCCGGTGGCACCATATATATACACTTCCTCCCGAAAATTCATAAATCTTTGTCTGCACCTCCTGGCCGACCTATTGTGTCAGGGTTAGGTTCCATTTTTTAACCCATAGCTAAGGTTTTGGATAGTTTTCTGCAGGATAAGGTCATCAATATTAAATCTTATATTAGAGATTCTACCCAGTTTTGGGGATTTTTGAATGAGATGGGTGATATGGGAGCTGATCAACTTTTTGTTACAGCAGATGTAAGCTCTTTACACTAATATACCCCAGATTGAGGCTATGAAAGTGGTGACACAGGTCTTGACTGAAAGGGTAGAGAAAAATGAAATTTCTTCAGTTAAGATGGGCTATTTGGTATAATTGGCAGAGGTTGTCCTGTGTGAGTTTTACTTCACATTTCAGGGGACTTTTTATAAACAGGTCACTGGGATCCCTATGGGATCTCCAGTGGCCCCTTCAATTGCCTGTCTCTATATGTCACAATTTGAAGAAAGATGTATTTACTCCAGTCGGGTTTTTCCTCAAATTAAGTGCTGTAAGAGATTTATTGATGATCTCTTTAGGATTTGGAGGAGTGATGAAGTTTCATTGCAGGAATTTGAGGTGTGGTTAAATGCTACTGATATTAATCTTCAGTTCACTTTTCATCATAGTAAGGAGGATATTAGTTTCCTTGATGTTAGGGTACAATGTATTAATCAGAAAATTGAGACCTCAGCGTTTGTGAAAAAAAACAGATAGAAACTCGATTTTACATTTTGAGAGCTTCCATCTGAGGAGACTTAGAGAGAGTGTGCCTGTTGGCCAATTTCTCAGATACAGGAGAATTTGTTCTTCTGTCTCTGAATATAAGGTAAAAGCTGAATCCTTATCCCAGAAATTTTTGGCACGTGTGTATCCCAAGAAAGTTGTTAGACGAACATTTAAGCGGGGTTTATATGCCCAGAGGGAGAATCTATTGCTGAAGGCTAAGAAAGAATCGGTGGAGAGGATTGTGTGTGTGTTGCCATATTCTGCTAGATGTGACTCTATTCGAAAAATTATAAACAGACACTGGAATTTGTTGATTTCCATCCCAGGATGTGAGGAACGTCCGGTATTTGCCTATTCTAAAAGGTCAAAATCTGAGGTCCCGTATGACTAAAATGGTGGATAGGAAACTTGTGGTTGTGGATACAGATGAAGCATGTTCTGGGTGTTCAGTGTGCCCTAATAGGTTACGATTGGAGAGTTATCAATATGACAAGTATCGAGAGCCATATATACTGAAAGAGAAACATACAAACATTGAAGTGACGGCAGAAGAAGACCAACGGCCCATCCAGTCTGCCCAGCAAGCCACGCAGTTTATCCATTTTTTTTCCCCCCTCCTTCTCCCTCCCACCCGTCTCCATTGGCTTCCAGCACCCTCCGGCCCCAATTCCCCTCCACCCCTCCACCAATGCAGAGAGCAGCGCCATCCCAGTGAACATCCAGCTCAATCAGGGGTAGCAACCGCCGCAACCAGCAGGCCACACCCCTGCCCCTTACCCACCCCTGTTTTGTTTGCTTGTTTGTTTTTTTTTTTTATTTTTTTGAGATGGCAGCCCTCCATCCTTTCGCTCCGTGAAGGTGGAACACCAACCACTGGCCACTGGCATCCTGCTCCGTGAATGCCTCTGTGGCTACTGCCGCTCCGTGCAGTGTTTTGTTGCATGAAAGTGGAACACCAACTACTGGCCACTGGCATCCCGCTCCGTGAATGCCTCAGTGGCTACTGCCGCTCCGTGCAGTGTTTGCTGCCTCTTCTCTATTTATGCCCACTAGACTTGATGGATCCACATTGTTTATCCCACGCCCCTTTGAAGTCCTTCACAGTTTTAGACTTCACCACTTCCTCCGGAAGGGCATTCCAGGCATCCACCACCCTTTCCGTGACGAAATACTTCCTGACATTGGTTCTTAGTCTTCCTCCCCGGAGCCTCAGCTCGTGACCTCTGGTTCTGCTGATTTTTTTCCTACGGAAAAGGTTTGTCGTTGTCTTTGGATCATTAAAGTTTTTCAAGTATCTGAAAGTCTGAATCATATCACCCCTGCTCCTCCTTTCCTCTAGGGTGTACATATTTAGATTCTTCAATCTCTCCTCGTACGTCATCCGATGAAGATCCTCCACCTTCCTGGTCGCCCTTCTCTGTACCGCTTCCATCTTGTCTTTGTCTCTTTGTAGATACGGTCTCCAGAACTGAACACAGTACTCCAGGTGAGGCCTCACCAAGGACCTGTACAAGGGGATAATCACTTCCCTTTTCTTAAGGACGATACATGAGGACGATACATGCACTACCAGGAGGGTTGTGTATGGTATATTGTGCCCCTGTCAATTGTTATATATTGGCCATACTAAACGTCGTATTAGATCATGTATCTTTTGTCGCTGAGGCTTTGGGTGATAATGTGGGAGAAGAAGTTGCTTTGAACATTTGTTTAAGATAACTGTTTTTTTGTCTAACTTTTTGAAGGATATGGTAATTGCTGGTCTCTTGAAGGTATGATGCCTCAATAATTGAAAACTGGAGAGTTTTGCTAATCCTTGGCTGGACTGGGAGTAAGCGCCCCCTGAAGAAGCTGCGGCGAAACAGGGATCCTTGTTGGGATGTGGTGGATCGCCTCCATATGGAATGAATATACGGTGGAGCATGCCCAAATGAAGATAGCTTCAACTATTAAAGCTTTGGTGGTCTTAGAGGTGTGAGGGATGTGGTGTAGTGCTCCCATATGATATTAAGTGGTGGAGCCTGTTGAGATAAGGATAACTTCGACTTTAACAGGTTCGGGGGTTTTAGATGTGTGGTGTTTTAGTGGGTGGGGAAGTGTGTGAGATATGAATGTATGAGCGAGGTGTTCTGGCGCCATTTAACGTATTTAAGGTATCATGCAAGCTAGTGCGTAGAAATGCCAATGAGCCATCAGTCCAGCACTTTCTCCCCAATCACCTATGGCCAAGGACCACACAATCTGCAGCTCCACCCAGAATCCAGAAGGCAAGACATACATCCCGACTCTGGCCAGTAAGTCCGTGAGTGATGGCTTGCTCCACCTCCCCCCTGGGGCTGTAAACCTTGCTTCTGCAAGAGTCCCAACCCTGCCTGGCCTGAAGAGCAGAAGTCCAGCTTGAGAGCCAAACCTGGATCTCTCACATGACAATGCACAGCACTGCTGCCGAGTCCTTAGGCCTCACTGCGATTGCCATTCCTGCTGGGGTGTGTTTTATTGTTTTGGCATGAGGGATAGGTTTGCTGCCTTGCTTGACCAATATTGTTGTTCTGGTTATAAGAAAATTATTACTTACCTGCTAATTTTCGTTCCTGTAGTACCATGGATCAGTCCAGACAGTGGGTTATGTCCCCAATCCAGCAGATGGAGTCAGCACAAGCTTTGAGGGGGCGTATCCATATATACTACTACCCCCTCTGCAGGAGTTCAGTATCGAGTATATCAAAGCCAGAGTAGAAACCCCCGAAGGATCAAGTTTGTGGAAACAGATAATGAAAACAATTGTAACCGCAACAAGTAACTGCAAACATCCTACCAACTTGTAGGGAGCTGTGAAAAACAGCGAAAAGAAACGACTGTGAAGACACAGAACACTGCGAGCAAGAAGTAGCGCAGAGCTGAGCAGGATCAAGAACCCAAACGCGGTGGGCGTCTGGACTGATCCATGGTACTACAGGAACGAAAATTAGCAGGTAAGTAATAATTTTCTTTTCCCTGTACGTACCTGGATCAGTCCAGACAGTGGGATGTACCCAAGCTTCCCTAAATTGGGTGGGGTCCTGCGAGGTCTGCTCGGAGAACCTGCTCGCCAAAGTGTCCAGAGACTGAAGAGGCGAGGTGCAGACGATAGTGCCTCGAGAACGTGTGTAACGATTTCCAGGTGGCTGCCCTACAAATTTCCTGCGAGGATACCGAGCGAACCTCCGCCCAGGAAGCCGCCTGAGAACGTGTAGAATGCGCTATGATTCCGGGTGGGGGAGTCCGACCCGACCCAATGTAGGAAGCAGCAATGCCGGCCTTCAGCCATCTGGCAATGGTAGTCTTCGAGGCCTGAGACCCCTTCTTAGGACCGGCCCAGAGTACAAAGAGAAGGTCAGAGGTCCGGAACTCATTTGTAGCCTCCAGATAGAGGCGCAGAGTGCGCTTGACATTCAAGAGACGGAGAGACTTCGGCTCTGAGGAAGAGAAGGACGGCAACTCCACCGTCTGGTTCACATGGAATGCAGAAACCACCTTCGGAAGGAAGGAGGGAACGGTGCGAAGCGAAACTCCAGAGTCGGAGAAACGGAGATAGGGCTCTCTACACGACAGGGCCTGCAGCTCCGAGATGCGTCGAGCGGAACAGATGGCCACAAGAAATACAGTCTTGAGAGTGAGATCCTTTATCGTTGTGCTGCGCAGCGGCTCGAACGGTGGTCCCGACAGGGAGCGAAGCACAGGTTAAGACTCCAGGAGGGACAAGGGTCCCGTAACGGAGGACGCATATGCTTGACACCCTTGAGAAAACGAGCAATGTCAGGATGCTGTAGAAGAGAGCCCCCATCGCTCAACAGCGAGCCAAGGGCGGCCACCTGAACCCGTAGTGAATTATAGGCGAGCCCTTTTTCCACCCCCGCCTGTAGAAACTGAAGGATCTGAGGTACAGAAGCCTTAGCGGGTCTCGTGGCCTGGCTGGTACACCACAGCTCGAACATAGGCCGCCGACGTTGATGTCTTTCGTGCCCGCAATAGCATGGATACTACCGCCTCCGGGTAGCCCCGACGCCGGAGGCGGCGCCTCACAAAAGCCAGGCCGCAAGACAGAAGAGTTCTGCCTGCTCGAAAAATACCAGGCCCTGATGTAGGAGCTGGGGGAGGTGCCCCAGCCTGATTGGCCCGTCAATCACCAGCTGTAGCAGGTCCGCAAACCAGGGTCGCCTGGGCCATTCCGAGGCGACGAAAACCACGGTCCCCTGATGGCTTTCTATTCTGCGGAGCATCCTGCCCACCAGGGGCCATGGTGGAAAAGCGTAGAGCAGAAGATGTGGCGGCCACGGGAGGACCAGGGCATCCACTCCCTCCGCGCCGCGCTCTCTCCGGCGACTGAAGAAGCGTGGAGCCTTGGCGTTGAGAGCGGACGCCATCAGATCCAAGTGGGGGGCCCCCCACCGATGGACGAGAAGTTGCATCGCTTTGTCGTAGAGAGACCACTCTCCGGGGTCCAGCAGTTGACGACTGAGGAAGTCCGCCTGGACGTTGTCCACACCGGCGATGTGCGAGGCCGCTAGCCGGACGAGATGACGCTCCGCCCATTGCATCAGCAGCGCTGCCTCGAGCGCGACCTGCGGGCTGCGCGTGCCTCCTTGTCGGTTGATGTAGGCCACGGTGGTAGCGTTGTCCGATAGGATTCTGACTTCCCGGTTCCGAAGAAGCGGGAGGAAATGTCGCAGAGCTAGCCGGACCGCTCTGGTTTCCAGACGGTTGATTGACCACTTCGCCTCCACCGTGGACCACGTCACCTGCGTGGTGCTTCGATCGCAGACTGCACCCCAGCCTGCTAGACTGGCATCGGTGGTCACCACCACCCAATTTGGCAGATCGAGGGACACGCCACGGGCCAGGTTCGGCGGATCCAACCACCAGCCCAGACTGTCCCTGGCATTCTGCGGGAGTGGGAGAATCATCTGGTAGTCCTGCGATACTGGTTTCCAACGGGAGAGGAGTGCCCACTGTAAGGTCCTGATGTGCGCGAAAGCCCAAGGTACAAGGTCGATGGTGGACCCCATCACTCCCAGGAGTTGCAGGTAGTCCCAGGAGGTGGGCTCTGGTAATGCAGAGAACAGTCGTGTGTGATCCCGCAAGGATTGAGCTTTGTCCTGGCGCAGAAAAACTTTGCCCAGTAGGGTTTCGAAGGTCGCCCCCAAAAAAACCCAAGCGTTGCGAGGGCATGAGGGAGCTCTTGGAGAAGTTCACTACCCATCCCAGGGAATGTAGAAACCGTACTACTCGAGTCACCGCTGAGCGTCCATGATCGAATGACTTCGCCCAGAGGAGCCAATCGTCCAGATAAGGATGAACCAGGATGCCCTCCTTCCGGAGAGCTGCCGCCACGACTACCATGATCTTGGTGAAGGTGTGCGGCGCCGTCGCCAATCCGAACGGGAGAGCCGTGAACTGAAAATGCTGGTCCAGAATTTTGAAACGAAGGAAACGGTGGTGGTCCGGGCGGATGGGAATGTGCAGGTAGGCCTCCGTTAAGTCCAGGGAGGAGAGGAACTCCCCCCGATGCACCGCCGCAATCACTGACCGGAGCGTTTCCATGCGGAACCGGACGACTCGAAGGGATTTGTTGACTTCCTTGAGGTCTAGGATAGGCCGGAAGGAACCGTCCTTCTTTGGTACGACGAAATAGATGGAATAGTGGCCCGAGCCCACCTCTCCGAAGGGCACGGGCGCAATAGCGCCTATCTCCCGGAGTCTGTCCAGAGTCAGCAGCACCGCTCCTCTCTTGAGGTCCGAGCCACAGGGGGAAAAGATGAACCTTCCCTGCGGGGGGCGGACAAATTCCAATGCGTAGCCGTGTTTTATGGTATCCAGGACCCACTGGTCCGAGGTGATCCGTGCCCACTCCGCGTAGAAATACGTTAGTCGGTCCCCAATCCTGGGGACAGGGGAGTGGGCGAGACTGGCATCATTGTGAAGACTTGGTATAGGGGTTCCCGGTTCCGGGAGTAGTGCGTGAGGGCCGACGCCCGCGAAAGGAGCGCGACCAGGGCTGAGACCTGGGGGCGGATGACCGGGAGCCCGCCTGTCTGTATCCCCTGTAGCGCCGTTGCGCTCTGGCTCTGGTCCGAGAAGAAGAAAATGCTCTGGATGGTCGAAACCTATCCTCCGGCAGCCGATGAACAGCGTTCTCCCCCAGGGACTTGATGATCTGGTCCAAATCCTCCCCGAAGAGGAACTTGCCCCTGAAGGGAAGAGAGCCCAGACTCGACTTAGAGGACGTATCAGCTGCCCAATTGCGTAGCCACAGTAGTCGTCGTGCTGCCACTACCGAAACCATGGATCTTGCGAGGACCCGAAAAAGGTCGTACGAGGCGTCCGCCCCATACGCCACTGCGGCTTCTAGCCGATCTGCCTGGGCAGCCTCATCGGACGGCAGGTTCTGAGACGTGAGGAGTGAGACCTCGAAAACCCGCTTAAGGAAAACTTCCAACTTACGATCCTGTGTGTCCCGCAACGCTGCACCTCCCGTCACTGGGATAGTCGTCCTCTTCGTGACCGCCGACACTGCGGAGTCCACCTTTGGGACCTTGATGAGGTCCAGAAATCTTCGGGGAGCGGGTACAGCTTTTCCATAGCCCGGCTGCTCTTCAGGGAGGCCTCCGGGGTGTCCCATTCCCTGGTGAGAAGTTGTAAAAACGAGTCATGAATGGGAAAAGCCCGAGCCCTCGGCCGGAGTGCCGCCAGGACAGGATCTCCCTTCCTTGAAGAAGTGATGACAGCGGGAGCTACTGGGGCAGGCGGGTCTGGTGGCGGGTCCAAATCTAATTCTTGGATGATCTGCGGGATGAGGTCGTCCAGCTCTTCCCTCTGGAAGAGCTGGACGACCTCATCGGAGGTGGATGATCCGCGTAGGGTACGCGGATCATCCCTCTCCTGCGTGCCGTCCCCTTGTCCCCCGTCCGGGAGGTCAAGTCCATGTCCCGCTGGGTCTGGCACCGCCCCCACTGCCGCGGGCGTGGATCGGACCCGGGTAGAAAGGCGGGAGGCCCCCACTCCCGGAGGGTCGGGGGGGGCCGGCGTCGAGGGCGACATCCGAGGGATCTTAGGAGGGGGGGTCCCACAGGTGCTTCCAGCCCCTGCAGATAAGCGGTATGCATGAGCAGGATAAACTCCGGAGAGAACCCCGGCCTGCTCGGGTGCGCTTCGGGGGCGGCGTGGTTCCTGCTCCCTGGCTCTGGGTGCTTGGTTCCTGCACCAAAATCGGGGGAACACCCCCGCTGGTAGAGTCCTCCAGGGATCCGTTCTCCCTCGTGGCCTGCGCCTCAGGGCGCTCAGAATGTAAAATGGCCGCCGTTCCCGCCAAAAATGGCGGAGTGGCCGGCCCGCGCCGCCCGGGCAAAAAAGAGAAATCAGTCAGGGACTGTGAGGTACCTTCCCCCCCGGGAAGGCATCGTGCACAGATGCCCTCCCGGGAAATCCGGGACCCCGGGTCTCCGCAGGCCGCACAGCGGGACGGCCGCGGCATCGGGATCGCTGTAGGAGAAAAGAAAAAGCCACGGGGGGGGGCCACGCGCACAAAAGCGCCGCTGTGGGGGGGCCCGGTCGGCCCGCACTGCCCGCTGTCCGAAAATAGAGGAGGGTGCCGCGGGGGGGCCTTCCCGGCCACACGACCCGCCCCAGACATCTTTCCCTAAATGGCTCAGCAGCCCATGAGGAGCTGTAAAATGGCCGCGGATGAGGGAGTAAAGAGCGAAGAGGCCGGCTCCACCGGCTTTCACAGGCACCGGGGGCTGAGCTGTGAAGGAAAAAACTACAAAGGAAAAACAAACTTACCCCTGGCTGCAACGAGAAATAAACAGCAAGGCCGCAGAGAAGAGACAAGGAAGATAAGCCACTCCCCAGAAGTTGAAAGAACTCTGCCTTTTTTTTTTTTTTTTTTTTTTTAACTTAATACAAACTTGATACAAACTTGATCCACAGAAAAAGACAACAACAAGCCACAATCAAGCAAGAAAGTGAAGAAAAGGAAAAGGAGGGAAGCCTGATTCCCCTACTCGCATCTGCTGGAGTCAGAAGATACTGAACTCCTGCAGAGGGGGTAGTAGTATATATGGATACGCCCCCTCAAAGCTTGTGCTGACTCCATCTGCTGGATTGGGGACATAACCCACTGTTTGGACTGATCCAGGTACGTACAGGGAAGAAAGAGATTTTGGGCAAGGGATGATCTTTGAGGAACTTGCCAGATTACTGGCAGAAGCAGCCATGAATACACTAGAAATGTCTGAAGGCTTGCCAACAGCTTCCTTTATATCTTTATTTTCCTGCTGCTATTCATTTTTCCAGCAACTAGTACTAATTTATTAAAGACTGTAAATGTTACTATGTCTGTTTCTGGTCCTGCTAGCATTCACAGAAACACATAATATGATGGCAGATGAGGACCATAAGTCTCATTAACTCAGCCCAATTTAAATTCCTGTTATCATCTTTCCTTGCATTCTTTCATAACTAAGGATCCTCTGTGCATCTTCCATGACTTCCTGAATTTTGTCACTGTCTTCTCCCTCACTGGTTGGTACTTATGATTAGATGTGAGTCTCCACGGTTGAAGGGGCCCATTGTCTGGAGTTAACAGCCCAAGGGCATTGGAATGCCTAAGAGTCTCGCTGGAACATCAATTTCCTGAAGGCCCGGGCGGTATGGCTGGCATGCTTGCAGTTCAGCCATAGGCTGTGGGATCAGGCAGTTTGTGTGATGTTGGGCAACGCAACGATAGTGGCCTATAATCAATCGCCAGGGAGGAGCCAAGAGCCAGCAAATGCCGCCGGTAAATAGACCAACTTATGGAATGGGTGGAAGGTCATTTGCAGATGATCTCGGTCTCTCACATCTAACAAAGGATGTGAGAGACCGAGATCATCTGCTTACTGAATGATCTCTGAATAGACCAGCAACTATTCAGAGATCATTCAGTAAAGCTGCTGACTAGCATGCTTGTCTGTGACTGTTGTAGGCATCCATTATTGAAAAATAAAAGCTTATATGATGTTCTTTAAGTCCTTTGTTAGATATGCAGAGGATATTCAGAGTTTGCTTGGATTCTTCCTTAGATTAAGAGCTTGTAGTTAACTAGGTAGTTACGAGGACTATGAAAATTGGAGAAATTACTAATGTGATAATTTTGTTTTCCTTAGTGTAGACAGATGGACTCAGGACCAGTAGGTTTATGCTCCCCTGCCAGCAGATGGAGATGGAGCAAGTTGACATCACAGTATATATAACCCTGCAGCAACCCCAGCTTGCCAGTATTCTCTTCAAAAGCAATTGTGGACAGACTAGCAAAAAAACTTGATTAAAAAACATAATTAAAAGCAGGTAATCAGAACTGTACTCAACCAACTATAAACAGTGAACTCATGTAAGATTCTAGGTATCCTAAGCTAGGGAATGGATGAACACTTATCCGTAATCCCTTGGGACCTAGAGCCCCACAGGAGGACTATTGACACACTCATGCGGCAGTGAGGACAGAAACCTGAGTCCATCTGTCTACACTAAGGAAAACAAAATTATCAGATAAGTAATTTCTCCATTTCCTAGTGAGTAGACAGATGGAACTCAGGACAAATGGGATGTACCAAAGCTACTCCAACAGAGTGGGAGGTTGCCCACGGTCCAGTCAACACCACACATGCAAAAGCTGCATCCTCACGGGCCTGCACATCCAGACGATAAAACCTGGAAAAAGTGTGTGAGGAGGACCACGTTGCAGCTTGGCAGATATCGACGGGAGACAATAAACTAACTTCCGCCCGTGACACTGCCTGAGCCCTAGTGGAATGAGCCCTAACCTGAGTAGGCAATGGCTTTCCAGCCTCCACATAAGCGGCCATGACAACCTCCTTAATCCAGTGAGCTATGGTAGCCCATGAAGCCGGAGCACCCTGCTTACTTTCACCATGGAG
Organism: Rhinatrema bivittatum; assembly: GCF_901001135.1. NCBI lineage: Eukaryota > Metazoa > Chordata > Amphibia > Gymnophiona > Rhinatrematidae > Rhinatrema > Rhinatrema bivittatum. The sequence goes on along the minus strand of NC_042615.1, from coordinate 69,931,491 downwards.
AACAAACAGGTGATCCGTCTTTCGAAGATTCAGAAACCTCCAGATACCACACGACAAGACGCTTGACATCCAAGGAGCACAAGAAGCGATACTCCTCCGCATCCCTGACCTTATCCAGGGATGGTAAGGAAACAGACTGATTCAAATGAAAGTCCGAGACTACCTTGGGCAAGAAGGATGGAACAGTACGCAGCTGTAATGCCCCCTGGAGTCACCCGAAGGAATAACTCCTGACAAGACAAGGCCTGCAGCTCTGAACACATAGCCACCAGGAACACAGTCTTCAAGGTCAACAACCGCAAGGAAAGGTTATGCAGAGGTAAGAATGCAGTGCCCGCCAAAAAATCTAGCACCAAATTAAGATTCCACAATGGAACCGATAACCTCAAGGGAGGATGAAGATGCTTCACTCCCTTCAAAAAACGGGCCACATCAAGATGAGACAAAGAAATACCATTCACCGGGCCTCTGAAACAGCCAAGAACCAGAAATTGCCCCTTCAAGGAATTAAGGGCCAATCCCTATTCAACCCATCCTGCAAAAATTCCAGAATGAGAGGGATTTTAACTGAATGAGGAAGAACATCCCGCTCCTCACACCAGGTCTCAAAAACTCTCCAAACCTGCACATAAGCCAAGGAAGTGGAGAACTTGCGAGTGCAGAGTAAGGTGGCAATCAACACAGAGAAATAACCACGCTTTAACAGGCGTGCCCTCTCAAGGGCCAAACTGTAAGACAGAACAGAGTCTGATCCTCATGAAGAACTGGCCCCTGTTATAACAGATCCATGTGCGGCAGAAGGCAAAAGGGGGGCCTCCACCAGGAGTCTTTGCAAATCTGCATACCACAGATGCCTGGGCCATTTTGGCGCCACCAAGGGTACTAGCCCCCTCTGGCCTTCGATCTTGGAAAATATTCTGCGCAGCAAGAGCCACGGAGGAAAGCAATCTGTCTTTTGGCCACACCTGTATGAAAGCGTCTATTCCCAGGCACTACGGATCTCTCCTGTGACTGTAGAATCGAGGAACCTTCGCATTTTGATGCGATCCACAATCAGCTGAAATGCCTCAGCTAACAACACCCAGGGTCCAGATTCTCCCTACTGAGAAAGTCTGCTCTTATCCCATCTTTTCCTGCAATGTGAGGGACCGAGATCATCTGCAAATGACCTTAAACCCATTCCATAAGTTGGTCTATTTCCTGCGGCATTTGCTGGCTCTTGGCTCCTCCCTGGCGATTGATTATAGGCCACTATCGTTGCATTGCCCAACATCACGCAAACTGCCTGATCCCACAGCCTATGGCTGAACTGCAAGCATGCCAGCCATACCGCCCGGGCCTTCAGGAAATTGATGTTCCAGCGAGACTCTTAGGCATTCCAACGCCCTTGGGCTGTTAACTCCAGACAGTGGGCCCCTTCAACCGTGGAGACTCACATCTAATCATAAGTACCAACCAGTTTGGAGAGGACAAGGGAACGCCCTCTCTCAGATGATCCTCCTGCAACCACCACTGGAGGTGTGAGCAGACCTCCATTGGCAAGTGGAGCTGAACTGCATAGATCTGAGACTGCAGGTTCCAATGAGATAGCAAAGAGCACTGAAGAGAACACATATGCGCCCTTGCCCATGGCACCACTTCCAGAGTAGCTGCCATCAAGCCGTAGGACCACACCGTCGGGCGTATGGTGTTCATCAACTGTCGCACGTGAGACATCAATTTCTAGATCCAAATTCCAGTAGGAAAGCTCTGTCCGGTCCCATGTCGAACTGCACCCCCAGATATTCCAACGACTGGGATGGCTGAAGATTGTTCTTGGTCAGGTTCACCTTCCAACTGAGCTCCTGCAATAAGATCACCTTGAGTGTCACCAGGCGGCTCTCTTCCTGAGACTTGGCCCAAATCAGACAGTTGTCCAAATACGGATGTACCAAGATGCCTTCCTTTCTCAAGGCTGCCGCTACTACCACCATTACCTTGGAAAATGTTCTGGAAGTGGTGGCTAGACCAAAAGGCAGTGCCCAAAACTGATAATGGTGCCCCAACACTGCAAAGTATAGAAAGCTTTGGTGTTCCAATCGGATGAGAATATGAAGGTAAGTCTCTGACAGATCCAAACAGGCCAGAAACTCTGCTGACTGCACCACCTTTATCACAGAGCGTAATGTTTTCATGCAAAAATGAGTCACCTTCAAATGAGGTTGACCCTCTTAGATCCAGGGTGGGACAAAAGCAGCACTCCTTCTTGGGCACAACAAAATAAATGGAATATCGCCCCATACTTTGAGACATGGGCACCGGAACCATAGCCCACATTCTGAGGAGCCTTTGAAGCATAAACTCCACTGCCTGCTTCTTCTACAGGGAGTAGCAAGGGGACACCATGAACGTGACCTGAGGAAGACTGTAAAATTCCAGTGCATACTCTTCTCGTATCACCTCCAGGACCCACTGGTCTCACGTAATCTCGACCCACCTCCGATAAAAAGAGAGACATCCCCCTATTTCCTGTTCTGGAAGGTGGGTCTGTAAACCTTCATTGGGAGGCTCGGGAAACATAGAAACATAGAAATGATGGCAGAAAAAGACCAATCGGCCCATCCAGCAAGCTCCCACACTTATTTCCCATACTTATCTGTTTCACCGACCACCAAGTTCAGGGCCCTTGTTCGTAACTGTTTGTTTCAAACTTCCTGCCACCCCCTGCCATTGATGCAGAGAGTAATGTTGGAGTTGCATCAAAGGTGAGCATAAGGCTTAATGGTTAAAGGTTAAGGGTAGTAACCGCCGCATCAAGCAAGTTACCCCGATGCTTGTTTACCCTGACTGCACAGATCAATACCTTTTGGATGTTGTCTGAATATAAATCCTCTTTTCCACATTTCTCCCTGCCGTTGAAGCAGAGAGCAACGCTGAATATGCATTCAAAGTGATGTATCAGGCTTAATTGGTTTAGGGTAGTAACCGCCACAATAAGCAAGCTACCCCCATGCTTATTTGTTTATTTATGTATTTGTTGAGTTTTATATACTGTCATTCGGTGCAGCCATCACAACGGTTTACAAGATTCAAAGAGAATACAGGTCGTTAAATATTTGCTAATCATTGAAAAACAAGGGAAGAATTGAAATTTAAGGGGATGGAGGATAGTATAGGCAGTGAGATTTATTAATCTTAACTGTTGAGAGCATAGCGGTGGATCCTTGGGCTGGCCTAACGGAGTGAGGTGGTGAGAGAAGAACACTCCGTTGTGAAGACAAAGGCCGGGAGGCGGTGCCAAGCTGAATGTAGAGCTGAAGTCTTCACCCTGGAAGTCCGAGGACCCTCCCCAGGAGGAGCCCTTGAGGTCCCGGATTGCTGGGACTTAGGAGATCAGAGCGAGGAAGATGGATGAGACTAACCTTGGTCGAGACTGGTGACAAGCGTGAAGAATCAGGAACAGACCGGAGACAAGAACCAGGAAAACAAGCTGGAAATCCAGAACTGGAATTGAGACTGAAGATCCGAAGCTGAAGCTGAACAACTACAGTAAAAGTACCTAAAGAAGATCCTGACTAAGCAGAGTTCAAACACAGCGGCAAGCAGAAAACCAGTTGCAAACCAACTTGAATCAGACAGACGCCGGGTTTAAATATCTCCCAGCGTCTGACGTCACTCCTGGGGGCAGGCCAAAGTCCGGCGAGAAAAGCAGTTAAAAAACTACCCCTTACGCACGCGCGCGTCTAGAAGGGGAGGGACCAAGTCTAGAGGCTCAGCGGCGTCTCCGAAGCAGGCCCTAGCAGCAGCGGCACTATCCGGTGCACCGGAATAAGAAAGGCACACTCGAACCCCGGACCCCGCAGACGAATCCTCGGCGGAGCAGGTAAGGGATCAAGTAGCGAGACACGCGACAGAGGCCGCAACAGAGGCAGTCTCTTTGTTTTGTTTCTTATAAGTTCATTGTAGTATAACAATGGTTGATGCTGGTTGCTGTTTCGTTCTTGAGTGGGTTTGGTTGGTGGTACTGATTGTTGTTAGTTCGTTGAGTTATCTGATTGTCAATGAGGACTTTGTAGAAGAGCAATGTTTTTAGATCTTTCTTGAATGTTTTGATGTTGGTTTGTGTTCTCAAATCATTTGGTAGGGAGTTCCATATTTTCGGGCAGGTTTACCCAGACTGTGTAGATCAGTCCTTGTTGGTTGTTGTCTGAATGCAAATCCTCTTTTCCACATTTCCCCTTGCCATTGAAGCAAATAGCAATGTTGGAGTTGCATTAACTGTGTGAAGGCTTATTGAGCAAGGGTAGTAATCACCAAGTAGCAGCCTCTATTCCAGCAAGCCATCCCCATGGCTCTTCTCTTCATTCCCATCCTCTAGCCTTTATGGATCCACGGTGTTTATCCCATGCCCCTTTTGAAATCCTTCACAGTTTTAGTCTTCACCACTTCCTCTGGAAAGGCATTCCAGGCATCCACCACCCTCTCCATGAAGAAATACTTCCTGACATTGGTTCTTCCTCCCTGGAGTTTCAAATCATGACCTCTAGCTCTACTGATTTTTTTCCAACGGAAAAGATTTGTTGATGACCATTAAAATCTTTCAAGTATCTGAAAGTCTGTATCATATCACCCCTGCTCCTCCTCTCCTCCAGGGTATACATATTTAGGTTCTTCAATCTCTCCTCACAAGTCATTTTATGAAGACCACCCACCTTTTTGGTCATTCTTCTCTGGACCACCTCCATCCTGTCTTTGTCCCTTTGGAGATACGGTCTCCAGAACTGAAACAGAACTCCAGGTGAGGCCTCACCAAGGCCCTGTACAAGGGGGATCATCACTTCCTTTCTCTTACTAGATATTCCTCTCTCTCTATGCAGCCTAGCATTCTTCTGGCTTTAGCTATCGCCTTGTCACATTGTTTTGCCGACTTCAGATCGTTAGACACTATTACTCCAAGGTCTCTCCTGTTCCGTGCACATCAGCCCTTCACCCACCATCAAATAGTTCTTTCAGATTTCCACACCCCATATGCATGACTCTGCACTTTTTGGAGGTGAATCTCAGCTGCCATATCTTCGATCACTCTTCCAGCTTCCTTAAATCCAGTCTCATTCTCTCCACTCCTTCCGGCGTGTCCAGTCTGTTGCAGATCTTAGTATCATCTGCAAAAAGACAAACCTATCCCGTCCACAATGTCGCTCACAAAGATATTGGACAGGACCTGTCCCAACACCGATCCTTGCCCCACTCCGCTTAACACCGCTCTCTTTTCAGATTAAGTTCCATTTACCATCACACATTGTCTTCTGTCCATCAACCAGTTTGCAATCCAGGCCACCACCTTTGCACTCATTCCTAAGCTTCTCATTTTATTCACAAACCTCCTGTGCGGGACCATATCAAAAGCTTTGCTGAAATCCAAGTAGATGACATCGAGTGCTCTTCCTCGATCCAATTCCCTAGTCATCCAATCAAAAAAGTCAGATTTGTCTGACAGGACCTTCCCCTGATGAATCCATGCTGCCTCTGGTCCAGCAATTCTTCTGACTGTAGACAATTCACTATTCTTTCTTTCAGCAGCGACTACATTACTTTTCCCACCATGGAGGTGAGGCTAACCGGCCTATAGTTTCCAGCCTCCTCTCTGCTCCCACTCTTGTGAAGTGGGACCACCACCGCTCTTCTCCAATCACTCGACACCACTCCCGTTTCTAGGGATCTATTGAACAGGTCACGCAGCAGACTCGCCAGCACATCTCTGAGCTCCCTCAGTATCCTGGGATGAACCTCATCAGGCCCCATTGTCCATTTTCAATTTTCCTAGTTTTTCCCATACATTCTCTTCTGTAAACTGAGTATCATCTACTCCACTCCCCTCCAGTTTCTTGTTAACTAGTGACGGTCCTTCGCCAGGGTCCTCTTTAGTGAACATCGAATTGAAGTATTCGTTTAATATTTCTGCCATTTCTTCATCTCTCCACACATTGATCCTTTTCACCTGTCAATTTCACTATACCACTTTGGACTTTTCTCCTTTCTCTGATATATCTGAAAAATGTTTTGTCACCTCGCTTTACCTCTTTCTTCCACTTGACTTTTTGCTGTCTTGATTACTTTCTTCATCTCCCTCAGTTCCACCAGATATTCTTCCTTATGCTCCTCCCTTTGGGATCCTTTATACTTCTTAAACGCTGTTCTTTTAGCTTTTATTTTATCAGCCACCTCCTTTGAGAACCAGATTTCATTTTTCTCTTGTTTTTCTTTACTTTTCTAACATATTGATTAGTAGCCTTGGTAATTGCTCCTTTTAGTTTGGCCCACTGTTCCACATTTTTCTTGTTCTCCCAGCCTTCGAGTTCTTCCTCCAGGTACTTCCCCATTTCAACAAAAGTCCGTGTTTTTGAACTGTAAGACTCGGGTCTTCGTGCAACTTCTCCATATCCTATTTGTGATATGAAACCATACTGTTTGATGATCACTGGTGCCGAGGTGGGCACCCACCTGGACTTTAGAGACATTATCTCTGTTATTGAGCACTAAATAGAGTATAGCTTCCTCCCTCAAGGATTCCATTACAATTTGTTCGAACAGAGCCCCTTGCAGGGCATCTACTATCTCTCTACTACCGTTAGATTCTGGAGAAGGGATTCTCCAAGCTACATCCGGCAGATTAAAATCTCCAACAATCACCATTTCTCCCTTCTTTTGGATGTCTTCAACCAGATCTCTGTCAAGTTCTTCCATTTGATTTGGAGACCTGTAAACCACTCCAATAAAAATGGATGCCCCATCATCTTTTTTTAGGTTGGCCCATAGTGCTTCTTCTTTGCCTCATCTTCCTTGCAGCTCAGATGCTTGGATATTGTTTTTGACATAAAGTGCCACTCCTCCCCCTTTTCTGTCCTTTCTTAACAAGTTATAGCCCGGTATGGCCGTATCCCATTCATGAGATTCGGTTAACCACATCTCCAGGACAGCAACAATGTCCAAGTCCGCCTCCATCATTAGGGCTTGCAGATCTGGGATTTTATTGCCCAAACTACGAGCATTTGTGCTCATAGCTTTCCAGTTTTTCTTGCTCAGGTTACTGCTTTTCTTGGACTCCTTTTGTGACTTATTTAGCCGAGTTTTGTTATCCACTTCACCCTTTTCCATTGCATTTGTATTTAGGTGGGGAGGGGTGACATTCTAATTTCCTTCTGCCACCCCCGGCATCTAGATTAAATGTTTATGGCATCGGATTTGAATTGATCTCTTAGGATCCTTTTTTCTGCCACAGACAGATGTAAGCCATCTTTGACAAAGAGCTTTTTACTGTTCCATACACAGCCCCAGCCCCCAATATATCCAAAACTTTGTTCCTTACACCAGGATTTGAGCCATACATTGAAGTTATTAATATGGCTTAGCCTCTCCTTCCCATGAACAGGTAACACTTCTGAAAAGGAAATGGATGTCGTCATGTGAATAATCTGCTTTGCTAGAGACTGGAAATCTCTCTGTACCATTTGGATGCTGCTTCTAGCAAGGTCATTGGTTCCCAGATGGATGATAATATCAACTTTAGCGTCTTTGCTTTCTTATTTGATCGCTTTGACTATTTGAATAGCATTTCTGCTGGCCGATGATTGGTCTGCCACCTGAGCCTTCTCCTCTCTTGGGCTTTCGGGGACAAAAAGACTGAGTCCTACTGAAAGGTTGAGTCCGTGAAAGATCATCTCTCTTTAAGAATGAAAATGCCTGGAACCCCGGAGACGAACCCTCATACCAAAGGGGCGTTGTAACTGCTTCTTATCCTCCAGCAACCAAGGAACAGGAGACTCGCCCCACTTACTGGCCAGTTTCTCCAACTCGCTCCCAAACAAGAGCATGCCTTTAAAGGCCATTATGTTAAAATTGGCTTTGGAGGCTGTATTAGCCAACCAATTTTGCAACCAGAGTTGACACCTGGCTGCTATCACCGAAGCCACTCCTCTGGCTGAGGTCCAGACCAAATCACAGCCTGTGTCTGCTAAAAGGCTACAGCAAGTTCCATAACCGCTCTGGAATTCTCTCCCAACAACCTCCTGAGAGAGAAGACAAGATCTCGCCACTAGGGCACAACAGGAGGCAATCTGTAAATTCATCGCCAAGGCCTCAAAGGCTTGCTCATGAATAGCCTCAATCCTTCTGTCATGTACATCTGTCAAGGTCGCTCTTCCCTCCACGGGGATAGTCAACCACTTAGAAATGGCACATACCAGAGCATTCACTTCAGGAAACTGCAAACGCTCTCTCACAGCCAAATCCAGGGGGTACAGTCCTTCCAATGTCCAACCCCCTTTAAAATTCACCTCTGGGGCATCCCATTCCAGATCAATCAATTCCTGAATGGCATCCATCACAGAGCAAAAACAAGAGGCTTTACGCAAGGAAACCAAAATGGGATTCTTTTTTGCCTCAGACACAGCATCTGAACCAGGGACACCCAGCTGTTTCAAGGTCTGGGAAATCAGGGCCAGTAGTTCATCTCTATGAAAGAGCCGCGACATGGTTCAATATGGTTCCAGCCCTGGAGGAATTTCCCCATCTTCCAGGGAATCAGAATCAACCTCATTATCATTGCCATCCGTATTCCTGTCAGAAACACCCGCAGGGAGCAGAGGCAAGCCCAGCGCTTAAGCATAGGGACTGGAAGAGAGAGGAGCCACCGGCTGAGGGTTGACCGGACAGAAATGGGGAAAGTGGAGGACTGCACCTAAAGAAAGGCTTGTAAGCCTTGAAAAAATTCCACCCAAGAAAAAGCAGCCGGGTCTAGACCGAGCCCAGAAGGAACTGGAGCTGGTCCCTCAGAACTGCCCTCGCCAGCGGAGGAATCAGTCAAGGGAGAACCAAGAACTGGCATCCTCCCAGTCAAAACCAGAATCCGAATGGGAAAAGCCAGGCTTAGCAAAATCTGAGGAAGGCAACACTTCCTGAGCATCTGAGCAGCGCTGACACAGATTTGAAGCCAGGTCAGGCTGAGAAGCCCTAATATGACAGGCAACACAGATAGGGAGATGCTTAGGCTTCCTGCTTACCAGCGCCATCGTGAGAACGAACATTGCTACGGTGCACCAAGAACCGTCTAAATGTCTCTGAATCAGGTTAAAACTTTTTTTTTTTAAACCTTACCTGAGCTCAGTGCATACCAGCTGAGTACAGAGACTGTCTCTGGCTGCGGGAGAAGAGGGCATCTGCCTTCACAGTCCTGCTCGGCCTCCTACACCTGCTGCCTTTCAGCTGAACTAGCAGCTAAGTCCATGCTGGGAAACCCAGCTACCAGACCAAGGCACATCTCTGAGGGACCACAGAAATCACCTCAGGAATTTTCAACTGGGGGAGGGACATACAGAGTGGGGCTTTCTTTTCCTGAATTTAGAATTTCAAATTTCTCCTTCCAAAAAGCTCAAAGCAATCCCCATAGAGAAATGCATGTCCACCATCTACTGAAGACAGAGAATACTAGCAGACTGGGGTCGCTGCAGGGCTATATGTATATACTCTGTGACTTCAGCTTGCTCCATCTCCATCTGCTGGCAGGAGAGCATAAACCTACTGGTCCTGAGTCCACCTGTCTACACGCTAGGAAACACAGTATCATGAGCAATGATGTTGCTAGTCTTGATAAGGTGATCACATAGTCATTGGAGCAAGATCATTATTCCCAATCCACGCTTGCTATCCTAGTCTCGAGAGGCATATTTTATAGCTACAGAGGTGTACGGCACATAAAAGGAATTATCACAGTAGATTATTCATAGTTGGAGAGTGTTTACCTTGAGCTTGTCCAGCCAGTTATCAGGTTTGTAGAAGCCCACAGAAGAAGGCCCAGGCCTAAACCAATGGTTTTAACAATAGGGACCACAGTAATGTTACCTGTAGGATAAACAAAGAAAATCCCAAAAATGAAACGGTAAGAAAAAGTTACTTTTAAACATATAACTTATGCAAATATACATACATAGATACATAAATGATCTACTTTTTATGGCTGAGGAATGTTTCCTTTCTTTAGCTAAGTTTTACCCAGTTTGCTTGCTAAAAATGAGAGAAATAAAAGCAATAAAATATTTCAGGGAGAGCTCCATGGCTCTGCTATTGTGTTGCAGTGCAAGAGACTCCATTTAAATTCTCCTGCCTGTAGGGCCTGGGTAGAAACTCAAGAGCTGTAGAGATGATGTCTCTGGCCTGTAGGTATTGGGAAAAAACAGCTGCTAGCAAAACGATAACACTTGAGTGAGCCGGCCCTCAGCCAGTGATGGAAGCCAAAGTGCACTAGATCAGCACCTTGGCTTCCACACAAGTTTTGAAGAAACCAAAAGAACTAGAGTCTCCTGCTGGGCTGTAGGTACTATTAGCCATGACTATAGAATTCTACAGTTTGTTGTGGATACAGTTGCTTCTTCCTGCTCCTCTCTCTATGGTTAAGTGTAAAAAGGGATGCACTAATGCAAGTAACTGGGAAATCGAGTGTCCATGGTTGAAAGTGGCCTAAGCCAGTACAGCTCCATTTCCCCCCCTACTTTTTGATGCTTTTTTAAAATGTATGTATTTTAGCAAAACACTGGGTTACACCTATTTAATGATAGGAAACATCCTACTAAAAAAGGGAGTGAATTTTTTAAGCTTGTAGCTTCTCCGTTTTGAATTATTGTTTTGGTCCTTACCTGTAGCCCATATGCATCCTCCAACCATGGCAAGAGGCCAAAACCTAGGACATTGTAGAATAATATTGACCACTAAAGACACCAGCCATATGGATGCACAAAGAATCCACTGAAAGAACATGCCTGAAAAATGAATATGTACAGTTCTATGGTCAAAAATGCAGCCTGATTTTCTTTGTTAGTGCACACCTAGAAACCAGTCATTTGATAGAAGCACTTCATGTTGTGCCAAAATTTAGAATTCTTTTTGTTTGTGAATCCTGCATGCATTCAAGTTCTTTCTTGTCAGATGCTCCACCTCTGAAACTTACAATGTGAGACAGCCTCTCTGAACTAGAGGAAAGATGTTGAAGGCAGGCTGAACCTGCCAAATGGGGCAGGTGTGTGGCAGTGTTTGACAGCAGCCTAAGCCCTGTACAGCAGTGGTTCTCAACCCACTGGCTAGTCTGATTTCCAGAATCTCCACAATGAAGATGCAGGAGGTACAGTTACATACAATGGAAGCAGTGCATTCAAATCTCTCATGTATATTTATTGTGAATCTCCTGAAAAACTTGACTGTTCAGGCAGTCCCTGTGGACTGGCTTGAGATCCACTGGTGTAGAGCAATAAATTATGTTGAACAATATGACAGTAATATCCTCCCAGAGAAGTTACATGCATCACAAGGAAACTGTACATAAAATTCCTTGTGAATTAAAATATATGAACATATAAAATACATGTAAACTTGCAAGTTTACATGTACATTGCAAGTTTACATGTACATTGCATTCTTCAAAAGAGCTGAGTATTAAAACAATTCTAGTTTAAAAATCACTTTTGTAAAATGTGTAACAACAACCTTGGCTGAATAGTCAAGGAAAATGCAACAATTTACCCCCACTTTTTACCATCCTCCATTATGTGTTCAAAAACAACCTGTACCTTTACAAAAAAAAAAAAAAATGAAGACATAAAAAGCACAGATGATATCCCAGCACTCTGCTGAAGAATAAATTCTGAAGCAAGAAATTCATTCTAAAGTGCCTAGTGTCAAACAGAATCCAGATGAAGCCCACCAAAATGATGAAAAGTTTGCACCAAAATATCTAAGAGATGAGGCTTGCAGACAACAGGGAAAAGGATGCAATGGAAACGTTTGAATACCTCATGAGTATAAGTAATCCAAGGGGCAAGCATTTTTGCATGGGAAGGAAATTCTAGCGCAAGGGGTTATGATATGAGGTGGATGGGATTAAAACTATGAAGTAACATAAGGAAATATTTCTTTCCAGAAGGAGTGATGAATGCACAGAATAAGCTCCCAGTGGAGGTGATGGGGAAATCTAAAAGACATAATACAGGCACAGAGGATTCCCAGTGGCTGGAAAGTCAAGGCAAAAAACAGTTGAGGTCAAGCAGGCAGGAAAAACAATCAGTGCCTCAGCCTGTTTTATCTGCTGTCATGTTCTAGGTTTCTATAGCCCTCTCCCATTTCACACAGCAACAGCATCAGACTGGACCATTCTCCGCTTGGTCTTCAGCTGTGGGATCCAATCTCTTCCTCCAGCTCCACCTTATGATTGGGTCACATTGTCATACCTCAAATCTTTGGAAATACAGTTTAGTCTACTGCTTCTAGGCTACAAAGAGGTATGAAGCTCTTTTTTAGGCTTGAACTAAAGATTTGTTGGATAGCAGGAACAAAAGGAGGCTCACAGTTAAAGCACGCGCCAAAAACCATAAGATATGGAATTTGCTTAAGGATGTGTGATTTCTGACCCCCTTCAATACACTGCATGTCCCAGAATTTCTGATCATCTCTCACACAAAAGCCCCACTGAACTAAAATAAAACTTTTTCTTTTTTTAAATATATTTTTGGGTTGTCAAGAATATCCAGATATCTAATAGTGGACACACAAACTGTTGGATGCAATTTTGATATTTTTTAATATGGAGCCCAGAAGGCTTAAGTGTCAATTAATATACTGTCTGTGACAAAAGCCCAAAGAGAATTTATCCAGCTAGGGCAATACGCACAGTAAATGCCCAATCTATCAGGAATTCCCAGTCCGCTCCAAATAAGGAGCGGACTGGGAGGGAACTTTCCTACCCCCCTACCTACCCTCCCTCTCCTCCCCGATCTCTTGAAAGGCCCTACCTGTTTTTTTTTTCTTTGTTTTCGAACTTATACCACCTCCTGAGCTGGCGTAATTTGCTGCACGTGATCCCCCAGCACAGTGGCAAAAAGCCGCTGTACCGGCTACCTCCAGCTCTGCCCCTCCCCACCCCTTTTTTTGGCCCGGCTCTTGTGCGCGTGACAACGGTTACGCGTGCGACCGGGTCCCTTTTAAAATGCGCGTAACACCCCCCCCCCCCCGTATTTTACGTGCGCCGGCCATTTAAAAATCGGGCCAAATGAATATGCACAAGATAGATCTGCATACAACTGAGGCAGTGCATGCAAATCTATCTCATGCATATTAATTGTGGAGATTCCAAAAATCTGGCCTATTTGTGGCTCTCGGGGACTGGAGCTGGCCACCCCTGCTCTAGCAGCTGACTACGAGTGTGTTCTTGAGTCAGTCAGTAGGGGCTGCTGTGAAACGATAGCTGGGAAGCCCTCCCTGCCAGGGACTTCAAAACACTGCTTCTGCAGTGTTCCCTGTGCCCTGCCAGCCCAGGCCGGGAATCAAACCTGGGCATTTTGCATCTGCTGCATGCTCGACAAGCACAACAGTGAAGTGCCTTAAGGTTTTCTTTACCATCACCAGTGTCAAATTGCTTGACTGGAACAAAGTTTGAGCCAAACAGTAGGACGGATATCATGGAGGAAGTGAAGCCAATTGCCAGGCCCGTTCCATTGCTGGTGGTGGCGTTGGTCTCGGCAGTCCAGCTGTTCATGTTTGCTCCAGAGTAACTATATTCTGCAGTACTGGCATGAAGCAGAGTTTTCCTAAAGTTTAAAAAAAAAAAATATATATATGTAAGTATAAAGTACATTTAGTATGTCATGTGGGGTCAAACCAACTTTGCAGTCTTGGAAGCTGAACACAACTTTGAAAGACATGTACGACGGTATTTCTTTTCTGTAGTGTTTACAGAATTCTTTGATGTAGTTGCAATAATTAAAGCTGAAGTAAGTGGCACTGAGCAATACAGGAACTGTACCCAAAGGTTTCTGACATTGAGAGCAGAACATTCTGGTAATCTTAAAGACAACTGAGAACGGAGCCTTCTGTCACAAAACGTGATATAAAATTTAGCACAAAGACTGAGTGGTATATCTTGTTGGCCACAGGTAAATTCCAAAGTGGCTCTTAATAACTCCCCTTCTCCCGAAGCAAGGCGCGAAAAGCAGCTTTGCTTCGGGAGGAGGGGGCGACAAGACTGGCAGAGTAAAGCAACGAAGCGACTTACTTTTTTCGCAGCCCTCCTCCGGAGACGGATCGCGGCTCCCCTGCCTCCCGGAAGCGAAGATGGATGTCTACACGGGCGAAAGCGGCCCCTGTACGTGCGATTGGGCCGCTCAAGGCGTGACGCCACGACGTTTGGCGTCGCGGCATGTGACGTCACGTCTCGAGCGGCCCAATCGCACGTACAGGGGCCGCTTTCGCCCGTGTAGACATCCATCTTCGCTTCCGGGAGGCAGGAGAGCCACGATCCGCCTCCGGAGGAGTAAGTCGCTTCTTTACACTGCCAGTCCTGTCTCCCCTCCTCCCGAAGCAAAGCTGCTTTTCGCGCCTTGCTTCGGGAGGAGGGGAGACAGTACTGGCAATCCCGAGCGTAGGATTGCCCGTCCTCTCTCCCCTCTCTCTCTTGCAACAGTAAAGCAGGGTCCCATAGTTACATTCCTATCTGCTGTGTATAAAGAGACCACAGTGACAGGCCTGTGATTCCCAAGCACTCGGCATTAATAAAACCTAGCATAACAACAAGAATGAAAGATTTAAAAAAAAAAAATGATTGACATTATTAAACACTACATATATAAAGGACAAACACACACACCGCGGGCAGACATTTCAGATCTAATCATCTTCGTGGAAAGTTCATTTGAGAGTGCTACTACAGCCAAAGCATGAAACCCAGGCATATCAAGGCAATGTAAGAGAAGAAAGAACAGAATTAAGATTGTGACACAGAAAGATTCTAGAAAGACAACTGTACTAGAAAGGAAATGGACCCAAATTTAAAGACGAGTGGCATGCTCAGCATGGTTTGAATAGAAATGGTCTCAAATGAGAAAATTCATTTTAGAAGCCTTGACTGTTTTGAAGGTATAGGCTATAAGGTAACCAAGGCAACCATAACAAGTGGCATACTGGGTCACAGCAATTCCATCAAGTCCAGCATCCAGTCTTCGACAATAGCTAATCCAGGTCGCAAGTACCTGGCAGATCCCTTAAACTAAATTTCTGGTTACTTTTCCTCTATGAATTTATCCAAACCTCTTAAATCTCACTGTGCAAGTCACCTCGACCACATCCTATTGCCAGAGGATGTAATCAAGGCAACTAGCATAGCAAATCCCATGTTAACGAAGGTATTAGCTATTTTTCCCCAGTGCAGGAAAGTGCATCAAAGCAATGAAGGCTTAACAGGATTTATTTTAAACATTGGAAATTTAACTTCTATGTCAGAGGTGGAGTAAGGTTAACTCCCATTTCTGGGGCTAGTGTTGTAATTCTAGGTTGCTGTGCCCCAGTGTGGTCCAGGACCTGGCATTCAAGGGTCCTGAACTCGAGTTTTATGCGTGCAATTTTTAGGGACGCAACTATTGGGTGCACAGATGTTTACTGCACTCAAACCATATTTGAATTGCATAAATAATGTCTGGTGCATGCTAAGCGCATTTTTGGGTTAGTGTGCTGTTTTAAACTCTCAATGCATTAGCTTACTGCTTCAGGAGTTAACACTTTTTAGCGCATGCGTAAAGAAAGAGGGAAATACCTATAGTACCTGAATGTAATCTGCTTTGATGTACACTTTGAAGTGCCGAAAAGCAGGATATAAAAACCTGAAAAAATAAATAAGATGGTGTGGTGATGCAGGAGCATTTCCCTGCGTACATGGCTTTTCCTTGAAAAGATGTTTGTCAAAGCGATTCAGCAAACCCACACATTTTTCAGTGATTTGTTAAATGGTGAATATTTTTTCAAATTGTTTACACATCGCAGTTGCTTTGTGATGTCTGAATGCAAAAAGAAAAATATATTTGAAAGATTCCTCCTTTTAGAGTCCGTTCCAATCGCAGCGAAGGAGCAGGCCCTGGCGTGCCGAGAGTGGAGCCATCCCATTCACGGCGAAGATGAAACAGGCCCAGGTATGCCACAAGCAGAAATTGTCCCACTTGCAGCGAAGAAGGAGCAGGCTCCGGTGAAAGCGAGTCTGTGTCTGTGTCTACAACTGCAAGCAGATTTGCTAGGCAAGACTTCCCTTGGGTAAATCCATGTTGACCGTGTTCCATTAAACCATGTCTTTCTATAAACTCTGTGATTTTGATCTTTAGAATAGTTTCTACTATTTTTCCCGGCATTGAAGTCAGGCTTACTGGTCTATAGTTTCCTGGATCACCCCTGGAGCCCTTTTTAAATATTGGTGTTACAGTGGCCATGATGGGAAAATGCACATAAATCAAGGCCATGTGGCTACCTCTAACAGGCTAAGCAGCTCCAAAACTCTCTGATCTGCTCTGCTTCCTCCAGGGGCTAGGGGACAAGAAATGATCCATGCTGCTACTGGCTCTGCTCCATTTCTGCAGGGGAGCCAAAAATGATTTACATTGCCAGCTTTGCTCCCTTTCAGGTCAATACAGTAAAGTGCGGCTGCGGTTACCCTGCTCCTAACCCGCTTTCTACCCACTTTTCGGCCGCGTTAGCCCTTCCTGCGATACACAGTCCCCTTTAACCTACTCTTACCGCGTCCTTAAATCACCAGGTAACCCCTTCCGCCCGCGGCATGTATATTACATGTAAATGATCGAATTAGCTATTCCCTCCCATACAGTAACGCGCGCCCCGACTATCGCTTTTTTACCCTGCCGTTTTGCAGCACGTTTAACCTGCTAACTTACCGCCTACCCTTACCCCTGCATTAGAGGCAGGGGTAAGGGTAGGCGGCAAACTTTCCCCTAGCCCCCGCTCACCTGCCCTGGCCGCGTCCATGGGTGCTGGTCTCCGGGGCAGCCCCAGTCCTCTCCCCTCCTCCCGAAGCAACGAAAGCGGAAAAAAGTGAAAAAAAAAAAAAGTGAAAAAGCAGAAAAAAAAAGTTGCAAGAGAGAGAGGGGAGAGAGGACGGGCAATCCTACGCTCGGGATTGCCCGTCCTCTCTCCCCTCTCTCTCTTGCTACTTTTTTTTTTTTCGTTTTTTTTATTTTTTCCGCTTTCGTTGCTTGCTTCGGGAGGAGGGGAGAGAGGACTGGCAATCCCGAGCGTAGGAGAACCTTCCACTTCCTGGTACCTGTCATTTGAAATGACATTTGAAATGACAGCTACCAGCGTGTCCGTGAAGCATTAGGCCAGCACACCCAGGATACTGTATACTGTATACTTCTCCCCAAACTTTTAAGTTTTAAAAATTTCCCCATGCAGTACTTACTGATTCTTTTCAGCTACCAGCAAAGGGATCCTCTCCTCTCAGTGCTCGCACTGGATTGTGAGTTTGCAAAGGTCAGTTACTTGATCTGAGAAGGTGAGAATACTGGTTTCTGAGTAGCTAGTTACTAGCTTGGTGCCAACACTCCCCTCCATCCCTGTCCCTTTTTTTTGATGTATAGATTATTATCCCCACTAGGAGGAAAGTCTTCAAAATAAGTCAATCACTTGTAAATTCTGCTCGTAAGGATTTTTATTTCTCATGGCTATTATCTTCTTTAAACCGCTCGAAGTAACTTTTTAGCATTAAAAATGGGCTTGTAAAATGTTCGGATAGGAAATGTTTTCGGCCTGTGTTTACAGCTCAAGATTTTGCCAGATTTCAGGACTCACAGTAGAGGAATATCTGTGTAAAGTGTGATCTTTGAGATCAGGTGGGACACATTTGAGTCTGTTTCAGGGATAGAAATATTCTGTCTGATCTCAAGAACTCTCATTATGCCCTGGACCCCTGTCCAATTTGGATTTTTTCTTCCTTAAAGGACAAGTTTGCTGAATACTTGGTTGATTTGGTAAAGTTTTCTCTCTCTGAAGGTAAACTGGATTCAAGTTTGCCCAGTTTTAAAAAAGGGGATTCTTATTTCCAATCACTGTAGTGATTATAGACCTACCTCTAATTTAATTTCAGTAGGGAAGGTACTGAAAAAGGTAGTTTTTAAGCAGTGTAAGGATTTCTTGGATATAAATGGAATCCTTCATGACAATCAATATGGATTCAGGCAGTATCAACCAGGCTGACAGAACTTGGTTTGGGGGGCAAAGTACTCCTGTGGTTTAAGTCTGTGGTTTAAGTGGGATAATTTATTGAAGCTAATGCAACGATCGGTCCGTACAATTTTACATGCAGATACACTATTAGAATACTGCCGTTGCCAACGGATTCCAAGAGGGCTTCGAGTCATTAAAGCACCACATTTGTACAGAGAGGATCCTGAATTTGTGGATAATTGGAATGCTATCCTCAATAAATGTAGTTTGGATCTGATGATCTTGATCATCAGAACCGCACAAAAATACGATACAGAAATCCAACAAGAAATTAATACAATCAAAGAGGCATTGGCAGTAACGGAGGACACTACTGTATACAATGACCAATTGTTGACAGTACAAGAATCAAGTGAAAAATTACGAGAGGAAATTAAGAAAACTAAAATAGAAAAATTCAATCGTGACGAACGTGACTACACCAAGGGATATGTATACCCATGGATGGTAGAAGATAAAGAAAAAGATAAGGCTGAGGGGCGGAAAGTGACTTTTGACACCAACAGTGATGGTTCTTCCGGTGATGAAATTCAACCACGATACCAACAAAGACGGAGATATAACATCCCTTCAGATGATGAATCTGATTCAAGGTTGAGAAACGAATCTACATCACAAAATCAAGATCAGCATTTTTTATCCTCTCGAGGCCGATCGGGACGTCGCCCGTATTGAGGCAGAGGCAGATCTTGGAGAAACGAAATGACAACCAACTCGAGACAAACTCGTTCTCAAACAACCAGGAATGCATAGTTTTGAATCTTTCCAAAAGCATTCTGTCTACAGCACAACTGAAGGTGTTGAACAAGGGGTTAACCTTCGTGCCAACTCCCAAACCTAAATTATTTGATTTAGAAGTCGCTTTATACAAATTTGTAAGGAAACTTTACATTAAACATTTTTTTGGTGACCAACCCGAGAATATTGATATTTTGATTTTGAAAAATACTTCAGTTTGGATTCCACCAGGTCCCCCTGATCCCATTATTTTTTCTTTCCATCAGCAGGTGCTAAGACAATTACGTCATCAATTTACTGATAATAATTATTTCTGTAATTTGACATCAGCAGAATTTCGAGCTATACAAGATCTGAGAGATAATTTCAATTTAATTATTAAACCGGCGGATAAAGGAGGGAAAATTGTTTTGATGGACAGGACCCAATATTCTAGTGAAGTAAATCGTCAATTATCCAACAGGACATTTTATTTCCCTCTACAGGAGGATCCTACGATATCTCTATTAGAGGAAATAGAAAATCTTGTACAAGAGGGAGAAAAACGAGGTTTTCTTACACCAAAAGAAAAAAAAATTTTGATTAAAAAACATTCGATGGTCCCCATTTTCTATTTACTACCAAAGATCCACAAGGACCTTCAGAACCCACCTGGGAGACCAATTGTTTCCAGTAGAGATTCTCTACTGGAACCTTTATCAAAATTTGTGGATGCATTCCTGGCTCCCTTTGTGTTTAAATTACCATCTTTTATTAAAGACTCACAACAAGTAATTGTTTTTCTAGAGAATATCCAATGCGACACTAGTGATTTACATTTGGTCACTTTGGACGTTGAGTCCCTGTACACTTCTATTCCTCAGAATGAAATGATGGAGATTGCGATGATGTATTTTGAATCTAGAATCCGTCCACAACGGGTGCCCTCTGAATTTTTAGAGTCTTTATTACGTATTGCCTTGACAAAAAATTATTTTGCATATAAAAATAACTATTTCCAACAGATTTGTGGCACCACTATGGGTGCCACAATGGCCCCAGATTTGGCCAATTTATATATGGGTGCATTTGAGCAGAAATGGATTACTGATAATCAACCGTTTTCCCAGAATATTTTTGCATGGAGGAGGTACATAGACGATGTTCTGATTTTATGGCGTGGAACTCAAGTGCTATTTGATGACTTTTTGATATGGCTAAATTCATGTAATACCAGCCTTCGTTTTACAGCTTCATTTCAGACACATGTAATTACTTTCTTAGATATTACTATCACAAAGACACCAATGGGTTTCAAAACTTCAGTGTACTGTAAGCCAGTAAGTAGTAATACTTTTTTGCACTTCAATAGTGCTCATCCTAGGAGCCTAAAAGAAAATTTACCTGTGGGACAGTTCTTCAGAATTCGTCGTCTCTGCTCCTCCCAAGATGATTTTATAAATCAGGCAAAGATTCTAAGTGAACGTTTTATCAAGAGGGGCTACCCTAAAAAATGTGTTAGGCGGGCGTTTCTCCGAGCTAAATATACCAACAGAGATTGGTTATTTTTACCAAGAGACAGAACATCAGAAGAACTGATAACATGTACAGTGCCCTTTTCCCCTATGGCATCTACACTTAAACAAATTATTCATCAACATTGGTCAATATTACAACATCATAATGAATTTCAATTGCGATCTAGATTTACATACATGAGAGGTTCTAATTTGAAGGATCAACTAGTGCACGGTTTTTCCACCCAAACAGAATACCGGGTCGCACTCAGCGTGTGGCACCTGCTCTGTATGTAATAATATGATTATCACTACAGATATTCATTTTGAGAATCCACCATTTACAGTACAATTAAAAAATAATACTACGTGTAAATCTGCTGGTGTCATATACATGATTCAGTGTCCATGCAAGATGACATACGTGGGTAAAACCACAAGACAATTGCGGACCCGCATCATTGAGCATCGCTCGAGTTTAGCTACTCAACGTTTGACTGCACCTATAGTTTCCCACTGCTTGACAAAGGATCACAGTTTTGAAGAACTGCGAGTTTGTGTATTGGAGCAAATTTTACCACATTGGCGCGGGGGTGACATTAATAAAAAATTATTGAAAGCAGAACAAAGATGGATATATCTTTTGGACACCCTCCATCCAAAAGGACTGAATGTGGAATTAGAGCTTAATGTTTTCTTGTGACAGAAAACTTGATATTTACGTCACACTTATCCATGACGTGTGCAATCTGGATTGGCTGACAGCTGTATATAAGCTTACGTCTGATGTGAAAATGGTCTCTGTTCTTTTTGTTGAAAGATGTGGTGAGACGAGGCTCGTCCTGCTCGAAGGTTTGATTGCTGACCATTCCCAGATAAGTGACTTTACTGTTCATATTTATATTAAGTTGCTAAAAAATTGATATTGAATTGTCTACATTTACAGGAATCTACTAGACAGAGAAAGTGTGTCTTTATTCTTGTCCAAAATATCGCACTTGCACCATAGCTCCTGATGAAGCAGCTACCGCTGCGAAACTTCGGCCGTATGTTGAGCTTGATTTAAATTATACTCTTGACATCAGCAGTGCTTATTGAATAGAAGACTAAATGTTAACAAAAAATATATGAGTGTAAAATTGAGAAAACTAAAGAAAACTAAAGAAAAACAGAAAAAGAAAAAAAGATTCACCCAAAGATCCAATTTTGCCGCAAATGATTAGAGGTCCGGGCGGTTCTCGTTTGGAAAATACAGAGAACACGCCGTCAGGCTTGATGATGCGGTTCAACTAAAACTAGAATAAAATCAAATACAATAATCATATAAACACTGGGAATCGGTGATTCAATATAAGTTCTTTTTGATGTGACATTTCCTTTTTGGATACAGTTTGTTGTTGTGGAAATTGTCTTTGTTCTTTTTGATACAAGATGTATTCCTCACATTAAAAAAGCTGGAAGGAAGGCCAAATGACTACCATCATGGTTAAAAGATGAGGTGAGGGAGGCTATTCTAGCCAAAGAACACCTTTCAGAAAATAGAAAAGGGGTCAGAATGAAGAAAACAGGAATCAGCATAAGCTCTGGCATTTTTAAGAAAGCATTGCAGGATTGGAGTAAGGATGTGAATATTGGGGGGAAAAGCAGAATCTGCAAAAGCCAATCTTACATGTCACTTTTGTCAGACTGTGGCAGGCAACAGAGGTTATATGTGCCTCAGCCAACAAGGCAGCATTATTCAGAGCTCCATTTTCATTAGCATTCTTTTCAGCGTTGTGAGTGAGTTTCTGGCTCCATGGAAGCAAACACCTAGCCTTCGGGGTTTGCAATGGGAGAACATAGTTTCTAACAGAGGGGATGGATAAGCACAGGGTCAGGCATTGTTTGTGCAATACTTTGTGAGGCAACAGGGATGGTTGGCTGTTTTGTAGCAAAAAATAAGGGCTTTCATGGACATTAGAAAAAAAGGGGGTTTTGTTCTCTCACAATGGTGAGAAAGCTTCATCAAGGTTTCAATTCACAGCAATTATGAATAAAATGCTTATGTCTTTGAGCCTCCGTGTAAAAGCATTTGGTCAGACTAGGGCTGCCGTGTTCGCAGTCTCTGTAGGGATATCCTAGAACAAACTAGAAAGGATTGGGAAGTGGGGTTCAGACAGACTGAAGTACTATGGCATCAAATGACAGGGGAAGATGGTTTTCCAAGGGAGGGAGGGAAGAAAAAAGTAAGTGCATCAGTATATAGAAATTGTTTAAAGGTGCTATTTGTCCTAATTTCCTAGGCTGACTGACAGCAGTATGAATATGTAGTCACTCATTCATCTTCTGATTCAAAAGATGAGCATTTAGAGAGGCAGCAGGGCAAAAATGTAGGATTAGCACAAGGTGGAATGAGAATTCAGAGGATCAAATGGGATCAGTGGATACTAACCTGATCCAAGGGAAGCAGCACTTGAACCTCATTTCATTTTGATTCATTGAAGATGCTGACCTCATATTGTGACTCAAGGAGGACATAGTGCAGGTGATCTGGCATTATCCCAAACAGAGTGGGGTGGATTTTCAGAGCCCTGCTCGCGTAAATCCGCCCAAAACCGGGCGGATTTACGCGAGCAGGGCCCTGCGCGCCGGTAGGCCTATTTTACATAGGCCTACCGGCGCGCGCAGAGCGAGTCCCGGGGTTTTCGGAGGGGGCGTGTCGGGGGCGGGCCCAAACCGCGCGGCGTTTTCGGGGCGTGTCGGGAGCGTTCTGGGGGCGGGCCCGGGGGCGTGGCTACGGCCCGGGGCGGCCCGGGGGCGTGGCCACGCCCTCCGGACCCGCCCCCAGGTCGCGTCCCGGCGCGCAGGAGGCCCGCTGACGCGCGGGGATTTACGCCTCCCTCTGGGAGGCGTAAATCCCCTGACAAAGGTAAGGGGGGGGTTTAGACAGGGCCGGGGGGGTGGGTTAGGTAGGGGAAGGGAGGGGAAGGTGAGGGGAGGGCAAAGGAAAGTTCCCTCCGAGGCCGCTCCGATTTCGGAGCGGCCTTGGAGGGAACGGGGGTAGGCTGCGCGGCTGGGCGCGCACCGGCTATACAAAATCCATAGCCTTGCGCGCGCCGATCCAGGTTTTTAGCAGATACGCGCAGCTCCGCGCGTATCTACTAAAATCCAGCGTACTTTTGTTTGCGCCTGGAGCGCAAACAAAAGTAGGCTAATCGCGCTCCTTTTAAAATCCGCCCCAGTGTGAAGAAGTGACATGACAAAGAAAGATTTGGAGTCAAGGAGAAATTGGATGAATTAGGAAGGCTCAAAATGTGTTGTTATTATAAGTGGGATAGCAATGAAGCACAAGCTGATATCACAGGCATGTGTGGGGCTCTGTTGGCCAGGTGGAGTGCATGGCCATTTTTGTTAAATGCTTTTCTGGATGCACTGGAAGAAGGTTTATTAATATTATGAGGCTGCCTCAAGCGGGGCCGAAGCTAGAACAAGCAAGAAGCCACTGTACTAGATATTGGCAGAAGGGCATGATAATCCCTGGTTCAGCATAGGATCAGAACAGGCAGTAACTAATAGGCAGGTGCACACAAAACGCTTTTGGTTCAGTTCATTCGTTTTATCCTTTTTTTGTGCACTTTTTCAGTCACATGTGTGTAAATGCCATTTTACGTTCATAAAATTGAATTTTATATGCATAAAAAATTGTATGTGCATAAAATACCAAAATAAATTAAGATGACTGCACATCCTTAGTGACTAAGTAATTATACAAATGACTAATTAACTCATTTCGTGGTTAATGAGAATAAGGCTGCCAGCAAGGCAAAGTATTAGTATGGAAAGCCCCAGCGGCAATGCATGCAAAGCATGCCAGCTGCAAGGGCAGTAATGGAAACTTAATGGAAACACAAACATATGTAGCCATGTCTGTCTGTGAGGGTTCTCTAAGCCAGGTCTGTCTGGTAGCTATGCATTACCTGACAGATGACTTCAAGTACTGTATCATTGCCAAACCAGAAGGGCTAGTAGGCTTGTAAAATAAATGTTAGTTTATTTATTTATTTATTTGAAGTCTTTTATATACCGAGGTATAGCAAGCTGCCTTCACTCCGGTTTACATTTTAACAACTCATTACAGATAAAGGACAGTATAACCGAGTAACTTATTAACAGAAATCCTTACTACCTTCTAAGAACAAGCGACATAAACATAATAAGCATAGGTCATGCAGTGTGCGGGTAGTGTACAAACAGTGTACGAATAAGTATTGATACATATGTTACACAATAACATGAGTGATTTGGGATTCTCTTTCTAGGGTAGAATTGGGGAAGGAATGGGAGGATTATATGGGATCGGTCAGAGTCAAACTAGATTGAGCAAAAATATTCACTTTTTAGGTGTCTGAGATTGGGTGTGAATAGTCGAGGGAGAGGTTCTCGTAGTAAGATTAGTGCAATTATAATTGGGAGGGATAATGTTTCAGAGCGGTTGAATTTAGCTTAGCCAACACCATCTGGAAATGTCTGTCTGAATAACAGTATTTTGATTTCCTTTTTGAATGTTTTGAAGTCGCTGAGTGTGCTTAGGTGATCTGGTAAGGAGTTCCATAATTTCAGTCCCGCGATTGAGAAGGCTCTGTTCCTAGTGTTGGAAAGCTTTGCTGAAGGAAGAGAGGGAATGACTAGGTGCAGTTTGTTGGAGGTTCTCGTCGTTCGTTGTGATTTGTGTATCTGAATCATGTTATCGAGGGCGGTGTTGTCTGCTTTGTAAATTGCGTTGTGTAGTAATGTTAAAGTTTTGAATTCGATTCTTTATTCGACCGGTAGCCAGACTTTTTAGAACAGGGGTGATGTGGTCTGATTTTTTCTTGCCGGTTAGTACTCTGGCAGCGGCATTCTGTAACAATTGGAGCGGTTTTAGTGTGGATTTTGGAAGGCCAATCAGGAGTGAGTTGCCATAATCGAGGCTGGTAAAGATAAGAGATTGAAGGACGGTTCTGAAATCTTGTTGGTGTAGTAGTGGTTTAAGATGTTTGAGAATGTGAAGGTACCCTACATGTTCCTTCCTTGAAAACAGCTCATCTCTCTTCCACCCGCGACCGTGCCATCTCCATTGCCGGTCCGGCTCTCTGGAACTCCCTACCTGTCCACATGCGCCTTGAACCTTGTGCAATCAAATTCAAAAAGAAACTAAAAACACTTCTGTTCAACCATGCCTACATAGAATAGCTCTTCACTTCCCCTCCTCAGTTCGCTCCCCCCCTCCAGGTGACCGCCCTCTCCTTATATTAAGGAGATAATCACTTTGTAAATTGTTATGATTTCTTGTTTTTCTATTCTTCCTACTGCCTTCTGGTTAACCCCCCGCCCAGTTTTACACTCTCCCTGTTGAAATGTATTTTCCAAGCTTTCAGTTAATATGTGAACCGGTATGATGTCCCCACTAATACTGGTATATAAAAGTTTCTAAATAAATAAATAAAGTTTATGAAAGCCTTCTTTGGTTTTTGTTGTGATGTTCTTTTTGAAGCTTAGTTCATTGTCAATCCAGATCCCGAGATCCTTTGCATTGTTCTTCATAATTGCATTGGAACTTTCACTTTTACAATTCAGTAAAGCTGCAGTCATCATTTTCCATTTAAGCCTGCCTCGAACTGCCTTTATTCTAGGATGAAGACAGGTAAGAAGGAATTTTTTTGTGAGGATTTAGTTCATACTTTTTGTTATAAATAGAGTTATAATGTTGCGATTTCATTGACAAAAATGAATATAAAATGCTTGGTGTGTTTGCCATTACAGAGGCCTATAGTCAGGCTAAAGCTATGATAGTGGGAAGAACTGACTGCTAAAAAGCATAACCTTGCCGTTAGAAATCATGTAGTTGTCTATGGCGCAGTTACTAGGGATGTGCAGAGCAAAATTTTATGTTCATATTTTTTATGTCCGAAAGGGGGTCCCACTTGCGGCCAATATGGACATAAAAAAAATCCAATGAGTTGGGTATATGTACATATGTGCAAAAAAAAAATTTAAACCCCCTCACCCTCCTTAATCCCCCCCCCAGACTTACCACAACTCCCTGGTGATCGAGCGAGGAGTGAGGACGTCATTTCTGCAATCCTTGGCGAGAAGCATGTGACGTCGGTGGCACGTCGAGTGACGCGGCGTCACGTGATTCCCGGCTCGTTCGCGCCGGACGGCTCGTTCGGCCCAAAAAGAACTTTTGGCCAGCTTGGGGGGGCCTCCTGACCCCCCCAAGCTGGCCAAAAGTTCTTTTTGGGCCGAACGAGCCGTCCGGCGCGAACGAGCCGGGAATCACGTGGCGCCGCGTCACTCAGACGCGACGTCACGTGATTCCCGGCAAGTTCGCGCCGGACGGCTCGTTCGGCCCAAAAAGAACTTTTGGCCAGCTTGAGGGGGTCAGGAGGCCCCCCCCAAGCTGGCCAAAAGTTCTTTTTGGGCCGAACGAGCCGTCCGGCGCGAACGAGCCGGGAATCACGTGACGCCGGCGTCACTCGACGTGCCGCCGATGTCACATGCTTCTCGCCAAGGATTGCAGAAATGGCGTCCTCACTCCTCGCTCCATCACCAGGGAGTTGTGGTAAGTCGGGGGGGGATTAAGGAGGGTGAGGGGGTTTATATTTTTATTTTGGCTCAACAATCGCGATTTCCAACATATTGAACATATCTATGTTCGATATGTGGGAAATCCGATCGTTTATGTCGAATCAATTTTTTAAGTAAAAAAAAAATATGAGTTGCGTTTTACTAATGCGGTCAATCCGAATGCACACCCCTAGCAGTTACTATAAAAAGAGGAAGTTAGCCTGTTTCCAGCAGTTTTCACAGCTTCTAACTAGAAGGCTTTATTATAACGGAAAAGATAATAGTATTAAAGCATATTCTCCAGAAATCCCCTCTCATAGAAACACAATACCTGAATAAAAATCCCCTTGTCATTAAGACCATGAGCAGGCCTAAGTAATGAACTAAAGGGCACAATTGCCTGTGCAGCTTCTGTGAAGTCAAATCTTTCTGCAGAAACCGTTAAAAGATGTTGAAAGCAGCCCCCCCCCCCCCTTTTTCCTCTTGTTCCAGACTAGAATTAGGGAAGTACAAGAAAAGCAACAACCACAAGCCTCCTCCAACCCCCCTTCTCCTAACCTCCCCCTTACAGCCCCCCCCCAATATGTACCAAGGCAGAAAAGCAAGTTAACCGCAAGGCTTAAAAAGAGGAACTAAATTGAGTATATAAACTCCTGTATTTTAATAGCAAACTTATGCATGCATTACTGACACCTGCTGGTGTTGGCTTTGTGTGCATCCCTTTGCAAATGTTACAATAAAGACTTCGTTTCGCTGAATTTGTTCACTGTTTTATCTTTCCCGCAAGGGAAAAGTGTGTTTTACTTCCCACAGATGGGGGCTCTTCGCAGGATTTGAGATCATCCTGACCACGGATACCTGGTTATTGAACACAGGAAGATGCATCCCATTGAACCTTCCAGTGGTCCTGGTTTCATCATCAGAGGTCCGTGGCAGGACTGATTGACCCTGTGATTAGTGAACTCAGCGAAAGAAGTAGCGCAGGCATACCAGCAATAAGGAAAAACTGATCAGCATCCGGGTAAGCTTAATGGCTATTTAAGGGGTTTATATGTGGTGGGTGGATTTGTGGAATCTGGAAGGTGTGTATGATGAATGAGACGCGTCCTTAATTGAGACACGAAGTGAATGCGGAGCCCCTATTCGCATTTCTGTTGGACCGCGAGGGCCGCAGTCGGAGACGGGCAAAGCGTATGGACATTTGAGTGACTGTGAAAAATTCCAGAAGAGATTCCACAAATGGGGAATAAGGTACCTAGACACAAATGGGGAAAAGTATAATCCCAGTTCTGTCCTTCCCGATAGCCCACTGGGGAAAATGTTAGAAATGTGGGAAAATAGGTCCTGCACTAAAGGGAAACATAGAAAAAGATGATACAATATTGCTGCTTTGAATGGCCCAAGCAGTGTACAACACCGCCAGCAGTTTTACTGGCCCAAGTATGGAGCAGATGAAAACTGGCTGTGCCAGATGCTGAACTTATGAGGAGTCAGCATATGCCTCCTGTTGAACAGGGAGTGCAGAAACAATGGTACCAGTTCAAGTAAAAGAATCTAGACATAAGGAACAATCATACCACAATAAGTTGTGGGAAGAAATGGGACTGAAGAAGTGGGGATCCCCTAGAACACTTGCCACCATTTGAACCTGTTGTTGTCCCCAATACTCCCCCTGCATATGCGCCACCACAGGCTCAGGCATTAGCAGGTCCTGATATATGGGATGAGATAGCAAGGGCAGCTGCTGAGGAACAAAGAGAGGAAGAGGAACGCAGGCAGAGAGAGAGAGAGAGAGAAGGAGAAATCCCAGTACTAATAAGGGAGGTGCCTCTTCCCAAGACCCCAGGTTCTGGAATGAATAGGAGATGTAGAAAAGTAAAGGATGAGAAACCTGAGCATATGTGTCCCCTTAGGGAAGTGCCAGTAGGGGTCAGAACAGATAGGGTACTCTAGTAGCCCCCCCTTTACTAGTGCAGAAGTTAGAAGTTTCCAGAAGGAAATGAAATCCTTACTGGAGGACCCAACAGGACTGGCAGAACAGGTAGACCAGTTCCTCGGCCCCTGTATTTATTCATGGGGGAGAGTTAACCTCCATTATGGGGATTTTATTCACTACAGAAGAAAAGGCTATGATTAGAGCAGCTAGAATGAAAATCTGGGAAAGAGAACAGCAGGGACAGCAAGATGTCCCTGCTGAACAAAAATACCCCATCCTGGACCCAGGGTGGGATAATAATAATGCAGCAGCAGGAAGAGGCAGAATATGCCACATGTTGGACAGGCAGCAGGGAAATTATGTTGCCCATTAAAATATCAGAGCCTAAGACAGTTCCTAAAAATGACCTTCCCTGGGAAGTAGAGAAAAAGAAATGGGACTCCCCTGGATCACTTGCCATAGTTAGATCCAGTGCATGCACTCCCTAGTGCCCCTTCCCCTCCCCCGACGAATGAAAGTGAAGGTGCCAGGGAATCAGACGCACACCCAATAGTTAAGGGGATTCGTGGGGATATTATTGGTGATACCAGAATAGATCGGGGTGCAGTAGAAGAAGCTGCAGCCAGGGCACAAAGAGAACAGGAGAGGCAAAAAGGAACAAAGGCACCGGCACAGTGAATTCAAGCAGTTGCTGGATATAGAGCAGTATCCGGTCCCCTATGCTCCAGAATCTGGGGCTAGGAGAAAAGATAAAAGATCAGAACGACCAGAGCACTCAGACCCCTGTATCCCCTGAAGGAGGTTTCCATAGAAAAGTTATTGAAAGAAGCACAGGAAGTGTTTGTAAGGCGGGAGGAAAAGAAACAGGAACAGCTGAGAAAAAAAAAAAAGCACCCTACTTGCCCGCAAGAAAACAAATAGAAAAAGGCTCCCTCGGGAGAAGGGAGTACTAGAGGAACAGGGCCAACAGAGATGGGATCCCGAGGCCAGGAAGAAAGAAGCTTCAATCCAGGAGGTCGCTACTCCCGGCAAGGAAACTTCAGTAAAAGTCCAGGGTCTCGCTACCCCTGGCATAAAGGGGGTTGAGAGGGATAGGATCCCCTCCCCCCAGGAAGCCCGAGAAGGACGGGATCCTAAGGTTTAAGGTTTATTTATAGAATAAAACACAAATCGGGCAGGGTGTTTTCATTGAAGGCAGGTAGGGCACTTTAAGAAGGGAATGTCCCCAAAAGCTGAGAGAAGAAAGAGTTTTCTCAGTGGTGGAAAATGACAGTGATTAGTGCAGGTTAGGGGCTACTTACTTTTAGGACCTACCCGGGGGGCGGGGAAGGAAGAAATAATCTTCTTGGTAGATACAGGAGCTGCTAGATTTTCAGTGGTAAACCTACCACTAGGGGTCAGGATAACGCCCAAGAAAGTAAGTTTCAGGGGTAAAGGGAGAACAATTTTCAGTCACAGTGCCAGAGGAAACAAATATAGAAAGCCCAAGGAAAAAGAGTGAAAGGAAAACTTCTCTATATTCCAGAAGCAGGATGCAGCCTGCTAGGCAGAGATTTGTTAACACAATTAGGAGCGCATATCTGAGTGGAGGGAGACCAGCTGGTCGTCCACATGAATCCACTTACACCCGAAGATGAGGCTGACCTAGAACCAGAGGTCTGGGTGCGAGACGACGGCAACAGGGGAGGGTTAAATATAGCACCCTTGCAGATCAAGCTTGAAAGAAAGGGAGGAGGTTGTGTGCAGGCAGTCACCGCAACAGCTCTGTTAGTAGAAGAGAAAGGGAAAAACGTACGTTTGGGGGAGCACTGATAATGAGCACTCCACATTCACTCAGGTCCATTCTAACGCAGTGAGCTCATGGGTGGCTCACAGATTCCACAATATTGAAGTATGAAGCTATCTTAAAGGAAAGGGATGATCTGGTAACTCCCATCCTGAAAGAGCTACATTGGCTACCCGTATACTTCCGTATCATGTATAAAGCCATGTGTGTCATCTTCAAAACTATACATCAACGCATCTCCCTCGATCTTCAAATCCCCCTCCAAGCATACAATTCGACAAGACCTACCAGAGAAGTTTACAGAGGCGCCCTCCAAGTTCCTCCCACGAAAACGACCAGACACATTACCCTCAGAGATCGGGCCACTTCCACAGCTGGCCCTTCTCTATGGAATTCCATTCCTACAGATCTCAGACTAGAACCATGCCTCCTAACTTTTAGGAAAGGACTTAAGACTTGGTTATTCAAGCAAGCTTTCCCAGACACAATCTAATGACACAATCCAAGGACTCAATCCAAGGACTCCCCAAAACATTCAACCATTAACAATACCATTTGTACATAGTATTTAATTAATTTAATTTGTATTTTGTCTAACCAGTTATTCTTTCCTATCTCTTCCTTCTTCTCCAAGTTCTGTGACCCTTGTTAATTGTAACTGTTTCCTTCGATCACCACAGTTTTAGTTTGATGTATTTAATGCACCCCGTTTCATGTAAACCAGCAAGATATGTCCTCATGATTGCCGGTATATAAAAACCTTAAATAAATAAATAAATAAATAAATAAATAAATAAATAAATGCATAGACCGGCAGAGTTCCTTTTGAAAGATGAAGGAAGGGAAACAGATGTAACCCATGATTGTCTGGACATAATTGAGTACCAGACTAAAGTAAGGACGGACCTGTCTGATAAGCCCTTACACACCGGAAGGAGGCTGTTTGTGGACAGCTCATCTAGATGTGTTCAGGGAAAGAGACATAACAGCTATGCCGTGATCAACGGGGGGAAACCCTAGAAACAGTAGAATCAGGGAGACCGCCTAATATGTGGTCAGCTCAATCCTGTGAGTTGTATGCTTTGGACCGAGCATTGCAACTGATGGAAAAAGGGGAAAGAACAATATATACAGACTCGCAATATGCTTTCGGTGTGGCACACACCTTTGGAAAAATTGGAAAGAAAGTGGGCTTATTAACAGCCGAGGTAAAGAACTGGTACATGAAGAGCTAGTCATTCAAGTGCTGGAGCGTTTGATGCTTCCGCAGGAAGTGGCAATTGTTCATGTACCGGGGCACCAAAAATCTACCACCCCAGAGGCAAGAGGTAATAGGCTAGCAGATGAGGCCGCTAAGAAAGTGGCAGAACAAAAAGAATGCATAAGTCTGTATACATTGATACCTGCCCTGATCCCGGTTAAAACCATACCAATATTTACTGAAGAAGAGCAGGCAAAACTCAGAGAGATAGGGGCAATCCAAAGTGAAGCAAGGGGCTTGGCTCCTTCCAGATGGATGCCAGATGTTGAATAAGCAGATCACATGAGAGATGATGGCTATTCTTCATCAGGGGAGCCACTGGGGAGCTCAGGCCATGTGTGACATGATCTTAAGAAAATATGGCTGTATAGGGATATATATATAGTAGCAAAACAAATTTGTGAAAGATGTTCAGTGTGTCAAAAGATAAACAAGAAAATCCTAAGAAAAACTTTGCTGGGAGGGTGAGAACCTGGCCTGATGCCCTTCCAAAGTGTGCAAGTAGATTTCACTGAATTGCCCCCTTCTCAGAGAATTAAGTTTTTGTTAGTGATAGTGGACCACCTCACGGGATGGGTGGAGGCCTTTCCCATGCCATCAGCCACAGCACAGGGAGTTATAAAAGTCTTCCTGGAACAAATCATACCTCTGTATGGTTTGGTAGAAAATATTGACTCGGATCAAGGGAGTCATTTCACTTCCAAGATTCTTCAGGGAGTCATGGAAGGGCTAGGACTTAACTGGCATTTGCACACGCCTTGGCACCCCAAGTGGAGAAAATGAATCAGACTTTGAAACAGCAAATTTCCAAATTAATGCTGGAAACCAAATTTCCCTGGACTAAGTGCTTATCCCTGGCCTTGCTGAGGGTAAGGACCTACCCCAGGAAAGATGTGGGAGTATCTCCTTATGAAATGATGTTTGGCTTACATATTTAGGGGGAAATTTCCACCTTTGAAACTAAGGATCTGTTTTTAAGAAACTATATACTGGCAATGTCCTCTTCTTTATCTTATCTGAGGTATAAAGGACTTTTGGCACAGACACCCGCATTGGACTTCATGTTACACCGGTTTCAGCCAGGAGACTGGGTGCTGATACAAGTGTGGAAAGAATCCAAGTTGCAACCCAAGTGGGAAGATCTGTTCCATGTTCTGCTGACTACCGAAACTGCCATCAGAACAAAAGCAAAAGGGTGGACACATCACTCCCATGCCAAGGGACCCGTAGAACCACCTCCTGATGCCCAGGGGTCGAAAGCAAACAGACTCAAAGACATGCCCAGAGTTGCTTGTCCTCCCCGCTGGATTGGGGAAACCACAGACGACCTGCTCAAGATAAAGATTACCAAGAAAGACTGAACAAACTATTAACTCATACATGAATGATGACAAATTGTTAGACACTCTCTTAGGTTGGGATTCATCGCTAGAAACTCTCTTGAAGTGGGACCTTTTGAGTTGGGATCAAGGCCCAGACGATAATCCCTTCTGGGAATCCTGTAACCAGGTTTGATGCTATATATGTGGACCTATAATTAATGGGTGGTTGATTGGGCCCTTATATACTGTGTGGCAGGGGAACTTTGAAGCAGGAACATCAGAATAGATAGAGGGGCAACACCACTAGCAAGACCAGGACCATGAGAATTTGTGACATACTGGTACATCACATACACAAGTACAGATGGCAGGAGACATCCCTGGTATTTCTTAAGAAAGAGGAGGAATAAGGGTGATTGAATTCTTTGAAATAATTCATATGAGAGACTCACATCTTTTAGGAACAGTCAATAGAATATTTAAGTAAAAGCTGGTGGGAAAAATTTGTTGATGAACCTATGTGGGACTGGGAAGAGTTGAAAATAGTGGTAATAGTTTTGTCAATAGTAGTATTACTAATCATAGGGTGTGAAATTTTCTGGTGTTTCCACAAGCAGGATTGGTTAGGAAAGATAAAAGAAAAGGAAGATGAGGAGAGTGTGGATACTGGGATTTCTTGTACCACTGTTTTGCTGGCCACCGACCTGGGTGAATTCCCACCCCCAGAACCTGAACCGTTACCAGGTTCAGGACAGACTCCTTGAAGGTAAAGGTTATTCAGTGAAACAGTGGTTCAATGTGACTCGAGGTAATGCACCCTGCACCTTGATTTTTAATGCCTGTCAGGTATTGAGGTGTGGGACTGTCGAAGAACAAAGGAAATTGAACAAAGCTGATATGTGTCTAGATGATTCAATGATTCATTTGCAAATCTTTGCACTTGAAAATCCATGCCACAGCTGGAGTACTGTGTGGTGGAATACAGCAAGCAATTGGGAAGCCCCACCATCCATTAGAGAGAAACCCCTTCAGAAGTACTTAATTAGAGGAAAAATCCCTGGTAATTGTGGGAACTTAGAGTGTAATCTATTAATAATAACAGTGAAACCAGATGCTGGGAGAGAAAACCCCTTGTTGTCAAATATGGTGAGAGCCTCTGAAGAAAGGTCCTACAGGTTGGGGGCAAGAGTGGCAGAAACGGATCCTGTAGCAAGGTTCAGAATTGTGTTTACTTGTGGGAAGGCATGCCCACCATAAAGCCATTCGAACCACCCCTAAATGACAGCAAAATAGTAAAGACTAACAGTAGATGAGCTAAATAAAACCCTAGAGATAGAGATGGAGAATTGAATGCCTGGGTAGAATGGGTGAAATATACCTTGATGTAGCAGGAAAACCCATTGCTTAGATTGTCCCGGTTTCCTTGGGGTGGGATAGCAGCCCTGAAGACATGAAGGGCATCCTGGCCCTGTACCAAGAAGAGGCTTGGAAAGACACCAAAGGTGCCCGGATAGCTCTCCGATTCCCTGCCCTGAAACCACAGCAGTAGCAAACACCTCCATTTTCTCCCCAAGCTCAGGAAAGCATGCTGCTTGCATCTCAAGGCAGGTAGTATTGCAGTCCCGGCACTTAGGAGAACTGGGTACTTGTAGTGCTGTGCGAAATGAGTCTGCGGCAAAGGAGAGAAAGACCTACTCGAATCTACAGTGGGCCGGATGGACCTGTGGTAATATTGCAGAGGAAGAAGGCTGTGGGTAACGTTACGCCCCCAATGGGCCAGCACATGTGCAGTGGTACAATTGGCAATTCCCTCCACCCAAGCATTCAAAACAGACATAAAGAAAAGGGGGGTTAGAAAGCCAAGTTAGTGGCTCACACTCTTATTTAGATGCAATAAGATTGCTGGTGGAAAACACGGAGTTGGTGGGAGAGCAGGAAATATATCAGGAATGGGAAAGGAAGGAAATCATGGAATTAGAAGAAATCAGGGGCCCTGAGGAGAGTCCTGAGAGGTGCACATGTGTATGTGGGAAATAGCAACAACAAGTATGAAAATAAAGAGGAGGGACTGTTATAAATAGAGTTATAATGTTGCTATTTCATTGACAAACATGAATATAAAATGCTTGGTGTGTTTGCCATTACAGAGGCCTACTCTATTCTGCTATAGGCCTATAGTCAGGCTAAAGCTATGACAGAGTGGGAAGAACTGACTGCTAAAAAGCATAACCTTGCTGTTAGAAATCATGTAGTTGTCTAGGGCGCAGTTACTATAAAAAGAGGAAGTTAGCCTGTTTCCAGCAGTTTTCACGGCTTCTAACTAGAAGGCTTTATTATAACAGAAAAGATAATAGTATTAAAGCATATTCTCCAGAAATCCCCTCTTATAGAAACACAATACCTGAATAAAAATCCCCTTGTCATTAAGACCATGAGCAGGCCTAAGTAATGAACTAAAGGGCACAATTGCCTGTGCAGCTTCTGTGAAGTCAAATCTTTCTGCAAGGAAAACCGTTCAAAAGAGGTGTTGGAAAGCAGGCCAGCAACCCAAACAACAACAGAACAACAACAAAACAAAAAAAAAAAACCCCCCCCCCCCCCCCCCCCCCCCCCCCCCCCCCCCCCCCCCCCCCCCCCCCCCCCCCCCCCCCCCACACACACACCACACAGTTTTTCCTCTTGTTCCAGACTAGAATTAGGGAAGTACAAGAAAAGCAACAACCACAAGCCTCCTCCAACAGGCCCCCCCCCCCCCCCAATATGTACCAAGGCAGAAAAGCAAGTTAACCGCAAGGCTTAAAAAGAGGAACTAAATTGAGTATATAAACTGTATTTTAATAGCAAACTTATGCATGCATTACTGACACCTGCTGGTGTTGGCTTTGTGTGCATCCCTTTGCAAATGTTGCAATAAAGACTTCGTTTCGCTGAATTTGTTCACTGTTTTATCTTTCCCGCAAGGGAAAAGTGTGTTTTACTTCCCACACTTTTTCACTGGTAGCTCAAGGTGAATTGCATTCAGATACTTTAGGTATTTCCCTGTCCCCAGAGGGCTTACAATCTAAAGGGTTTTCTCCCTTTATGGGTCTATATGAGGAAAGCTTAGTAAATTAGGTCCTAAGTTTGTTTCTGAGGCAATGGAGGGTCACAAGGAGCATTAGTAGGATTTAAACCCTGGCCCCCCTGGTTCGTAGCCTGCTGCTCTAATCACTTGGCTACCCCTCCACTCTGGTTAAGTCTATAAGTGCCTATGTTAAAACATTGTCTTAAGTGCCTTATTGTCTTATTTTAACACTTTATATCAAAATAGGAGCCTAGGTATAGTTTCAAACCTCTGACATTTTCCATGGTTAATAGAGTTTGTGTTCCTTTAAATATGCAGGGAAACGATTTTTTAAAAATGTATATTTGCATGATAAACACCAGAGGGCCCTCAGGAGTTTGGAAGGGAGAGTATGCATACTTGAACAGCTGTAGTGTACGTTGCACTGGGCATGTTTGTCCCCACATTTCAAAACAGAATTGGCTTGAAATTAGTACAAGTTTGTCTGTAGCCTGTAGCAACTCTGATGTGAAAGCTTCCACAGAAGGATATGCAGCATACCAGACTGTGCCGGAGAATGCCCTAGCCTAGCGCATGGAGCTTTGCAAGCTGGGCTGGATGGACCATAAGTACTTGAAGTTTTCCAGCATTTCTTGCATCGGCACAGGGCACATCAGCATACTCATGCCAAAGGAGAGAATGGGGAGTCTGAACAGGTAAGATGATTCAGAAAACATGCTACTCTGCTTTAGGGGGTCGGGGACAGGGAGAGCTCAGGGATTCTGAAACTGGTTTTTATGAGCTGTGTCACCAAGATGTGCTTGCAAGTGTTACATGACAGACTAAGCGGTCCGTCCCACAGATCATGGTATCCCATAATTAAGAAGTGATGATTTAATTTTCAGGGGCTGAACTGTCCCATGTTTCCAAGTTTGGAAGTATTCCAGTGCTCTGGGATGGGAAGGCTTTGCCCCACTTTTGAAAGCAAAAGTTGCCTTCTTAGTTGTGCAGGTTTGTGGAAGAATAAATTTATCTCCACAGGATCTGTTTTTAACGTAATATGGAAGGCAGACAGATGAACTATGTTAAAGACAAACCTTGTCTGGGATTTTAAAATCTTGTTTCAGTAAAAAAAAAAAAATATTCTTATTGTGCTCAGTTGCTAGATTAAAAGTCTTTACTTTTTAATACCTGGCAGTTTTCCTCCTGCTTCTTTGTATTTCCAGCACAATTGGAACCTCCCCCCTTCGCCCTTCAAGCTTAACTAGTTTGGTCTTTGCAGTGACAGTCCCGGGCCAGACGCCATACCCCAGGGCTCCTTCTGGAACCTTGCAAGCATGAACCCTGTGACCAGCCACTAGGGGTCATTCACAGGAAATGACCACAATTCTCCCCTCCCCCCAAACTACGAACACTGCCTCCTAGTCCTTAGCATCCCCAGCCCCAAGCCGACCCTGGGAGCGAAACACCTAGCTCAGGTATGATGCTGGGGAGGACAGCATGGCCACTGAGCTGTATGGACGGTCCTAATAGTAATTTCATGGGAGGGTTATATGGTTACACTGAATTCTGTTCGCTATAATAGAGAATCCTGGAGAGGGGAAGGTCCACCACTATCCAATTCTCACATTGGAACGATACCGGGATGAAGGGCGTGGGAAAAGTTGTTTTATATTTGGATTTCTAGTTTGCGCATGGGATGCACAATGAACAGGACTGCTTGCTTAAGGTGTGTTACGTCCTAGCACAGCGAGGTGCAACGCGTACTCATGCAGTATCTTTTAACTCGCTTCTGTTCGAACTTTATTATTGTTATTAGCAACATGGGGGGACTAAATAAAAACACTGTTATGATCTCTCCGTTCCCTTCTCATTGACAGTCCCGGGAGGAATGCGACATCCTGGACGGTGGCCACCGAAGCTTTGTTTACACAGTTGCCTCCATTCATTCTCTGAAAAGAAATCACTTGGGCCGGCGCTGGCTGATAAGAGCGTTGCACGGGGCTTGCACCGCGCGGTCACCTCCATGTGACACGCCGGGAGGGACTTTGCTTTTTCTTCCAAGACGAGCAGCCCCGGGGCAGTTGGAAGTCATGCCTGGGCCCGGCTCCGCTCGGCATGCTGCTCCGCCACGGGAGCAATGACCTCAGCGGCTCCGCCGGGCCGCCTCCTCAACTGCTGCCTCCTCGCTCTCTGCGCCTGGGGGCTGAGGGCCTGGGGCAGGAGGCGCCCGAAGAACAGGAGGAATGCACTGCTGGGCGCCGCCGGCGCAGTCTACCTGCTTTTCCTCGTCAGCCGGGTGGGTCACGCTGCGCCCGGGGAGCACGGGGGAGCCAGGCAGGCCAGCTACCGCAGGCTCCGGGGCGCCGAGACGGAGGCGCCGGGCATCTCGCTGGACGAGCTCCTTCTCGCCGACGCCGAGCTCGCCGGGGAGGCAGGCGCCGCCG
Organism: Rhinatrema bivittatum; assembly: GCF_901001135.1. Taxonomy (NCBI): domain Eukaryota; kingdom Metazoa; phylum Chordata; class Amphibia; order Gymnophiona; family Rhinatrematidae; genus Rhinatrema; species Rhinatrema bivittatum. The sequence continues at coordinate 69,892,799 of NC_042615.1, read as the reverse complement.
GCGGCACGACCGCCCCCCTGCAACCCAACGTGGTGTACATCACCCTGCGGTCCAAGCGCATCAAGCCGGCCCACATCAGGGGCACGGTGAGGCCGAAGAGGAGGAAAAAGCAGGTGCCGCCCGTCCGGGGCTTTGAAAGGCAAGCGAAGCAGACGTCGGGGGGCGCAACGGAGAGCCAAACCTGGAAACTGGGGGCCAAAGGTTTGCCAGCGAACCTGAAAGACGAGGGGAAGTCCACCGACCGTGACAGCAATATCAGAATATACAGTGAAAGCGCCCCTCCTTGGTTTAGTAAAGAGGACATCGGGGCCATGCACTTGTTGGCGGACAGTAAGATAGCAGGAATTAAACAGACCCCCTTCCATCACGGAGGTCTGATCCTCTTTGAAAGCGGCTCCGAGCCATCCAGGAACTCATCCTTGGTGCAGGCGATCCGTGGAAAGTCGGCAGCATCAGCCTGCCAAGGGCAGTGTGCACGCATCGGGAGACCTCTGGATATGAGCGAAGTATTTGCTTTCCACCTGGATCGCATCTTGGGACTGAACAGGACTCTGCCATCTGTGAGCAGAAAATTTCAGTTTTTCCAAGGTAAGATTGTCAGACAAAGTTTTATTTGCAGTGAAACGCATTCGTCTTACTTATATATTTGATTCTGAGACAGCATAATGACAAGTTCTGATCCATGCCAGAGAATCATGAAAACTCCCAAATACAGTGCCACTAGCTAGGCAACTTTTTTTTTTTTTTTATAAAGTATCATTTTCCATATTGCAATGTGTTTTTGCTAGAAAGGCTTGTACTCGACAGCAGTCCTCTTTTGCAACGCTATCTATGTTTTTTGCACACTAATGTGAATACCTCAGAGCAGGAAGGATGGGGTGAGTTGTTAATTATCCTTAAAAGATAACCATAGAAAAAAAACTACAAACCATGTGCTTACTTTGATATGAAGACTTGTTAATGACACATAGAATGATCTACTATTATTGATTTCGTAATTATTGAAATGCTCATTTAAGAATTGCTATAAGAAAGAGACATAAGAGGAAAAAGCAGGAGCAAAAGAGAGGAAATTCCAGAATAAGGATCAATCTTGCTAAGTTTTCCCCATATTAAAACTCAGAATCTTTTTCTCAGACTGAGCGGAAGGGAGTCTCATCACGGGGTGAACTGGCGGAGATCTGTGCGGAGTTAGGAAGTTCCATTGCTGATGAGTGGTAGGAAGTACTGCCAGCCAAGTCTGCAGTTGGGAAATCCCAATGCTGCTGGGCAAGGAGTGCTGGCAACTGTGCGGGCAGTTAGGAAGTTCCATAGCTGGTCCTGCTGGCTGACGTCCACGTCTGGTGCTGGGGAGCTGCATTGCTGGGTGAGTCACTAGCAGGCCGATGCAGTTTCGGTACGTGTTAAATGGGCGCTGATCCACTTCTCCCGGCCGCCCAATTTAATATTTAATATTTAAATTGGAAAAAGGAGGTGTTCTCGGGAAAATTTTGCGTTCCCAGCACCTCCTTGGTATCGGGCGCCCAGGAGAGGTGGCTGTCAGCGGGTTAGGAAACGGACACTCAGCTTTACAAGCGTCTGTTGCCCTAACCTGTGCATGGCCACGAGTTAAGAAAATGGACACTCATTAATTGAGCATCTGTTTTCCTAACCTGACCGCAGGTACACTTTAAAAAAAATTTTTTTTACAGTTCTTCTTTTTCAGTTCCTCCGACTTAATATTGTCATGATATTGTCACGATATTAAGTCAGTGGAACTACTTTTCTGTAAACTTTTGGGGCTCCTTAAGAATTAACACCTATTCCGGGGCAAGTGTCGAGAGTAAAAATGTGTGCGTCAGGCATACATTTTTTTGGGGGGGGTAATAGCTTCATCAAAATTAATTTACATGTAATGAGTGCTATTAGCTATGCGCTCGATTGGACGTGTGTTTTGGAAGTGCTAACCCCCGTTTTGCATTGGGGGTTATGGACATGCTTCTAGTCACGTGTTGAGCTGTGCGTTGGCCGCAGCACACGGTATTGCATCGGCCTGTAGGAGTGTTGACACTTATAAGGGGAGTTAGGACATTCGGATGCTGGAGAAATTCACAGCTGGCAGTGATAATCATGGATGGAGTTAGGTGGTTCCTCTGCTAGGTGAGTCACAGGAAGTGCTGTGTGTACCCTTAGAAATTTCCATTGCTAGGTGAGTCATAGAGAGTGCCCATAGTAATGGGTAAAAAATTCCATTGTTGGGACAAATCACTAGGAGGACTGACAGCCCTATATGGTTGGAATATTCCATTTCTAGGGTAAGCTTTAGTGAGAGCCCCTGGTTTCCTGCGGCACATTTTTCAAGATTTTGTGACAATTATGTGGAAAATTTGCATAATTTTGCATATATTAGAAATATTGTAATATATTTTCTAATTTATAAAAATAAAGTCCTTTTCTGACATTTTTGTGTCCAGTTAATTTATTTGGTTCTTTGTTAGAAGAAAGGGGATCTTAATGATTGGGGCTAGGAAGGAAGGAGTGAAAGGAATCAGAATGGGAAGAGAGGAGATCATAGAGGTAGAAAATGAAGAAGGAATCTTAGGCAGTAGGGACTGAGTGATAAAGGATCTAGGAAAAGAGAGACATGGAGGATAAGAAAAGGGAATGAGAGGAGAGGAGGGAGTGAGGGGAACGGGAAGGAAGAGTACTCGGTAGTGGGGAGGTGGGAAGGAAGAGTATTGGGGATGGGAGTAGAAGAGAAGGAGGGAAGATTGAGATGATGAGGAAAGCAGGAGAACTAGGGATGGGGTGGAAGAGAAGGAGAAAAGATTGGGGTGAGGTAAAGAAGGAAGGAAACCACATGCTCCCCCAATCACATCCCCAACCAACATCTATTTCCCTTATCCCCCCTTCCAAAGCCCCTTTTATTTCCTCACTCTTCCTCTTATACTTCCCTTCTCCACATTCCCTAACTCTCCCTCATTCACTCCTCCCTCTCCCTCTCCCACTCCCATCACAAGTCCTAGTTCAATAACCCCTGCCCTAGTTCCCCCTCAAACTCCTCACAAATCACGGTTCCCTCCTTCTCCCTCCTTCTCCCTCCTTCTCCCCCAACCCACCCCTGACTCACCCTGGTTCTTCCCCCTACTCTGCCTGACTCCCTCCCTCCCCCACCTTATGAACCCCAGTTCATTCGTTCCCTTATCCTCTTCCCTATGGTGATCTTCATTTCATAAACTCCCTCCCTCCTACCATGGTGATTTCTGGTTCATTCACTCCCTCCCTGTGTCCCCCATGGTGATCTCTTGTTTCATTCACTTCCTCTCCCCAGGCAGTCCCTAGTTCCTTCTTCCCCCCCCCCCCCCCTCCCCACACACACACCAAGGCCATCCCAGTCTCATTCACTCCCTCCCTCTCCCAATGATCCCCAGTTCATTCACTTCTCACTTCCCTTCCCTTCTGCTGTTCATTCACCCTTCCCTATCTCTCCCTGACCCCCACAATCCCAAGTTCAATCACTCACCTCCTCTCTGCTCCCCCTCTCGTCTCCCGCTTCTATTATAAAAACAGGTGGATGAGGAACGGAGCCTTGCAGTTCCTTCAGCGCTTCCACCATCCTCCCCTGCAGGTGCCTGAATGTTGTGCTTTGAACCATGCAAGGAAGTGCACGCCAAGATTCAAAGATGAAATTTGTGTATGTACTTTCATTCCCCCAGACTGCCCCGACCACTTTTATATGTGGGTAAAAGTGTGCAGTGGGGGTCAGGGAAAACCCCATTTTTATGCAGATAAATCACCTGTTTAGCTGTGCAAAAGCTTTATTGCCACCAACATGCATAGCACACTATTTTTATTGTACTGAAAAGACCCTTAAATTTCACACTAATCTTTATTACATAAGCCTCTGTAGGCACATTATTGTAAGCATATTATTACTCCCGAACAATTCTATAGAAAAATAATTACAGTTTTCCATATAACATCTGTTTGGAAATGAATGTGCAAAGTTTTCTCCAACCACTGGCAAAAAGAGCTGTCAATTTCCCAGATCTTTGTTGACTAAATAATAGCCCATTTCTTTATTTTATTTTTTATTTTAACATGTTATATTCCATGAATCTAAAAACCTCAGCGCAGAGCACTACTTATGAAAATGCAAATGATGGATTTCCAAATATATTTAGGATATCATTGTTGGACAGTTTTTGATGTAGAGCAAACAGTCTCTCATTTCAGATCCATGTGTGTGACAAAATATGATGGAATTTGACAAAATCTGGAATATGATGCTGGGACTTTAGCATTTTATTTTTGGGAGGGGGAGAGGAGGAAAATAAAGTACATTTCTCAAATTTTTGTACGACAACAAAACTCCAACCACCATATTTTGCCAGCTGTAATTAGAGGACATTTACCATAGAGAGGTAGAACGTTAGTCTAGCTCTTACAGTTAGTAAGATATAAGGTTTCCAAAAAAGTAAAATAGGGTTTGATTCATTGTTGCAATTTGTGCCTCTACTTGGGGAATCCTCACTGAATATCAGATTTTCTTGAGGTATTCAGCCAGTTTTCTGCCCAATTTTCTGAAAGCAAATACTTATTCGGCACAGCAAGTTTTATTGCTTTTATTGATAATATTTCATTAATGTATTTCTCCTAGAATGTTTTGGCAATTATGGTGAGTAATACAGTTCTTAAATAATAATTATTAAATAAACAGCAAGGAAAAATAAATATGGAGGATGCAGCAAGTGTTTCCATCATTGACGTTTCATTGATGTCCTCTGTTCCACCCCTGATCCAGCCTACTAGACATTTAATTACTCTGCTCAGCATTTAGCCACATTATGGGGTCGATGTAATAAGGTGCGCCGAAACTGCCGCAGGTTTGTGTGTGCATATACCCCCATTTGTATGCGCGTTTTCCCATGCAAAGCCCTATACGGGTATGGAATAAGGGTTTTGTGCGCGGGGAAAAATAGCACACACAAACGCGCTTACTAACCCACGTTTTTTTCTGCACGAGTGCATGCTATTAATGGCATGCAAAGGAGGCGATTATTCACAGGCAATGCAGGGAGCTGCACCTGCAGGGAGAGCGGGTTAGTGCGGGTTAATGTGTGTTATAGTGCCTGGGTCAGGCAGGAGTGGATACTGGTTTTTTGATGCTTTTGCAAGTCAGCTAAGCAGTAGACGAAACTGGTAGAGAGAAGGCAGCTTCTTAATAAGGCAGAATTACTGATCTGCATTTAGTGCTTTTGCTGGCGGTTGGAGTCCAATTATGAAGGGGGTTAGATATTGCTCTACCCACCTTCACATCAACTTCCAGAACACTATTTTCTTCGAAAAAGGCTTTTTCTCCGAGAATAAATCGTGGGTGTTCACATGGCGATAGATGTCTGCCCGATTTACTACATAGGGCCATTAGCACGTGTTACTGTGCATGTTAAGGTGTGTGTGTTTGGTGTATGTGGATTTTATACGCATATCTAATTAACATACGCGGCCCTTATTACATCCTGCGCTGCCATGTGTGCCAAAAAAAATCCATGCAGAAAAATCAGCTCAGATTTCAGCACGGGTCTTACTACATCAGCCCCTTTATATGGTATTTATTCATCTCCCTGAACCTCCAATGCTGTAAGACATTGATAAGACAGGCTAAGACAGAATTTGAAAAGAGGTTGGCCATAGAGGCAAAATAATAAAACCTTTTAAAAATATATATGAAGCAGAAAGCCTGCAATGAAGTCAGCTGGACCATTAGATGATTGAGGGGTTAAAGGGGCACTTAGGGAAAATAAGGCCATCAAAGAGAGACTAAACAAATTCTTTGCTTTGGTGTTTACTGAAGAGGATGTTGGGGAGATATCCGTTCTGGAGATGGTTTTCAAGGGTGTTGATTCAGATGAACTGAATCAAATCATGGTGTACTTGGAAGATGTGGTAGGCCAGATTGACAAACTGAAGAGTAGTAAATCACCTGGACCCCAGGGTTCTGAAAGAACTAAAAAATGAAATCTCAGACCTATTATAAATAATTTGTAAAATATCATTAAAATCATCTGATGTACCTGAAGACTGGAAGGTGGCCAATGTAAGCCCAATATTTAAAAAAGGCTCCAGGGGTGATCAGGGAAACTATAGACTGATGAGCCTGACTTCATTGCCGGGAAATATCATTTAAACTGTTATAAAGAATAAACTCAGAAAACATTTAGATAGACATGTTTTAATGGGACACAGCCAGCATGGATTTACCCAAGGGAACTCTTACCTCACAAATCTCCTACATTTATATGAGGGGTGAATAAACATGTGGATAAAGGTGACTGAACTGGTAGATGTGGTGTATTTGGATTTTCAGAAGGCGTTCAACAAAGTCCCTCATGAGAAGCTTCTAAGAAAACTAAAAAGTCATGGGATAAGAGGCAATGTCATATTGTGGATTGCAAAGACAGGAAACAGAAAGCAGGATTAAATGGTCTGTTTCACAATGGAAAAAAGTAAACAGTGGAGTGCCTCAGTGATCTGCATTTTGACTGGTGCCTTTTAATATATTTATAAATGATCTGGAAAGGGGTATGATGAGTGAGGTGATCAGATTTGCAGATGACACAAAATTATGCAGAGTAGTTAAATCTCATGCAGATTGTGATAAATTGCAGGAGGACCTTTTGAGACTGGAAGACTGGGCTTCCAAATGGCAGATGAAATTTAACGTGAACAAGTGCAAAGTGATGCATATAGGGAAAAATGACCCTTGCTGTAGTTACACGATGTTGTTTCCTATTAGGAGTTACCACCCAGGAAAGAGATCTAGGGTAGTGGATAATATTGAAATCATCGGTTCAGTATTCTGCAGCAGTCAAAAAAGGAAACAGAATGTTAGGAATTATAAGGAAGGGAATGGCAAATAAAACGGAAAATCACATAATGCCTCTGTATTGCTCCATGGTGAGACCACACTTTGAATACTGTGTGCATTTCTGAATGCCACATCTCAAGAAAGATGTAGATGCACTGGAGAAAGTACAGAGAAGAGCGACTAAAATGATAAGAGGCATGGAATGGCTGCCCTATGAAGAAAGCCTTAAGACGTTAGGGCTGTTCTGCTTGGAGAAGAGACAGCTGAGGGGGGAATGTGATAGAAGTCTTCAAAATCATGAATGGTTAATTGAATAGGCTAATGTAAATCGGTTATCTACTCTCTCATATAAAAGAAGGACTAGGGGGCACTCCATGAAGTTAGCAAGTAGTACATTTAAAACAAATTGGAGAAAATTATTTTTATTCAATGCATAGTTAAGCTTTGTAATTCATTGCCAGAGGATGTGGTTATGGCAGTTATTGTAACTGGGTTTAAAAAAGGTTTGGATAAGTTCCTAGAGGAGAAGTCCATAAACTGCTATTAATCAATAAGGAATAGTAGCTTGGTATCTATTTATTATTTTGGTACTTGCCAGGTATTTGTGACTTAGATTGGCCACTTTTGGACACAGGATTCTGGGCTTGATGGACCCAGTATGACATATCTTATATATTTCTTTCTGCTCAGGGTAGGAATACATCTTTTGAACCTCTTTTTTTTTCTTTATACTGTAGATCTCATTATTTCTTACAGAAGAGAAACTGTTATTTTTATTTTATTTCCTCCCACCGAAAATCATGAAAGCTAGGTTGAAACCTGGCAACACAGTAATAATAGAAGATTTCAATTACTCTAGTATTGACTAGCTAAATGTCACATCAGTACACGCTAGGAGGGTAAAGTTGCTAGATGAAATAAATGACTGCTTCATAGAGCAGCTCAAGAACAGATGAGAGGGGGAGCTATTTTAAACCTAATCCTTTGTAGAACACAGGGCTTGATTCAAGAAATAATGAGAGAGGGGCCACTTGGCAATAGTGACAATGTGATCAAATTAAAAAGATCTACTACTTTAGCATTTAACTTTCAAAAGAGAGACAATGATAAAGTGAGGAGAATAGGAAAAAACTAAAGGCATAGCTTCAAAGGTTAATAATTTACATCAGATGTGGACATTTTTAAAAAATACCATCCTGGAAGCCCAGACCATACGTATTCCATGCATTCTAAAACATGAAAGGAAGGCCAAATGATTGTCGGCATGGTTAAAAGGTGAGGTGGAAGAAGCTTTTATAGCCAAAAGAACATCTTTCAAAAATTAGAAAGAGGATACAGATGAAGAAAATAGGAAAAAGCATAAGCACTGACAAGTCAGATGCAAAACACTGACAAGGCAGGCAAAAGGAGAATTTGAAGGAAGGCTCTGAGAGAGTCGGTTGGACAGAGACAACTGAGGGATAAAAGGGGCATTGAGGGAACAAGAGGCCATGGTGGAAAGACTAACAGGCTAATTTTAAGACAAGCATGTGGGCACCTGAACATGTAGGTATGGACGCATGAGCGGAGATAATGCTGGAATTTTAAATCATGAGAGCATTTACATGTATTAGATTTAAAATATGCCCAGCACACATAACTATCCTCCTAATTTTAAGTCGATACTTGAGCAAACCTGCGTTGCGTATCTTCCTTAAGAAATTGATGGCTTTAACGTGGATTTTAACATATGTACCATGAGGGACAATCCCAGTTCTTCAGATTAATCCACCAGTTTGTCCAGTCAATCTCGAGGTCATCCATACCCCTGTGGTTCTTCATCCTGCATGAGCCCCAGTTGACCCGGGCCCCTTACTCTGTCAGGTAAGCCCCAAAACACGAGATCTGCAGGCTTGCTGCTCATCAGGAACCACAGTTTAATTGGTTAACAAGCTGCCACGCGCTACGACATCCATTTTTAAAATATGGAGTTACCCATGTAACAGTTGGCCCCGCTCCGGAATGCCCATGCCCTACCCCTAACTCCGTCCTTTTTTGTTACTCATGCATGCATATATATGCACGTAACTTCCGGTGTTTAAAATATGCATCACTTGTGCGTGGCACACATATATTCGCATATATGGGCTTTTTAGCGTGAGCAATGCTTTTAAAATTCGTTCCATAAAGAATTCTTTGTTTCAGTAAATTAAGAGTTTCTTTCAGTGACTTGTGTTGGATTGTTGCACCTTCATCTACACCTAGATATTTATATACATCGTCTTCCTCAGGTTAGTTAGTGTTAGTCTTCAGAGAGATGTTTTAAGTTTTCCTTAGTTCTTCTTTAAGGAAAGTTGTCAGAATATTTGTCCAGGCCAGATGCCATTCTGATGTCTTCTGAGAAGCTCTTCGCTAATCAGAGTTGTTCTGCTATCAGATGATTATAGGAGTTGTAAAGCTTCGAGTCATCTACAAATGATAGGTACAATGTTAGCAGTGGATCAGTTAGTGCGGGGCTGAGCAAACCTTTTGAGCTGCTGCCTCTCCTTACATTCATGCAATTGGTTGGGGCCCCCTCCAAGATGGGTTACTATATATGATGTGCTCAATTAATTCAAGGTTCACTCAATGTATTTCAAGGCAATTTATTACCCAAGAATGTGGGATTTCGGTATTTATTTAGCTCACACCTTTTCATTGGTAGATCAAGGAGAGTTACATTCAGGTACTGTAAGTATTTCCTTGTCCCAGAGGGCTTACAATCTAAGGAGATAATTTTTAAAAAGCTACGCACGTAAAAATGAGCAAATATGTGCCCAAGTAGCCCGTACTCGTGTAATCGCTATTTTACAAATATCAAAACTACATGCGTACTTTAGGTTTTGCATGCACATATGTCTGTAAAAAAAGGGGTGGGGTCAACAGTTATGGCAATCAGTTGCTATTTTAAAAGAAACTTACATGCATACTTTTGGTAACTTAACTCTCATAATTTTACATCTGCTAATTATCTGGCATAAGCGAGATCAGATGTGTTTTTTGGGTAGGACTGGCAGGGTGGGAGGTCTGGGTGAAGTGGGGGGGAGTTCAGGCTGAAGAACCAGGAAGATCTTGTTATAATTCTGCTAGCGGGTTACTCCTGTAAAGGGAGGAGTTAGCAATCTGTTAGAATACTGCTAGAGGGTTGGCAATCTGTTGTAGATCTGCTGCTGGATACTGTAAAGGGAGGAGTTAGCAAACTGATGCACTCTGTAGGCGGAGTAGCAATCTGTTGTAGGATCTGCTTTGCGGATGGGAGGAGCTAGCAGAGAGAATAGCAGTCTGATAGAATCCCTTCCCCAAAGGGGAGGAGTAGCAATCTGTAGTGAGCTGCCTCCTATGAGTCTGCTAAGGAATGGCAATATGTTATGATGTAGACTGCAGAGTTGACAATCTGTACCAGCAGAGTACTGGAGATGGTGCACAGCTGGACAGAAAGTAAATAAGTGAATCCTTGGGCCGATGGCAGATGACAGCACCCCCAGGAGGAAGTCCCGAGAGGGACCACTGGCTAGGCTGGAGTATGGAGACAGACACAGAGACAGAGGTGGCAGTAGTGAGCTGGTATGCCCGGCAGGGCTGAAGTCCCTCAGATACTGGAACTGCGATTCCCAGGTTGCTGAGCTGCAAAGAGACTGTAGATAGTGAATAGACAGGGTATGCAGATATACCTAGCCAGTACTAGATGATAACTCACATAAGGTCTTGAGATAGCTCAGTAGCTGGAAAGGGTTAGGCCCTCGAGGAGCGAGTACCTGGTTCCAGGGAAAGCTCTGAGAGCGTGGTGGTCACTCACAATAATCTGTATCTGGAGTAGCTTCTTAATCAATAGAGAATCTTCAGAGTGTTCAGGAACATAGGCCCTTGAGGAGCGAGTGCTGGTTCCTATATACCATCTGAAATAGTAACTCACAAATGTCTGTACATGCAATAGCTTCTGGACAAGGAGAATCTTCAGAGTATTCAGGAACATAGACCCTCGAGGAGCGAGTACCGGTTCCTATCTGTAGTCTGAAATAATAACTCACAATGTCCGTCTCTTGCGATCGCTTCCAGGCAATGGAGAGTCTTCAGAGAGTTTAGGAACATGGGCCCTCGAGGAACGAGTACCGGTTCCCTTCTGTAATCTGAAATATAGAAAGAGAATGAGGCCCCTGAGGAGCGGGTACCCCTGGTAGGTCCGGAGAGGCAATGCTGCAAGAGTGAAGCGGGTCTGAAGGAAATCCCGCAAACAATCCTTTGGGTGCAGAGTAGTCTTTGGACAGCCGAAGCTAGTCCAATCGGAGTCCTTGCTAACTCGATCTGTTAGCAAAAGTAAAGACCTTTTATGTTGGAAGCGGATGACGTCAATACAGGGGGACGCCCCTGGAGTTTGTGCCCTTGCTGGTACATACTTTGGAGCGCGCGCCCTACATCATCAGGAACATGGCGGATCTGCAGCGTCGAGCCGGCCTGGAGACGCCAGGGAGAAGCGGCAAAGAGACATCGCGGCATCAAGCCATCCATCAGGCACGGGGGGAGTCGCCACACAGGTAGAGAGGGTGGAGCGAGGGCGAAAGCAGTCACGAACGCAACAGGTCTCGATGACCTGTTGATTTCTTAAGCATGTATGGGGATTGGGAGGATGTGTGGAAGCATTTTATTGATCAAGAATGGAAGCTGAAAGCAAAGTGCATTGGTTGCATTCTTGTTGATGAGTCCCATACTGGAAAAAAAACATTGCGACTTCTATGCAAAATATGCTGGATTTCTTCAGCGTAAAAAAAAAATATAAGTGGTCTGTGCTAACACTGACAGTAGAATGTGCCTGCAGTAGCTTCAATTTGAAGAGTTGTCCTTGTTTGGCACATAGCTTACACCTCCGCCCACAACAAGTATTTTTTTCTGCATAGGGAAAGCAAGTTTCATTTGTGGAAGAAATATCTGTGGTGCTTGGAAAATGCTGAGCACTAAGTAGCCTTTTTAAGATGCCTATGTTAGTTAATGTGTACCATTCTGAAACTGGATCTGAACTAAATACAATTCCAAGATACTCTGTTACAAGATAGAATTCAAGCTTGCCAATGCTTGAAAAAGAGGTCCAGGAAGCAGAACAATTGGAAATTGCAGCTGTGAAATTAACAAGGCCAGCGCTAAATATTATTGCTGAAGATAAGATGCTTCTAGAAGAGGTGTGTGAAATACTCAAACCATTCCAAGAAGCCACCACATCTCTTTTTGGTGCACAGTACCAAACTGCACTCACGGTCCCTCCAGCAGAGATTCACGGAATTCTTGGAAAACATGACACCAAATCTGAATGTGGCCTAAAAATGAAAGATTGTCTTCAGTCAACTCTCAACAAGATTGCCAAGCTTTGAGACTGATATGTATTGCCAAATATCTTCCCTTCTAGACCTACTTTTAAACATTACCTTTTTGACACTGAGCAAAAAAAAAGCCGTGATAAAAGGTTTGCCTATTGATCTTGGAGACCCTGAACATCTGCAAGTATCTATGACCTCTCTGATAGCAGTCCTGAAGAAGAGAGTGTGGAAAGATTCTCTTCTCCTTTGCAGAATGAACGGAAAGTATATTGATGCAAAGAAGGGAGACTTGGGAGTGGAATGAAGTGAGCCATCTTTAAGAAGTGGTCAGTAAGTACCCAGATTACGATAGTACCATGTGAGAGGGGAAGATCCACTATAAAGTCAGTGGACAAGTGGGTTCAGGGTTCCCTGGTAGCTGGCAACAGTTGTAACAGCCCCCAGGTTTGGCCCAACAGAATCTTCTGTTGTGTGCAGGTGGGGCAAGAATCCACATAGGCTTTAACATCTTGTTTCATTTGAGGCCACAAATAGTATTGTTGGAGCAGCGCAAGCAAGGGTTTGGGCCCATCCAGGATGACCTGTGACACGGGAGTCATGGGCCCATTTCAGTACCTTTCCATAGAGTTAAGTGAGAATGACTGTTCTCCCTGGAGGGATGGTCATGGAAGCCTTTAGGAGGATCCTGGCTGGGTCAATGATGTTTCCGAGGGGCTCTAGGGTGTCCTCTGCCAGAAAGGAACATGAGAGGGCATCTGCTTGGAGATTTTTGAGAGCTGGACAATACCTCAGTTCAAAATCAAAACATGAGAAGAACAGGGACCAACGAGCCTGCCGTGCATTTTGTCATTGGGCATGATGAAGGTGTTACAGATTTTTGTGGTCCGTGAGTACCTTCTAGCCATTGTTGCCACTCTTCTAGTGCTAGCTTGACTGCCAGAAGAACAGCAGGGATGGAGGACCCCCTTAGTCAAATACTGGTTTAGTAAGGCCCTTATGTCCAGGGTGGAGGCATCCACTCCAGGATGAATGGGCATGTAGGGTCTGGGTGGTGAAGGCAGGATTCCTTCAAGAAGGCATCCTTTAGTTCTTGAAAGGCTGATACAGCTTCGGGAGGCCAGTCCTTCGGGTTAACTCCCTTATGAGTGAGGGCAGTCAACAGTGCTGCAATAGCTGAGTAATTTGCAATGAAGTGAAGCCCAGAAACCTTCGTAGGGTTCACAATCCTACTGGACATGGTCAGTTTTGGATGCTTTTAATTTTCTTGAGTTTCATATGAAATCCCTCCGTGGATACGATATACCCCAGGAAGGGTAGACTCTCTTTTTCAAACAGGCATTTCTCAAGTTTAGCGTATAAGTTGTTTTCTCACAGTCACTGTAGAACTAAATGTATGTCTCAGTGGTGGGAGCTGAGGTCTTTAGTAAATATAAGAATGTCATCAAGGAATACGAAGATGCAGACAGAGTAGATCCTGGAAGATTGTATTCATCATTTTTTTGGAAGACATCTGGAGTGTTACAGAGCTTGAATGGTATCACTAAATATTTATAATGTCCATAACATGTATTGAATACTGTCTTCCATTCATCACCAGGTTTAATCTGGATCAAATTGTAGGCTCTTCAGAGGTCAAATTTTGTAAACATCCTAGTCCCTTTGAGCCGGACAAAGAGTTCAGAGATTAATGGTAAAGATATTAATCTTTTTTAGTGATAGAGTTTAATTCATGGTAGTCAATACAGGGCCTGAGTGACCCATCCTTTTTGGCCACAAAGATGATTCCGGCACCCGCCAGTGATGAAGATGGTCAGATGAAACCCTGCTCTAAAATCCCCCAGATGTACTCCAACATCGCTCGGGTCTCAGGGAGAGTCAAAGGATAGACTCTGCCCAGTGGAAGTTTGGTGTTGAGGAGTAGTTCAGTTCCACAATCATATGACTGATGGGGCGGTAGGCTCTTGGCTTTCCATTTGGAAAACACGTCCTCATAATCGTTATACTGAAGAGGAAGGCCCGAGAATGCAGTGGTCAGTACTAGACGGAGCAGAGGTTCCACGTGTTCTAGGCATGAGTTATGGTATTGCTGGCCCCAGTGAGCGAGCTGCAGCATGGCCCAGTCAAACTGTGGGAATGCTTCTGTGCCAGGGAAGTCCCAGCATGATTGGGTGGATAGCTTGGGTGAAGACGTGGAACATTATCTGTTCCTTATGGAGCAGGCCAGTGCGTAAGGTCAAAGGTGCTATGGCAAGGGTGATCTGGCCAGGCAAAGGATCCCCGTAGATGGAGGAGATAATTAGAGGAGACTTCCTTTGAACAGTGGGAATCTGTAGCTGATCTATCAATTCCTTCACTCATGAAGTTTCTCCCAGTACTGGATTCCACCAGTGCTAGGGTGAAGAAATCCTGATTGACCATGGTGATTGTCACCGGAAGGGTCAATTGGGGAGCAGGAAAAGTGAAGTCTAGGATCATTATCCCACCAGATCCTAAGCTCTGAAGTTTCCTGGCTTGATCAGACATTGGGCAAGCAGGTAACTTGTGCCTGCACAATACAGGCACAGCCCTAGCTAGTGGCGGCGGAGTCTCTTCTCGCATACAAGTTGGCTGTGGCCGAGCTGCATGGGTTCATCCGAGTGTGCAGAGGACAGCAGAGCAGGAGCTAGTGATATAGCAGCTGCTGGAAATGAGCCAGCATGATGGCACAATGAGGAGGGCAGAGTTCCCTAACCCATTGTAGACGATGGTCTATCCTCCCTGCCAGGTCTATAAGTCCCTCCATAGACTTCGGTAATTCTCATGCTGTCAGTTCGTCCTTAATCCTGGAGGACAGGTCCTCCTGAAATATGCTATGGAGGCATCCTCCATCTAATTGAATTCTGTGGCCAAGGTCCAAAACTCTATGGCATACTCCACTAAAGGCTGGGTATCCTGGCACAGATGCAGGAAGTAAGAGCCCTTAGTGACCAACTGACTGGGCTCGTTGAAGATCCTCTTGAAAGTGGGAGATGAAGCACTGTAGATTCATGAGGAGAGGATTGGAATGCTCCCATAAGGGAGATGCCCAGGCCAGGGCCTTGTCATCCAGAAGGGAGAGTATGAAGGTAGCCTTCACGACGTTGTCAGGGAAGACAGCTGCTTGAAGTGCATAAACCATTAGTTTAAAAATCCACGGCACTGTTTTGGATCCTTGGCATACCGGGGTGGAACTGGGAGATATGGAATGGGGTGACTTGATGATGCTAGGGTTGCCAGCTGGCTCCATATTTTCAGGATATTTGATCCAGTCCTGGTTTTACCGCATGGCAATCAGAGACTTGTAGTTCTGATTTACCTATGCATTCCTTAAGAAAAAGAAAACTACAAGTTCTTGCATACAATGGAATAAAACAAGGACAGGATCAACCTATCCTGAAAATCTGGAACCAGTTGGAAACCCTAGACGCTACAGATGCAGATGGTGCAGCTGATGGCTGTACAGGTGCAGATGCAGCCGAAGCTGAGGCTGCATCCAGTCGAATGGTGAGTCGCTCAATGGAAGTTGCAGGAGTTTCAGAAACCACTGCTGTTCTTGGAGCCTGTGCGCAAGATCTGGAATGGCCTGGAGAGCAGTGGCATCTGCCAAATCCATGGCCTCGGCACTTTGTTGTGGGCTTGGACCCCTGGACAGAGATGGAGTTGGTGCAACCTGTAGGGAGGAGCCCTGCAGGTCCCCACCATCGACTGGTGAAGCTGGCTGTGACAGAGGCCCAACTGGAGCTTCACCTGTACCTTTGTTCTCCTTAGGTTGAGCCCTCGGGTGCTGGGACTGGCAGGTCTTAGGCGGGGGCATCTGCAGACTAGCTGGATGTCCGTGGAGATGGTCGAGTGACAAGCCAGGGTCCAGGGAAGACTGCATTCAGTCATGGGCAGGCGATGGCACAGAAGACACTGAAGAACTGAATATTGTCCACAAGATGAAGACCTGACAAAGAACTGAAGACTGACCACAGATGAAGAGAAAGACCAGGAACTTAGAAGCCAGGGTAGGGGCAGAGGAACGAAGACCAGGAACATAGGAATGAAGAGCAGGGACACAGGAACAAAGACCGGGAACGCTGAAGCAACTTGTTCTGTTATCCAGTAGTCGGCCTATGGACAAGGCAAGGAGGAGCTGCCGGATTGGCCTTTTGTAGGTTCCTCTTGGTAATGTCTTCATTGGGTGCCATTGGCCTTTTCCCACTTCTGGGCCCTTTAAGAGGAATGCGGTCAGGTGCGCGTGCACTGTAGGAGGACCCCAGGGGGGCAGTGGTGTTGGAGGCAGGCTTGAGCATGGCGGCCTGCCGCGCTTCCATTCAGGGGCCTTCCCCAGCATCAGAGGAAGCAGCAGCATCAGAAGCAAGCTTAGCACGCTGGCCTGCTGAGCATCTATTAGTGGGCCTTCCCTGGCATCAGAGGGTGCTAAGTGTGGCAGTCCGCGGGCCTGACCCGCGGACCGCCAAATACAACACAAATTTTTGTTTAGGAAGTTTGTTTTAGTTTTTTTTAGTATGCAATGAATGTCATACAAATGGAGTTTCTATGCCAATTATTTGTTTAAAAGAGAAATATATCACTTTCCCAGCGCTATTTGTAGCTCCACTACTTCGATGTTATGGCTGAATTGGTGTAGGGCCAACAGCAAGTCAGAGTAGTCGGGCACCAGTCCTTTCAATCCCAGGGCATGGATTTTCTAGATGGTGGAGAGGCTTTACCTCCTGGGTCCAAGGCAGGCAGATGAACGAAGGATCCACCTTCAGTCTCTTCACTCTCTCACAATTAGTGCTACTGTCTGTCTGCTCACAAGGATTCTACATTTCTTCAGGATAAAAACAGGCAGGACACTGGAGGTGGTGTACAAATAAAATTTACTGTAACAAAAAGAAACTCTACAGTCCAATTCACAAAATCCATGAATCTTCCAGAAAGTAACACCACAAAAATGACTGTGCCTGTTGATGTTCTCTGAGCCATTAATTCCTGAAAGTGACTGAAAAGTGGGCTCCTGGCAAAAAGGCCAGGTCTCAGTCTCTCTCACAGTCTACAATTTCTGGACCTTAGATAGCAAAGTCCCAAAACTTCCCAAAATGCATCCAGACTTCTTCTCTCAAAAACCTTGCTTCAGCCAGATACAAAAGCCACCCCACGTCAGCTGGGCATAGGGCAGGCACAGCACCCAGGCTCTCTTTCAAGTCCAAAAACTAAAAGAAACTTCTTTTTACCAAAATAAGTCTCTCCAGCACATCCGTCCGTCCCCTCTCTTCTCCAGGCCAGAGTAGCCTAGCCAGGGACCTCCACCAAAAACCTTTTCCTCACAGCACCAATCCAGCTCCAAAACCTTTGCCCTCTGCACATGCTCAGTCCCAATATATAGGGCCAAGCTGACCAATCCCAGTCTTGGGAGAAGGGAACTTCTAGCGATGGTCTGAAAAAAAACAAAACAATGTTAAGTCTCTTAGTGCTGGTCAAAAAGGGAAACTTACTTATTAGTAAGGTATCAAAGTATCCATTACATATTCATTATGCTATAGTAGTTGATTTGTTAGATATGCAAATAAAACAATTCAGGTTTAATAAACAGCTTCCATATGTTATATTTTTTCACTGAAATGCATAATTACCATGGAATATTTATTATCCAGTAACATCAGTTAGAAAATATTATTAATCTTATAAGAGAACCTTTTTTTTTGACGTTTTTTTCCCCCCTGTGGCTTCAGAGCCAGAGCCTGGTACAAGCAGCCAGCACTGGTGCAGCAGTTTGGAGCTGCTCCAGAACTGGAGCATGGGTTTCAGGAGCAGTTTAGAGATGGAGCTGAGAGTCTCTCTTGGCTCCATGATCCACTCTGGAGCTGGAGTTATGCTACTGGAGCCAGTCTGGATCCAGAGCTGGCAACCCTAATTTGGTAGTGAGGGTGGGACCCTAAGGCTAATGTGCATTTACAAAAGGCAGATTTAACTGCTATACAGATTAAATACACTATATATGAATCACCTAATATCAGAATTTAGAGAGCAGTATTAATCCAGGATTTCAAGCAGCAAGTCTGAGAAAAATTTAAAATGAGTATCTCAGCTCAAATCATTGACAAGTCAGACACATTTCCCTCACATTTCCTCAGTGTCTCCCTCTTTTCTGTTTCATATCATGACTCCCATTGTTTTCTGAGTTCCTTTGTTAATGGAAAAAGCTACCTTGTGATGCATTCATCTCAATCTTATTAGACAGATGCAACCCTGTGCTGGGGGAGGGGGCTACCTTCCCAGCCCTGGAGAGCACAGAGCCACTCACACAAGGTGAGGGAGTACGGGTTCTGTAGGACAGAGCAGGAATACGTCTGCTTGGCCACCAGGAGTGTTACACTGACCACACCAAAGTCCAAAAAATAAACAGTCCACTCCAGAAAAAAAGTGTGTTGCAAACCAGAAAATAAGTTTACTGAAATAATGGCACAGTTTCAGAAAATACCCAGCAGATGTTTCAACAATATGGGGAAAAAAGATAAAACAGCTTACAGTTCTTTAAAAAACGTTTTTCCAAATCAAGGATGAAGATGCGATCCTTGTTCAACTTAAGCCTTCTCGCTGTTAGCACAAAACCTTCCCTCACAGGCCTTTTTTTATTTAGCCAGAAGGAAAAAATATAGAATTTGTCTTGAAATTTCCCTAAGTGCTCACGGTCTGGCACGGCTGGCCAAAGACAAAGGCTCCCACTTGGTTTAGGTGGTCAGAAGTTCCCTGGTTATCCTTTTGCCACTTGCAGAAAAGATTTTCTTTCACTGCTTCACACCTGGGAACTCCAGGCAAGGCCACAGCTCCTCCGCGCACACCTGCTGTGTGGTGCCCCTTGTTTTGCCAAGAGAATTTGCTTGCATCCTTTTTTAAAGTAAAAAATGTGTGCACATAAGTCCTGTCCCTGTCCAATTCCACCCCAGGCTGTACAAGTGCAATGTTCAAGCTCATTTCTGTGGCTAAAAAAAACCCCATTCTATCCGCATAAACCCTGTTCTGTATGCAGGTAAAAGCAGTTCTGCAGCATGTGTGCCTCGTAGTGAAGGGGCTTCCCTGAGGTCGGGTGAGAAGACAACGGGCATGGTTTTGGTATGAAAAAGAAGAAAAATACCTGCAGAAAAAGCAAGCAGTTTTCAAAGTGAGAACACGCCTGCATTTTCCCTTTAAAAGCTGGTGCAGAGACCCCTGGTACAAAAGTGCTTGTAAATTGCCCCCTGTAGTCTGATAAAGCTGTAGAAAGCTTTGCCTTTCAAAAGTTGTGCAAGAGTATGAATGAGTCCCCAGGGAAAACACTTAAGAGCTATTGAATGCTAAGGTGTAAATTAAACTAGCAATCAGCGTGGGCATACAGTTTTGCTAGGAGCAGGCAGTATTGGCACAGAGCTGTCATAATGCAGGTCGGCTAAGGGCATTGCCATTACAGTATTGGTGGAGTGCAGATGGAAGGCTATAGGCTACTTTTAAACAGAACTTCAGTTCTGTTTACGGTTTCCTAGCTTTCTAAATATTTCTTTTTATTGAAAGGCAGGAACCAGAATACTGAAACTTGAAAAGAAGAAGAAAGAAACTTGTTATTCTACAGTTTGAATTTAGTCTGGGATTTCACGCTGAAGTGCCAGTTCGGTAGATTATGTGCCTGGTCTTGTTTATTTTTTTTCTGTTCAAAGACACAAAATGGAACAAATGTTTTTGGGCTTTGTTCTGATGTTTCTGTCCGCAGTTCATCTGTTAACAGAATAGTTGGCAGGTGGTGCATCCCAGATACTGAACTGACACTCACAAACTACCCATTTGGATTTTCTTTTTTTCTTGTTTTGTCTGCGTAAGCTAATTTGACCGGGGAGATTCTAAACAGATTAACCCTTTAGCAGTAAAGTTTTAGTATTGTACCTAACTGCACAGTTAAATGTATAATTTTAAGCATACACAAAAGAATTTCATTTGGAAGCACAAGATGCCTACATAAATTGGGTTTCAATATGCTGCTAAATAAATGTGCATGAATGTACCTGTTGCAAAATAGGGATGTGCAGTCCTCTCATTTATTTCCTTTACTGTCTGTGCATAAAATTTTTAATGCATAACATTGCACTTATATGCTTAAAGTACGACTTTACATGCATAAGTACAACTTTATGCATGTCAAACCGAATTGAATGGAAACAAAACAAAATAAAATGAAACAAAACCAAAAAGGAATGAAAAAGAGCTCAAAGAAAATTTTGCTTCGGCACTCCCCTATTGCAAAACAGGATGCAACATTAATTGTGTGCAAACAGCATGCCGATTTATGAGGGCAGCTTTCCGTTTCCCTGGAGAGCTAGGGTACAAGCTCGTTTTAGGCGTGGGCAGCAGGAAAAAAAATTGATTTCAAATTTTGTTTCATCATGGGGACCCCAATTCATTGCTTTAGTTTCAAAATGAAAAAAAAATATATTTTTTTTAGTTTGATTTATTTTTGTTTGCCATTAAAGTCAATGGGGGAAGCATTACAGGTAATTCACAACCTATATTGGGTTCCAGAATAGGGGGTTTTCTAATCAATTGTCTCAAAACTTGTGGGAAGGAATCAACAGAAGGGTTAAGAACTCCAAGGTACCTAGAAAGACTGAAGGGACTGGACAGTGGCACCAAAAGTGGCATGAAGAGCCTACGGCTCCATAAAGGGGCAAATGGGGTACCAATATTGGCAGGATTTTACCAGGTCACTGTGAGAGGAGCAAAGAAGCAGAAAAGTGGGAAGGCTCCAAAAGAGAGCACCAGCAAGAGTGACATAAGCCCTTGATGGCATCTGAAGTGGCACTGGCAAATTGGCATGCAAAGTGACATTAGCATCCTAAGGCAACACGTAGGGGGAGTGAAGCAGAAAAATGGGCAGAAATACCTACAAGGCAGGCACTGATAAGGAGGCCAAGCTGCACAAAGAGTGGTTTCAAGACTCTAGAGCACCATGAGAGGTACAGAACAGCCCCACCCCACCCCTCCAGACGGGCAAGATGTTAGGTGAGGGGTACGACAGCAAGGCACAGTGGCAAAGAGAACTCTGGGCACGGAAGCCAGGCTGAGTAGGCAGAAGGGCCTTCAAAGGGCAGAATGGAATTTAGATTTTCTTGTAAAATGGGCTTTCCAAATATAAAGGATATCATCTTCAGTTGCTGGAAAGGGTTTCTCTAATGATTATGTTGTGTTTTTCTGGAAAATGGTGAGGGCTGCTTTATTTAGAAACCGTTTCCCATATCATTTAGCTGCCTGTAGCCTGTTCCATTTCTTGATTTTCTGGTTCTACATTAAACATCTTGCACTACGCTAAGTGCTATCACATTCAGAATATCGAAAGGTTATCCTTGCCTTGGGCCAGTATTTTTTCCTTCAGAAAGAGGGATTTTTTTTGGACAAAAAGCCTTCCCATATCCTTTACCTGAACTCTGGCTGTTGCACTTCCTGATGTAGTGGTTTTGCATGCATTCCCTCCTAGGGATGTGAATTGTTTTTTGACGATTTAAAATATCGTCCGATATATTTTAAATCGTCAAAAATCGTTAGAGCCGCGATACAATAACAATTCCCCCGATTTATCGTCAAAAAATCGTAAATCGGGGGAAGGGGGAGGGGAAGGGGGAGGGCGGGAAAACCGGCACACTAAAACAACCCTAAAACCCACCCCGACCCTTTAAAATAAATCCCCCACCCTCCCGAACCCCCCCAAAATGCCTTAAATTACCTGGGGTCCAGAGGAACGGTCCCGGTGTGATCTTTTACTCTCGGACCTCGGACCTCCGTGCGTTGTAGAAACAAAATGGCGCCGGCGCTACCTTTGACCTGTCATATGACAGGCCGGCGCCATTTTGTTTTTTTGTCCCCCAACGTCAGGAGCGCAGGAGATCGCTCCCGGACCCCCACTGGAACCCCAGGGACTTTTGGCCAGCTTGGGGGGGGCCTCCTGACCCCCACAAGACTTGCCAAAAGTCCAGCGGGGGTCCGGAACGACCTCCTGCAGTCGAATCGTGTTGCCGAATGGCCGGCGCCATTTTGCGCAAAATGGTGCCGGCCATTCAGCAACACGATTCGACTGCAGGAGGTCGTTCCGGACCCCCGCTGGACTTTTGGCAAGTCTTGTGGGGGTCAGGAGGCCCCCCCAAGCTGGCCAAAAGTCCCTGGGGGTCCAGCGGGGGTCCGGGAGCGATCTCCTACCGCGAATCGTTTTTCCGTACGGAAAAACGATTTGACTGCAGGAGGTCATTCCGGACCCCCGCTGGACTTTTGGCAAGTCTTGTGGGGGTCAGGAGGCCCCCCAAGCTGGCCAAAAGTCCCTGGGGGTCCAGCGGGGGTCCGGGAGCGATCTCCTACCGCGAATCGTTTTTCCGTACGGAAAAACGATTTGACTGCAGGAGGTCGTTCCGGACCCCCGCTGGACTTTTGGCAAGTCTTGTGAGGGTCAGGAGGCCCCCCCAAGCTGGCCAAAAGTCCCTGGGGGTCCAGCGGGGGTCCGGGAGCGATCTCCTACTGCGAATCGTTTTTCCGTACGGAAAAACGATTTGACTGCAGGAGGTCGTTCCGGACGCCCGCTGGACTTTTAGCAAGTCTTGTGGGGGTCAGGAGGCCCCCCCAAGCTGGCCAAAAGTCCCTGGGGGTCCAGCGGGGGTCCGGGAGCGATCTCCTACCGCGAATCGTTTTTCCGTACGGAAAAACGATTTGACTGCAGGAGGTCGTTCCGGACCCCCGCTGGACTTTTGGCAAGTCTTGTGGGGGTCAGGAGGCCCCCCCAAGCTGGCCAAAAGTCCCTGGGGGTCCAGCGGGGGTCCGGGAGCGATCTCCTACCGCGAATCATTTTTCCATACGGAAAAACGATTTGACTGCAGGAGGTCGTTCCGGACCCCCGCTGGACTTTTGGCAAATCTTGTGGGGGTCAGGAGGCCCCCCCCAAGCTGGCCAAAAGTCCCTGGGGGTCCAGCAGGGGTCCAGGAGCGATCTCCTACGCTCCTGACGTCGGGGGACAAAAAAACAAAATGGCGCCGGCCTGTCATATGACAGGTCAAAGGTAGCGCCGGCGCCATTTTGTTTCTACAACGCACGGAGGTCCGAGAGTAAAAGATCACACCGGGACCCTTCCTCTGGACCCCAGGTAATTTAAGGCATTTTGGGGGGGTTCGGGAGGGTGGGGGATTTATTTTAAAGGGTCGGGGTGGGTTTTAGGGATGTTTTAGTGTGCCGGTTTTCGATTTACACGATTTACACGATTTACACGATATTTAAAAAACCCAAACTGCGACGATCCGATTCCCTCCCCCTCCCAGCCGAAATCGATCGTTAAGACGATCGATCACACGATTCACATCTCTATTCCCTCCTAATACTTTTAACTTCTGATGGCATTCAGTACAGGAAATGGTTTCTCTTGAGCATCTTTTGTCTTGTGTCAGTAGTTCTTCCTCTGAATGGGGGTTTTTCAGGACAAACCACCTCAGTATAATCAACTATACAACAGGGTGGGAGAACCAGGCTGAAATTGTTGGAGCAAAGAAAGAAATATAGAACAGGTTCAGTGCTCTGGTAGTGAAACTTTTGTCTTTTTTTTTTTTTTTAACTTTTTTCCAAATGCATGTATTACAGACTAAGAAGAGAGCAAATGTGGAAAGAACACCCCAAAGGCTCCAAAAGATTGCACTATCAAGAGTGACACGAGCCCTCGATGGCATCTCAAAGTGGCACTACCAACATGCCCAATTTTCGAAACATTTCCTTTACCTGCGCTGACACTGGGGATGTGATGATTAAATGATTTAATATTTTGCAGTGGTTCCATAATGCCCACTGACTGTGCCAGTGCCATGCTAATGAGTGTGTCTGTGTGTGTGTGTGTGTGTGTGTGGTGAATCCAGAGACATTGCTGCACTGAGTGTGAGCCTCTGCACTAGTTCTCTTACAGTGACAGGCTTCACAACAAAGCCTGATATGCCTCAGTCGCTGCCCTGACTCAGTGCTTTCCTTGTGCCCAGCCCTCTGACCAGGCAGAGTTGAAAACAGTACCAGCTATACAAGCAACTCTGCACTCTTCCTCGAGTCACCACAAAGGTAAAACAATCTGCTCTTTCTGACACAGAGCTCTTCTGATGCGCTACTGCTGCCTCACTGCTTTCCTATATTGTGTGACTGGCACAGTGACAGTCACAAAAGGGGAAGCAGCGAAAAAGCTGATTGGGAAAAGTTAACCTAGAACTCAGAGAGATCAAAGAGCACCCTCCTGCACAGATAATGCCTTCAGAAGAAATGCACAGCAAATCTCTGACATGTTCAGGCTTCAAGATCAACATCACTGTGCCTAGTGTACAGAAATAGGTTGGACTGGAAAATTGCTTCGCTGCGATACGACATCCCCGTTGTCTCCTTGACAACATGTCCGACCTACCCATGTCTCCTGGCTGCTTGTTCTATACTTTCTATCAATTCCTAGCTGTACACCTGCTGCTCTCCTATTGATTTCTATGAGTCCTTTGACTATAATGGCTTATAGAAATCATTTAATTCACAATTCGACGCGCGTTGAATATGCACTAATCCCCTTATTGCATTAGGGGATTGATTAGCGCCTATTCAACCCGCGTCCGACTGTGAGTTGTACAGTGCACTCAGCTGAGCGCACTGTATTGCATTGGCCCCTGAGAGAGTAAACAACTGATTTACATTAACTTGTTCAAGTCCTTTCAGGATTTTGTAGACTTCTATCTTATCCCCCCTCAGAAAGGGGACTGAAGTTCAGTTTGCTCATCCCTGGTCTAGGGTGTGCTCTACTTCTTAGTTATTTGGGAAAAAATGTGAAATTTACAATAGAGATATTTTGGCTCCAGGTCACATGATGGACCTCTGAAGTGATTTTGGGAGCTGTTGAAACATGTGCTGCACAGAGAACTCACGAGAGCGTCAGACACATAATCCATGGGTCTATTTTGAAAAAAAATCCCCCGGGCTAATATCTTCCTACAATTCGCCCCTGCAGGGAGGCCACCGACAGCCACGGAACAGGCTCCTTTACCCCTCCCCACAATGGAGTAGTGCTGGCAGTGAAACAGGCTCCTGTTCTACTCCAATAAGGCAAGGGACGAGGGCAGCAACGAAGTGAGAGAGAGGACCCAATAGAGCTGCTGGTGGATCAAGAAAGAGAATCCTAGCCTATATGTGAGAAAGGAAGCCTGCCTATATATGTGTATATGTGTGTGAGGAAGCCTGCCTGTGTGTGTGTGTGACAGAGAAGAAGCCTGTCTGCCTGCTTGCATGTGTGAAAGAAAAATTCTGCCTGTGTGAGAGAGCCTGCCTGTGTAGGTGTGAGAGAGAGAGGGTGCCTGCCTGCCTATGTGTGTGTGAGCTTGCCTCTGTGTGTGTGTGTGTGTGTGAAAGAAAGAGGTAGCTTGAGCCTGTCTACCTGTATGTGTGTGTGAGAGAGGGAGCCTGCTTGCATGCGCACGTGTGTGTGTGTGTGTGAATGTGAGAAGTGGAGAAAGTTTTTATACCTTCCACCAATTCATCCACGACAAGCTCAGGGTGACTGGAAATCAAAAATTATGGAGGCATGGAGAGTGAAGGATTTTTCCATTCTTAGTTTTAATTATTAGGTATTTGATGTGTCTTCTATTTTGTAATGTTTTATTGCTGTCTGGAAAAGATTTACATATTTATAAGAGTTCTTAATTATAGAATGCTGTTATATTCATCAGCTGGTTGGAAATATTCTTCTTATTAGTATGGTTTTACTAATATGTATATTTCTTGATTTTGTTGTTTGATGTTTTATGAGGAATATTGACATTCTTATTTTTCCATTCTTGCGCTGCATACAGAGTCTGGCTTGTTGTGGTTTCCAGTTCAGTTTTTGTCTGTGTGTTTCTATAAATTCTTTATGGTCTTTATTTCTGTATTTGGTGAAAGTGTTTCTATGTTCTACATGTGTGACTGAAGTGAGGTATTCTACTAGCTTTAGGTTTTGTGTAGGGATCAATAGCAGCCTGGCTTGTTCTGTTTTCCTAGTAAGAGCTGTATTTGTGTTTTAGGGCCTGGTGTAGTATTTGCAGTTTTCTCTTTTCATGCATAGGGTTGTTGCTGTTGTGTGCTGGCAGTTAGTAGTGTTTTGTTATAGGAGGCTTAATGTAGCACGGTATTTCAGTTTATTCAAGGCTTTCTGAGGGCCAAACCAACTCCCAGCACACCTTACAATAGACTTCATACCATACTGGTTCCAAATGTTTAGTTTTGCAGGGTTTTCAGGTTGGCAGTGCATGTGTTTCTGTACAACAAAATAGTGCTGGCTACAGGACCAGCTGGTGCCATTTTTATATTCCAGCATGTAGGGCAGGAGCACTTGGGGATAGCTTCTGCCCCATTTAGGTGGTTGGACCCATGAAAGTTTGGATCACCGGAGATCTTTTTTCGGTGGGGAAGTGGGATTCAGGATAGAGTGTGAGACTGACACTTTCTACTGTGTGTTGGTTGGTTATTGGGAGAAAACAACACAATTAAAGTGTTTAAAAAAATAGAGGGGTCGGGGTAATTATTTGCACAAGGCAGCAAAGAAGATAACATCGGCCCTGTCTTTCTTGGACTGTGTAACTGTTTTTGCCTCCTCCGCGTCACCTGGGAAGCTATTCCATGCATCTGCCAACCTGTCTGTGAAAAAATATTTCCATATGTTGCCGTGTGGTTATTTCTCTTTTCAGATAACATCTTTTAGAACTGCAGATGCAGATCCTAATAACTGCTATTAAAATTACTTAACACCTTTGAGGCCTAATTGAAAGTCATTGGCTTGTCGTGTAATCACAGATACTGAATAATTTATAGTTGGTTGTACTGTATAAGACCTTGATAAATATAGTGGACACATTTTGAACATGAAGTAGGAAATCTTTTAGCATGACAAAAGTAGTGTTTATAGTTTTTTAATTCTGTAATGCTTTATAAAGTGGTGGTATGTTAATGTAAGGCTTATCAGTGAGGATTTCCTTCCATGCATACCCATGGCAAACATCCTCAGTGCTAGCATGCCAGCTGGATCTCAGCCTGGTTTGAGTTTGCTGGAAACTTTGGATTATCCCCAGAGCCACTGCAGAAATTATTCAGATTAAAAAAAAAATAGATCCATGGAAAATTTCAAAGTGGATCTTGCAAAATTTGCAATGGAGTCCCTAATTTCTTGCAGATCTGAAGCAGCTTTGTTGCATTAGTGGACCCCTGGGCAGAGGCAGGTTCCCAGTGAAGGCAGGCAGACCCAGTCGAGATGGAGGCCCAGCTGGAGCTTCGTCTATACCTGCCCTCGTTCCCCTTGGGGTTGAGTCTATGGATGCCGGGGCCAGCAGGTGGGGGCCTCTGCTGATGGTGGAGGTGGTTGTTGTAGGGTAGCTGGGTCAAAGCAGACAGAGCTCAGTGGCAGGCAACGGTCAACTGTATTCAATGACAGGCAGTGGTCAAGCATATCCAGTGGCAGGCAGTGGTCAGAGGCAAGCAGCAGTCAAGTGTATCCAGAATCTGGCCGAGGTCAAACCAGGTATCCATCCAAAAGGAAAGGAGGGATGGATAGGCAGGGCAGGAAGGCGGGGAGAAGAACAGGCAGGCAAGGAAGAAGCTGAAGACCTGAAGACAAAGACGCCGAAATTGAAGAAGTGCTCTACTTCTGGAGCAGGGGAACCTATTACTGAGGCAATGAGAGGGAGATCTAGAGGGCTTCTTATAGACCTGACTGAGTGAGGTCATCAGGGAGCCCAGGCCTTGGAGCAACTCCAATGACATCCTCTTCTTTCTTCTTTTCTTCTTCAACTAACGCCATCTGCAGGGGTCATGCCAGAGTTAATTGATTGAATTAACTTCGGCATATTCACCCCAGCGGACGGTGCCATTTTGATGTACGGCTCTGCAGGGCTGCGGGGTCGGACCTGGACTCGGGCCCTGGCCTAGGGCAAGGCCCAGGTGTTGAGACCCAGCCTCTCGGCCGGCCCCAGCCCGACAAGCCTGTGTCTGAGCTGAGACCCAGGTGTTTGGACCTTGCCTCTGGGCAGGGTTCAGTATTGGGCCTGGATCTAGGTCAAGGCCCCAGCATTGAGACCCAGCCTCCAGGCCAGGCCACAGCATAAGCTCCTGCACAAGGCGTCGGCCTTGTGTAGGCGAGGCTGAGGTCACAGTGACCTAACTGCATCCTCAGCCCTCGAAGGCTGAGGCTTTGGCCTGGGCCTAGATTTCGCCAGCAGATCCCCATCTGACCTGGTATGTGGGGGCCATGGGGAATCCTTGCCCCGGCATTTTTTGGGTGGATGGGAGGGAGGGATGGGAAGTGTTGGAACGCCCCATTTTTGTGTTTTTGTTCTTTTTTTTTTTTTTAATGTTTGATTCTTTTTTTCACATGAATGAAATGAAGCAAACATTCTATGGACCAATATTCAAGAGAAAAAAAAACTCCCAAAAACAAACTGAAAAATGAAAACAACATTTTTTTCCCTGCACATCCCCTATTCCAAATGAGGTCTTTACCAGGAACCTATACAGGGGCAATATCACCTCTTTTGCTCTGCTGATCATTCCCTATTCCTGTGCACCCAAGCATCTTTCTGGCTTTTACTGACACTATATCCATCTGTTGTTGCAGATTTTAGCATTATCCACAAAAACAAACCTTTCTGAATAGCATCACTGCAGCATGAAACTGTTGAAAAGAACCGGTCTAAGGATCGATTCCTGTAGCACACAACTAATAAGACTTGCCATACTGGGTCAGACCAAAGGTCCATCAAGCCCAGTATCCTGTTTTCAACAGTGGCCAATGCAGGTCACAAGTACCTCACATAAACCTCATGGTTATTTCAATAAGGTATACCCTCATACCTGGCTAATGCACACTTCCGCCTGACAGCATTTTTAACTTTTATGTACAAATGCCAATTTGGCTGCCCTTTTCATAATGCAATCATAGGGTAACCCTTTTTTTTTTTTTGAAAACCATGGTAAACACTGCCGCTTATTTTTAAGCAGGTTTTTAAATTGCGCTTTTCAAATTCCACCGCCGTTTAAACCACCTTTCTTTTTGAAAAAAGTGTTTCTTCTTTTTTTCTTTTCCTTTTTACTTTTTTCACATGCTTTTTCACTCAAAATACTTTCTTAGAGATAATCAATATACTTTTTTCTTTTCAATAGAGCAAAAGTCCCAAAAGCTCATCTGCTCATAAATACACGTATCTCTTTTTGATGAAGCAAGAGTCTATCCACTCTGCTAGCATGCTATTCCAGAACTTAATTCTGTTGAGTAAAAAAATATTTTATCTTATTAGTTTTAAATATATCACCTCTCCTTGGAATGAGTTCCATTTAGCACAATCCTTTGCTGCCTCCCACTCTGCTAGCATGCTAGCAGAGTGGGAAGCAAGAGAGATAGACTCTTGCTTCATCAAAAAGAGATACGTGTATTTATGAGCAGATGAGCTTTTGGGACTTTTGCTCTATTGAAAAGAAAAAGTATATTGATTATCTCTAAGAAAGTATTCTGAGTGACAAAGCATGTGAAAAAAGTAAAAAGGAAAAGAAAAAAAGAAAAAACACTTTTTTCAAAAAGAAAGGTGGTTTAAACGGCGGTGGAATTTGAAAAGCGCAATTTAAAAACCTTCTTAAAAATAAGCGGCAGTGTTTGCCATGGTTTTCAAAAAAAAGGGTTACCCTATGATTGCATTATGAAAAGGGCAGCCAAATTGGCATTTGTACATAAAAGATAAAAACGCTGTCAGGCGGAAGTGTGCATTAGCCCAGGTATCTGGGTATACCTTATTGAAATAACCATGAGGTTTATGTGACTTTCTTTTTGGAATATTGTTATTATTTAGTCACATTCTTTCTAGTTTTTACAATTTTGAGGGTCACAAGTACCTGGCAGGACCCTAAAAGGTCGATAGATTCCATGCTGCTTATCCCAAGGATAAGCAGTGGATTTCTGCAAATCCAGCTTTGTAATGGGTTATGGACTTTTCCTCGAGGAATTTGTCCAAACCTTTTTTAAATGCAGCTACTGTAATAGCTTCCACTACATCCTCTGACAACGAATTCCATAACTTCTGAGTTGAGTAAAAAAATATTTTCTCTTATTAGTTTTAAATATATCACCTCTCCTTGGAATGAGTTCCATTTAGCATGATCCTTTGCTGCCTCCCACTCAACCAGTTCCTAAAGCAGTCAGTCACTTTAGGGACCGTAGTAGGGGTACTCTATTTATAAATTGCTTGTATGAAGCCATGTTGAAGGCCTTACTGAAATCCAAGTACACTACATCTAATGCTGTACCATTATCCAACCAACTCTTTGGTCATTCAGTCAAAGAAATTGATCAGAATTCCCTGATAAGACCTATCTTTGGTAAAACAGTCTGCTTCAGTTCTTGTAATCCTTTGGATTCCATAAACTGCATTGTCCTCTCTTTTAGTGGCAATTTCATTAATGTACTTACTACAGAGACCAGACTAATCAGCCTGTAGTTCCCAGCCTCCTACTTACTTCCACTGTTGTGAAGAGGAACCACATCCATCTGTCTCCAGTCCTTTGGAGCTACTCCCAACTCTAAAGAAGCATTGCAGCTTCAGTAGATAATTAACTAGGATCCACTTTATTCTAAGAACATAAGAACATAAGAAAATGCCATACTGGGTCAGACCAAGGGTCCATCAAGCCCAGCATCCTGTTTCCAACAGTGGCCAATCCAGGCCATAAGAACCTGGCAAGTACCCAAAAACTAAGTCTATTCCATGTTACCTTTGCTAATGGCAGTGGCTATTCTCTAAGGGGTAGATTTTCAAACAAGGCGTGTTGGCGTACTTTTGTTGGTGCTCCAGGCGCAAACAAAAGTACGCGGGATTTTAGTAGATACGCGCGGAGCCGCGCGTATCCGCTAAAATCCTGGATCGGCGCGCGCAAGGCTATCGATTACGTATAGCCGGCACACGCCGAGCCGCGCAGCCTACCCCCGTTCCCTCCAAGGCCGCTCCGAAATCGGAGCGGCCTCGGAGGGAATCCTCTAAAGCCTTCCCCTCACCTTCCCCTCCCTTCCTCTACCTAACCCACCCCCCCGGCCCTGTCTAAACCCCCCCCTTACCTTTGTCGGGGGATTTACGCCTCCTGGAGGGAGACGTAAATCCCCGCGCGCCAGCGGGCCGCTAGTGCGCCGGGACGAGACCTGGGGGCGGGTACGGAGGGCGCAGCCTCCGTACCCGCCCCCAGGACCGCCCCGGGCCATAACCATGCCCCCGGACCTGCCCCCAAAACGCTGCCGACACGCCCCCTAAACGCCGCAACGACCGGGCCCGCCCCCGACACGCCCCCCTCGGAGAACCCCGGGACTTACGCGAGTCCCGGGGTCTGCGCGCGCCGGTGAGCCTATGTAAAATAGGCTCACCGGCTGGCAGGGTCCTGCTCGCCTAAATCCGCCCGGATTTGGGCGGATTTAGGCGAGCAGGGCTCTTAAAATCCGCCCCTAAGTGAACTTAATAGCAGGTAATGGACTTCTCCTCCAAGAACTTATCCAATCCTTTTTTAAACACAGCTATACTAACTGCACTAACCACATCCTCTGGCTACAAATTCCAGAGTTTAATTGTGCGTTGAGTAAAAAAGAACTTTCTCCGATTAGTTTTAAATGTGCCACATGCTAACTTCATGGAGTGCCCCCTAGTCTTTCTATTATCCGAAAGAGTAAATAACCGATTCACATCTATCCATTCTAGACCTCTCATAATTTTAAACATCTCTATCATATCCCCCCTCAGCCGTCTCTTCTCCAAGCTGAAAAGTCCTAACCTCTTTAGTCTTTCCTCATAGGGGAGCTGTTCCATTCCCCTTATCATTTTGGTAGCCCTTCTCTGTACCTTCTCCATCGCAATTATATCTTTTTTGAGATGCGGCGACCAGAATTGTACACAGTATTCTAATGAAATTATAGCTTTAATTTGCTTTAAAAGTGGCCTTCAACATACTAAACAGAAAAAAAACATGGCACTGATGATAGCATGTTGTGTGGGAGAGCAGGGAAGTTTTGCTCCTCCTTCATTTCACAGCTCTAGTTGCATTCCTGCTGCAGACTTTTAAAGGGTATGTATAATATATCAGGCTTGGTAGTGTGTCCGTCAGTGCTTGCACATGTTCCCCAGCCCGCCGATAGATGGCGCTATAATATATCGGGCTTGGTAGTGTGTCCGTCAGTGCTCGCGCATGTTCCCCAGCCTGCCGATAGATGGCGCTATAATATATCGGGCTTGGTAGTGTGTCCGTCAGTGCTCGCGCATGTTCCCCAGCCTGCCGATAGATGGCGCTATAATATATCGGGCTTGGTAGTGTGTCCGTCAGTGCTCGCGCATGTTCCCCAGCCCGCCGATAGATGGCGCTATAATATATCGGGCTTGGTAGTGTGTCCGTCATTGCTCGCGCATGTTCCCCAGCCCGCCGATAGATGGCGCTATAATATATCGGGCTTGGTAGTGTGTCCGTCAGTGCTCGCGCATGTTCCCCAGCCCGCCGATAGATGGCGCAGGCGGCTTCCTGGCCACCTTGGAGGCTCAAACACGCCGTACAGCGGCCATGTCACAACACTAGCTACAAGAGGTACTCCTGGGGGAATTCAGCGCTACTGCGGAATGCAGATTTTGCGCAGAATTCCTCCTTCCTGCAGATTTCCTCCCTCACCTCGCTGATTTCCTCCCTCGCCGGAAGACTATTCAAAACCGGAAGGGCAGCGGCCATCGTGGGACAGGCAGAAAATAGCTGAGGAGACCCTGGCATGCCGCGAACGGAGCACGACCCGCGGCACATGCTCTGTTCGCAGCGAAGATGAAGGCCCAGCGCGCCGTTCGCGGCAAAAAGGGAAGGCCCCCATGTGCTGTGATCGGCACGCCCAGGCCTTCATCTTCGCCGCGAACGGAGCGTGTGCCGCGGGACGTGCTCCATTCGTGGCATGCCAAGGTCTCTGCTGCTATTTTCTGCTCAAGGCGAAAATGGAAGGCCCCCATGTGCTGCGAACGGCGCGCCGGGCCTTCATCTTCGCCGCAAACGGCGCAGATCCCTTGGCATGCCGGTGAGAGAGAATGTGTGTCGGGGAGGGTGTGAGAGAGAGCATGGGAGGTAAGAGAGGGTGGGTGGGGGGATGCTTGAGTGTGGGTTTCAGAGAGAGGGAGTGTATATGAGGGGAGGGGGATGCCGGTGAGAGAGAATGTGTGTGTGAGAGAGAAGAGGGGGTGTGGGGGAGTGCGAGAGACAGCTTGGTTGGTAAGAGGGGGAGTGCGTGGGATGCTTGAGTGTGGGTTTCAGAGAAGGAGCCTATATGAGGGGATGTGTCTGTGTGTGTGTGAGAGAGTGAGGGAGCCTGTATGAGGGTGTGTGTATGAGGAAGGGACACTTTTACAGTGAATTTCTAGGGAAATTCTGCACAAAATATTTAAAATTCTGCAACTTTAAGTAATAACATTTTTCTTTAATAATTTAAAATGTAATTACTTAAGAGCATATGTGCCAATAAAAAGGCTCGGGCTTAGAACGGGTACAGTTGCTAGTTTGGATTTAATGGCGTGCATTCCAAACCCTTGCTCAAGGTGAATTACAGGTACAGTAAGTAGGTTCCTGCTCCAGAAAGGGTTTACAATCTGTTACCTGGGGGTAAAGGAGGATTAAGTGATTTGCTCAAGGTCATAAGGAGCATCATTGGGAGAAGCAGAATTTGAACCCTTAAGAAGTAGGGAGGTCAGGGTTCAAATTCTGCTTCTAACCACTAGGTCACTCCTCCACTCTTGGCACAGTGATAAGTTTTGGTAATAAACATTTACAGGTTCAACAAACATTGGCCCTATTCACACCAAGATTTGGCTTTTTTCAAAGAGATGTGGAATTTGGATCAGACATGATGGCAATGACTCAGATTCCACTTGCCCTGAATAGATCTGCATAGATTTTATATCAAATACAATCGACTTAGTTGTCAAAAGATTATTGCCATAAATGTACAGAATGGGAGAATGCCTTTTGCAGATATTGCCTAACATGGTTACCATATGCCTTCTAGCACAGGGAAGACTTACAAAACACAGGATATATATGATTAAGGTTATCAACTTGTTTCCTCTAGGACAAAGGGCAATGGAAACATTCCTCGTGTCTATTTGCGTGCTCGTTTAAAAGGGTGCCTGCTTGGGAGGAAAGACTGGACTGTGTAATTCCCAAATGGATGTTAAATATTATTTTAAGAGAAAGGTAAACTTAAGAACAGAGTTTAGAAAAATGCACCAGAGTGCATGTTGCTGACTGATCAATAGCAGGAATATAATTTGGATTTTAAACTTCTATATCTTTTGAGTCTGATTTTACGTATTTCACAGTATAGGCAACAGAAGATCCACGGATGCAGTCTTGAGTGAGATTTGTTGATACTAGATAAGCAGTGATGCCAAGGTATACATTAACAGCTCTGCTCAAGAATCTGACCTGGTCTCTAGACCTTAGGCAGCATTGTTTGGACGCATTTGAAAACTATGCAGGCTGGCGACTGCTGAGCACAGAACCCTCTTTGTCTTGCCTCAACTGGATTTTCACTCTGACTGACACTGGAAGTCCCCTTAGCATGGCTAAAGAGCCTTTGGCATCCAGTGTTGCACTCTTTTCTCCATTTGCTTCCTCAGGCCCCTTGGGGGCAGTATTCAAAGTGTCTGTGTAAGGAAAAAAGTCCCTGGTTACTTTTTATCCGTGGACTTTGCATCAGTTTTCAGACTTGGTGTGGGTGCAAAGTGCCTATGGACATTTGCATCTTTTTTTTGTGTGGGTCATTTTTTTTTTCAACAGAAAATAACACATGCAGGGATGAAAATGTAATCTACTTGCTTTATTTTCCTATCCTGCCAGAAAACATGGTCCTGGGAATACCTCCTCTAAATACATATTGAAGGAGGGCAATTTTCAGACAGTTACTTGCGTAAATTGCTATTTACCTGCACGTATGTCTTTGAAACATTATCCTCTTTAATTTTATCATTCACTTTTGCAGGACAGTTTTCAAAGGAAGTTTAACCAGGTAAAAAACTGTTTGAAAATCGCCCATTCTTAATGTGGCTAAAGTCCATTCATTATTGCCTGCTTTTTAATGACTTGTTGCATTTTTGCTTTGAATTCATGACTTCTATTACAGAGTGCTGTCTCTCAGACTTCTCCAAATCTGTTCTTCCCCTCTATGATTGTCATCTGATAACTTTCACAATATACCAGCGCCCACAGTCTCATTCAGTCATCCACAAGAGTTGTAGGAATCTGCAGGCTATTGACCATTGCAACCTTTCCACTCTTGTCTTATCTCTCCTCCACATTTCTTACAATGCTGTACTCTCCTCTGCTTTGTACATCCTACCCTTTACTTTCCCTGTCCTCTTAGATGTACTAAACCCCAACCTTGGCTCACCTCCAGAATTCATTTCCTCTGTTCTGTTTAACGTCTCTGGCTGAAATCCTGTTCCCATGCTGACTTCATAAATTTCAAATTCATGCTCCCCTCCTTCCAGTCTGCTATTGTACTCACCAAGCAATCTACCACGTCACTCGAAGAAATACATTTGCCTCCAACCTCCACTGTTTCTTTGCAACACTCATCTCCTGTTGCGGTCTCCACCGCTTCCCCCTTGCTAGCTATGTTCAGGGCTCACCTCCAAGGCCGGGAACACCGCCTCCGCGGCTCCGCTGAGCATTCAGGGCGTCCGCCATTGCTGGGCCGTCTCGCTGCCGCCCCGCGCACACGCGGGGATGCGCGTTATGGACATACGCTCACCGGAAGCCTGACCCTGCCTGAGCTGATCACGCCACGCCCCAAGCCCGATATAACCGGCGTCCCTCAGTCCTCTCATTGCCTTGCAACGAGGGTCGCTACAGTGTGTAGTTCTTAGTTGCACTTCCGTTGTTCTGCTTCAGCTACCGACCTCTGCTTGTTCCTGACTCTGCTTCTGCCTGCCGCCAGCCACCGACCTCTGCTCGTTCCTGACTCTGCTTCTGCCTGCCGCCAGCCACCGACCTCTGCTCGTTCCTGACTCTGCTTCTGCCTGCCGCCAGCCACCGACCTCTGCTCGTTCCTGACTCTGCTTCTGCCTGCCGCCAGCCACCGACCTCTGCTCGTTCCTGACTCTGCTTCTGCCTGCCGCCAGCCACCGACCTCTGCTCGTTCCTGTCTCGACCGCTGCCCGCAGCCTGCCTCAGTCCACGGCTTCTCTGCCGCAGCTGCTATGCTCCTGTCCTCCGGACAGTGCCTCCTGCAGGCCTGGGCTGGAACTACTGCCAGACTGTCTTGGGTCCTGAGACCTTCTACTTCCTGCCAGGCTCTGGCCTACTCGCTGCTGGCTCCCTTCTTGCACCCTGCAAGGTCCAGTCCAGACATTACTGACTCTGATCCTGCTTCCGCTTGTTCTGTGCTCCCTGGCCTATTGGCTCTTGCTACTGGACTCTGTGCTTACTCCTTGCCCGGGTCTTCCTAGAGAGACTACACTGTGCAGAAGTCCCAAGGGACTGGGACCCTACGGGCTCCTCCTGGGGGGTCCTGGTTCCCGGGTGAAGAGCTTAGCTGCACTCCCAAGTCCCAAGGCTCTGGGACCCTACGGGCTCCTCCTGGGGGGTTCCCAGTTCCCGGGTGAAGACCCCTACGTGTGTCTCCTAAGTCCCAAGGCTCCAGGACCCTACGGGCTCCTCCTGGGAGGTTCCTGGTTCCCGGGTGAAGCCCTGTGCCTGTGGCTCCGCCTCCCGAGCTACTCTACCCAGGGTGGTTCGGCTCAAGGGTCCACTCTCGAACCGCAGCTTCCCAGACTGCAACATCTCCCTTTTAAAACTCCCTGTGCCTCCCATCCCCATTTCCCTCTGTGCCCAGACTAACAAAATTAATTTTGAGTTTACCAGGCCACATCATTCTTCTTCTCTTCCTTTTATCCCTGCCACCCTTTCTTTCTTTTCTGAAGTCACAGAGGAAGGTAATACTTAGTTTCTGTCCTCCGGACTCACTATTTATTTCTCTGATCCCATTCCCACCCAGCTCTTCAGTTCTATTTCCACTTCCATTCCTTCCATCTGTCATACCATCAAATCTATCACTTTCCACTGCAGTTGTTTAAGGTCTTCAGACATGATGTGATCACATCTTTCCTCCAAAAACCTTCATTAAACCCTAACTGACCTGCTACCATCGAGTCTCCTTCTCCCTTTCACATCCCATACTAATCGAGCCAGCTATTCACCTCTGCTCTCTTGACTTTTCTTTCATCTCAAGTTATTCTTGATCCACTCCAATCTGGTTTTTACCTTCTACATTTCACAGAAATAACCATTATGAAAGTGTCCAATGACCTCTTCATAGACAAAGCCATTACTCAGTCTTCATCCTCTTTGACCTATCTGCTGATTTGAACCCTATTGATCATCATCTACTCCTTGATACTCCATCCTCTCTTGGATTTCAGGACTCAGTTGTTACGCCCGTCGGTCGCAGATGGCTGCGACCGCTCCTGCTCACCTCTTTCTGCACATCATTGACTCCGTTGGAAAGACTTGTGGCCTCTGCCAGCTGTTGCTGGCCTGCCTACTGCTCCCAGGCTTCCCTGGACGGCACAGATGCTGCCGACCGCCATCTTGCCCTCGGAATCCCTTAGGCACGTGCGCGTGCATGGGCCAGAAGCACGTCATGGCGGGAACCTCGGGGGCGTCCCCTCCGGATAACATCATTCCTCCTGGACATTTAAGCTGGCTGGCCCTGCCTACCTACGACTTGGCAACGAGTTCCCTCATTGTTGAATCCGCCTCTCTCACAGAGGACCCTTCATTCCAGCTCCTGCTTCCTTAGCGTGAGATGTCCCGGGTACCCGCTCCTCAGGGGCCCTCTCCTCGTCTCTGGCTATCCGCTCCTCAGAGGGCCTGACGCCCAGGACGTCTGCCTGCTCCATTCCCCGGGGATTCCCTGGAACCATCGCTACTCCTGCCGTGAGTACCCCGCTCTGCGGACCATTACCATCTCTACTGAAGACCCTCTTCGGTGTACCCCGCTC
The DNA here is from genome assembly GCF_901001135.1 of Rhinatrema bivittatum. NCBI lineage: Eukaryota > Metazoa > Chordata > Amphibia > Gymnophiona > Rhinatrematidae > Rhinatrema > Rhinatrema bivittatum. The sequence goes on along the minus strand of NC_042615.1, from coordinate 69,854,541 downwards.
TGCGGACCATTACCTTAGCTACTGAGGACCTCATCGGTGTACCCCACTCCATGGACCATTACCATCTCTACTGAAGATCTCATAAGTGTAGCCCGCTCCGCAGACCATTACCATCTCTACTGAGGACCTCTTCGGTGTACCCTGCTCCGCGGACCACTACCATCTCTTCTCTGCTTGAGAACCCTCATCGGTATATCATGCTCTACCAACTATCCTCCTTGGGTATCCCTTATTCCACAAGACCTGTGGCACCTCGGTGTCTGTGTGACTTTACTCTTTCTTCCCCACTTCGCGGGTAGTGCTGCTCTACCTCTTTAATAAAGACTCTAGACTTGAACTGTGTCTGACGTAAGCTGAGACCGTGCCTCCCGACGGTGAGGCTCACGGGGCTCCTCCCTGTGGGCGGTACCATTTCTCACTTCAGCCCAGGGTCCACACACCCACAGATTCTAACATCTGTTCTATCCTGGGCTCTTCTTACTACTCTAATCATACTTTTAGTATATCCTTTGGTGGATCCTTCTCCATTGCTGTCTTACAATCAGTTAGTGTGCTCTGTCTTGGGACCTCTTTTCTGTCTATGTTCATTCCCTTGGTGCTCTGATCTCTTCCCACAGCTTTCAGTACCATCTTTATGCAGATAACACCAAGATCTACCTCTCTACAGCATAAATTTCACCAAGAATCCAGCCCCAATCAGTCAGCCTGTTTGACATTGCCAACTTGATGTCCCATTACCATCTTACATTTAACATGGCCAATCCAGAACTTCCTATATTTTCCTCTAATCTACTTCCCTTCTTCCTCTTTTTCTCTGGATAGCACTGTCATCCTCTTAGTTCCTTCAGCCTGTAACCTTGGGGTCATCTTTGACTCCCCTCTTTCATTCACTACACACATCTAAAAAACTGCTAAAAAGTGGGACCAATATTCAAAACTAAACGTTTATTTAAGTTAACCGGATAAGACTTCTCTGGCTAACTAAAATGGGATATTCAACAGCATGGCTATGCTGCTGAATATCCATGTCAAATTGCTTCTTAGACGGATAAGAAATCTGGCTAAGTTAGACCTGTTGTAACTTATCTGGTTAACTTACCCAGATAAGGCTGAAAATCGGCACTTATCCGGTTAACATAATCGGATAAGTAGCCCCGCCTTGTTCTGCCCATTGCCCACCCCAATATGTCCGGATATCTACTTAGCTGGATAAATACTTATCTGGCTAAGTGGCCGCAGCTGAACATAGCCGATAATTCAGAGGCCACCACTTAACTGGATAAGCTGCACTAAATATTGTCCTCACCTTTTCTTTCCCTACAACAGCATCAAAATCCATCCCTTCCTTTTTGAACACAGTACCAACACCCTTATTCATTCTTGTATCACTTCCTGTTTAGACTTCTGCGACCTGCTTCTCACAGATGTCGCAGAGATCCATCTCTCCCCATTAGTGAATATTTAAAATTTAGCTGCCCAATATATCTTCCTTCAGTGTTGCTACAACCATGTAACCCCTCTTTTCATGTCACTACATTGACTCTTCATCTGTTTTGCATAATTTAAAGCTTCTTTTACTCACCTACAACTGCACTCTGTAGCTCCTTATTACTTCTTTCTTATCTCTCCCTATAATTCTTCTCGCAAACTCTATTCATTGCACAAGTCACACTTATTTGTGCTCTTCTCCATCATCAGCTCTTGACTCCATGCTTTCCTCCTTACTGTGCTGTGTAACTGGAATAGACTGTGCCTGAGTTGGTGCATCATGCTCCCTCTCTGGCCACGTTCAAATCCAGCCTAAAAAAACACCTTTTGAGCCAACTTTTAAAGCTTATATACTGGTTTTCCTGATCATAACATTGTTTGTTTTAACCATTTTTCTATAACAAATAAAATTCTCAAAGCCTCTTATTTTTTAGGGCTGTAGGTCTTGACTAGATTGTAAATGCCACAGGGAAGGGACTGTCTCTTATAGGCATATGCAGAGTGCTGGGTATATCTAGTAACAGTAGTGGTATTTTATTAAATCATTAAGCCAGCAATAATGCCTCCTAGAATCTTTTACTCATCAAGTTGCTGGTTTCTTGGCTCAGTCACTTTTTCTTTTGGTTTTATTTGTAGGTCTTTTATCTTTTTTCTCTAATACATTTTATTAATACATTTTTTTTAAGTTTTATAAAATCATACTCCTTATATTATCATCATGCTCCCTATTTTTAAAAATCTCTCTAAATTCACTCTTTGGATGTTCATGCTGTCTTTATGTGTTATTTTGATGCTGGCATGGAATTAAGAACATAAGAAATTGCCATGCTGGGTCGGACCAAGGGTCCATCAAGCCCAGCATTCTGTTTCCAACAGAGGCCAAAACCAGGCCACAAGAACCTGGCAATTACCCAAACACTAAAAAGAACCCATACTACTGATGCAATTAATAGCAGTGGCTATTCCCTAAGTAAAATTGATTAATAGCCATTAATGGACTTCTCCTCCAAGAACTTATCCAAACCATTTTTGAACCCAGCTAAACTAACTGCACTAACCACATACTCTGGCAACAAATTCCAGAGCTTTATTGTGCGTTGAGTGAAAAAGAATTTTCTCCGATTAGTCTTAAATGTGCTACTTGCTAACTTCATGGAATGCCCCCTAGTCCTTCTATTATTCGAAAGTGTAAATAACCGAGTCACATCTACTCATTCAAGACCTCTCATGATCTTAATGGCCTCTAACATATTTATTTATTTATTTATACTTTTTTTATACCGACCTTCATGAAAAATATCATATCAGATCGGTTTACAATGAACAGTGTGACAAGAAACATTAACCTTAACAAAAAACAAGTTGCAAGAAAGTTACAATAAAACAGGGGTACTGAGGTAGGGAGAAGAAAACGCTAGCAGCAGAAGGAGAAACTCAGTAACAATAACCCCCTCAGCCGTCTCTTCTCCAAGCTGAACAGACCTAACCTCTTCAGCCTTTCCTCATAGGGGAGCTGTTCCATCCCCTTTATCATTTTGGTAGCCCTTCTCTGTACCTTCTCCATTGCAACTATATCTTTTTTGAGATGCGGCGACCAGAATTGTACACAGTATTCAAGGTGTGGTCTCACCATGGAGCGATACAGAGGCATTATGACATTTTCCGTTCTATTAACCATTCCCTTCCAAATAATTCTTAACATTCTATTTGCTTTTTTGACTGCTGCAGCACACTGAGCCAACAGTTTTAAAGTATTATCCACTATGATGCCTAGATCTTTTTCCTGGGTGGTAGCTCCTAATATGGAACCTAACATTGTGTAACTACAGCAAGGGTTATTTTTCCCTATATGCAACACCTTGCACTTGTCCACATTAAATTTCATCTGCCATTTGATTGCCCAATCTTCCAATCTTGCAAGGTCCTCCTGTAATGTATCTGAATAATTTTGTATCATCCGCAAATTTGATAACCTCACTCATCGTATTCCTTTCCAGATCATTTATATATATATATTGAAAAGCACCGGTCCAAGTACAGATCCCTGAGGTACTCCACTGTTTACCCTTTTCCACTGAGAAAATTGACCATTTAGTCCTACTCTCTGTTTCCTGTCTTTTAACCAGTTTGTAATCCACGAGAGGACATCTCTTCCTATCCCATGACTTTTTAGTTTTCGTAGAAGCCTCTCATGAGGGACTTTGTCAGACGCCTTCTGAAAATCCAAATGCACTACATCTACCGGTTAACCTTTATCCACATGTTTATTAACTCCTTCAAAAAAATGAAGCAGATTTGTTAGGCAAGACTTCCCTTGGGTAAATCCATGTTGACCCTGTCCCATTAAATCATGTCTTTCTATATACTCTACGATTTTGATCTTGAGAATAGTTTCTACTATTTTTCCCGGCACTGAAGTCAGGCTCACTGGTCTATAGTTACCTGGAGCGCCCCTGGAGCCTTTTTTAAATATTGGGGTTACATTGGCCACCCTCCAGTCTTCAGGTACAATGGATGATTTTAATGATAGGTTACAAATTTTAACTAATAGATCAGAAATTTCATTTTTTAGTTCCTTCAGAACCCTAGGATGCATACCATCCAGTCCAGGTGATTTGCTTCTCTTTAGTTTGTCAATCTGGCCTACTACATCTTCTAGGTTCACAGTAATTTCATTCAGTTCGACTGACTCATCACCCCTGAAAACAATCTCCGGAACTAGTATCTCCCCAACATCCTCATTAGTAAACACAGAGGCAAAGAATTCATTTAGTCTTTCTGCAATGGCCTTATCTTCTCTAAGAGCCCCTTTAACCCCTCTGTCATCTAATGGTCCAACCAACTCCCTCACAGGTTTCTTGCTTTGGATATATTTTAAAAAGTTTTTATTATGAGTTTTTGCCTCTATGGCCAACTTCATTTCAAATTCTCTCTTCGCCTGACTTATCAATGTTTTACACTTACTTTGACAATGCTTATGTTTTATCCTATTTTCTTCAGATGGATCCTTCTTCCAATTTTTGAAGGATTTTTTTTGGCTAAAATAGCCTCTTTCACCTCACCTTTTAACCATGACGGTAATCGTTTTGCCTTCCTTCCACCTTTCTTAATGCACGGAATACATATGGACTGCAGCTCTAGGATTGTATTTTTAAACAATGTTCAAGCCTGTTGAACACTTTTAACCTTTGCAGCTGCACCTTTCAGTTTTTTTTCTATTTTCCTCATTTTATCAAAGTTTCCCTTTTTAAAATGTAGTGTTAGAGCTGCAGATTTACTTATTGTCCCCCTTCCAGTTATTAGTTTAAATCTGATCGTATTATGTTCACTGTTGCCAAGTGGCCCCACCACCGTTACTTCTTATAAGGATAAACACAAAGCAGCTGGATTTACATGGATTCATAGTGATGGGAGTGACCAAAAAGGTAGACCTTTCTAAAACTTTAAACACTAATCTCTCCTCTGGACTAAAATAAGTCAGAACACAAAAGGGATGATCTTAATAATTTTCATGGTCTTAATCAACATTTACCTGTGTTTATTAAAATACAGTAAGAAGAAATAGGGGAGAAATCAGTGGGAAAAAAGACTTACCATTTTTCCTGGTAGATCTCATTTTTGTTCTTGTTGTAATAAACACTGATACATTTCAGGGAAAAATAAAATAAAAACTGAAAACAAAGGTCCCTACTCATGTCCTAAGAATGTGAAGTTTTGCAGACACATTATCTATACCTCCAATATTTTTCATATGGCAATGTTCTTTTCAAAAGGAAAGACAGAGAAAGGCATTGATTCCTTGGTGGCAATATATTTTTTTCACTTGTGAATTGCATAGCTGGTTGTTCTTTGTTGTTCGGACGGCTGACCCTTATTTGAAAGGATTAATATATCTTTATAAATACATAATTATGTGATTACATTTCAAGAATTAATCTTTGTGATCTGGAAAGCTTGTGTAAAATATTTTTGCAATATCCTTATGTTGGTCCAATGATAAAAATATCACAACCTGAAATAATCCATCTTTATAAATCCAAAAATTACATCTAAAGTAGTCTAATGTCATCAGAGTCATTTATCCTACCCATTTAAAATGTTTGCGAATTACATGTGAGTAATATGGATAAGAATAATAATTGTTCTGTCTGTAAAGACCTTCATATAAGAAGCATTTTATCTGAGAATAAATAAAGACTTCTTTTACTAGCTACATTCCCTCTTCTTTCGGTTGGCCTAGTTCATCTGGAAGTAGATCAATTAAATTGTCTGTAGTGCATGTCTTTCTATATTCAATATAGGTTTTTTGATTAGACGGGATTATTATTTTATTTTGTACAGTGATAAAGGCTGATATCAGAAACTGATTGGGCCATGGAATGGGGAGAATTTTTGGTGGCTCTTTATGTTGCATTTGAGAGTTGATGAATATGAGGTCTAATGTATGACCTACTTTATGTGTTGGTGAGTTAATGATTTGTTGAAAACCTATAGCTGTCATGGTGGATAGAAAAGATTCACAGTTGGATGAGAATGGTACTGGGTCAACATGTAAGTTAAAATCGACCTTCCCTATCTCTTGACCCCCCCCCCCCAATCATTCTCATCTTCCATCTCCCTCCACCTGGCATCATCTTCCCTCTGCCGTCACCCCCTCCCTCACCCCTTGGCACCATCATTACTTTCCTGCTGCCTCAACCCCTCTCCCTCACTCCCTGGCACCATCATCATCATCAATTTCACTTTGCCCTCCACCCCCTGGCATCATCACCGTCCCTCTCCCTCCACCCTTGTCCCTCACCCCGGCATCATCATTAACTTCCCTCTCTCTCCACACACGCCCATGCCAATCACCTTCTCTTCCCTTTCCCTCCACCCCCTGGAATCACCTGCCCTCTCCCTCATTTCCTGTCATTATTATCATCTTCCCTCGCCCTTACCCTCTGGTATTATCACCTTCCCGCTACACTTCTCTCCCCCACCAACATAATCATCATAATCTTCCATCTCCCCCAACCCCCGTCATCACCTTCTCTTCCCTTTCCTTCCACCCCCTGATATCACCTTACCTCAGCCTCACTCCCTGGGCATCATTGTCTTCCCTCTCCCTTCACCTCTGAAGCATCATCTTCCCTCTCCCCCATTTCCTGGCATCATCAACTTCCCTTCCCTCTCCCCCACATGCAGTGGCATATTCAGCTTCCCTTTCCTCAACCCATCCCCAATTGTTGTGTAGCAGAAGTCTGGGAGCAATGCTTACCGAGTGCTGCTTGCTTTCTCCTTGCCAGCTTCCCTCTGCAGTCTGAACTGCACAGGCCAGCAAGTCCCACAAGCCTACAGAGCCCTGTGCAGTTTCCATTGCAGAGAGCCAGCAGAGGGAAAGCAAGAGCAGCTGCCAATAAGCACTGCTCTCTGACACCCCCTGCTGGTGGGAGGACATCCTGCAGGCCCAGAGGGAAAGGCAAAATAAAGACTGCAGCCATGGCACACTTGCACTTCAGCCACGGCACAGTAGTGTGCCACCGCACACCGATTAGGAAATGCTGGTCTATGTGTCTTTTTTTAGTAAACATATTTCAGGTGGCATCAGATGGAAGAAGTTCATTCTTTGCACAATTTAGCAGTTCTCACAAAGCAGACTATACAGAAAAACATTTATGTCCACTGCAAAACAGAAAATTGGCATAACATCTTGATTTGTAGGCGTGCAAAAGTAACAGCCAGTGTTAAGCAAGAGTGAAAAAAAAAGCTTGGCCAAAATGTCCATGTAACTCCATTGTTTTGTATAAATGAGGCCATAGAGCTCTGAAAGATTGAGGAAAAGCCAAAAATTGTTTTAAATGCCACACACAGACTTGGTAAAATTGACATCTGTTCACAACTGTGATGCAGCAGAAAAATCATGCAAAGGGAGATAGCATGATTAGGCCACTCTGCCTAGCCAGTTCCTCTTGATTTTCTGTTCCCTTCGCACTTCAGCACTGCCTCTCCATTCAGCTATTGTGATATGCGAATCTGTGGGCTTAACATTTTTTCAGTTTTTCTTTAAGAAGGTTATCAAAAATAGCAAAAAGACCAAAAAGAAATCGCAAGGCATAATTAAATAGATCATGCGCTAAATAACCCTTAAAACTGGCATAACAAGATTTATCTGTTAGAAACTTCCAGCTTCCTATGTTCCTGGCCCTGACTGTGTATTTTTAAATTTGGCACCATTTCAGAGGATTTTATTTTCTAAAGGCTGTAAAGCAGACTTGCAATTGTTCTTTGCTTATTGAAAATTTTTGTCTTCTCTTTGCTTTATATCTCCCCCCCACCCCCTTATATTTCTTGCAGTTGCCAAACATGCTGCTGCTGTCACAAGCATGGGAGGAGTGGGACAGAGGTGTGACAGCAGCGGCAGCAGCATGTTTCATAACATGATTATTGTAGCGGTGCCCTGATAAAATGAAGGTTCTCAAAGCACCAGGTAAAGTCTTGATTTTCTTTCCGCCTCACATAACTTGTTGGGAAGAGGCTGAAAATCCTGACTGAAACTTTTCATGCAGAATCTGAATCAAAGAGGGATGGTTGGGAGTTGCCAAAGTGTAAACAAGACACACATGTTCACGAGAGTTAGTTGGTGAGATTTAGGTGTAACAGAAGAAGTCAAAGAATTAAAACGAGAATGAAAAAGAATATAACAGAGGGACAGAAAAACTAGTAACCTAGTAACAACCTGCAAAAAAGGACATCTCGGCCTGCCCAGTCTACCCAGTGCAGTGTGTCAGTGCAGGCCCTGCCTGATCGCTGGACATCGTCCTCATTTGCCCTCAATAATACCGCCCTTTCTGACCCCTGCATGTTTGCATTCTGCCTTTGGTTTTGTAGTTACCACGTCCTCTGTTAGGCAATCATTTTCTTAATCTCCTGTGTTAAAGTCCTGTTCTGTTTGTGGAAAAATCCTAGGACTTGGCCTTTTTTTGGGGATTCAGAACATTTTGACCAGAGAATAGGTGGTAAATAAGGCCAGGTTAAGGCCTTAAAAGTATATTTTCATTTCAGAAATTTCTTAGGATCTCTGATCCACCTACAGTGAAAAACATCTTTCCAGTTTTAATGACTGGAAGGGTATTCATTAGTGTGCTCATGGCCGTATTTTCAGAGGCTCTGAATGCAAGCGGTGCTGCTTCATCAGAATGCTGATGGAGAACCTCAGAATCTAAGCGTGAAGTGTGTGCCCAAGAACTGTAATCGGACTAATTGAAAAGCAACGTACAAAGAGCAGCATGCTGAATTCAGCTGATGATAACATCTCTGATCTAGAGTAATTCAAAATTCAATCTTTATAATTTTGTTATATATATTACATACAGTAATTCTGCACAGTACCATTTATAACATTCCACCTGAATAGCCTTTTTTGATGCTGAGCCCTTTGATCCTGTAATTTGAGTTGTTATGCAAAGAATTAGTGTTACTTCCCACTCTTCCTATCACCGCTCAAGTCATATTTCCTTTTTCTGGCTGCTGCTTTTCTTCGCACAAAGGATTGGTGGATGAATACTTTCTGGATTCCAAATATTGAGTTTAGTAAAAAAAAAAAAATAATAATTGACAGTGTTTATTGGACTCTAAGATGTATCGAGATTTTTGACATAAAAAATATCAAGAGAGATTTCAAACTTCTTCCTCCCTCTCTCTGTCCTCTGCATGATTTTATAATTTATTAGATAGATACTTCCAGTGCCTTTCCATAACCTTATCTATTGATCTCTGACATTCACCTTGAGCAGTCTCAACCTTTTCTCTACTTACTTTATTTTCTATCTACTGTTCTTTTTCTTTTTGTCTGCCAGCATTTATTATCTGATGCTACTGTTTCTGTCTTATTCTCCTTTTCCTTCTTCTCACCCTTTTCTTTTGTCTTACCTACACTTTTACTACTATTTAATTTCAATAGCAGGCCCCGCACTATTAAACAAACTACCAGCAAATCTCAGAACAGAGCCCTCATCACAGAACTTCAAGAAATCACTAAAAACATGGCTATTCCAAAAAGCCTATCCAGCTAACCCCATGTCATCCCCATCAACCAATACCAAACAGAACTTTAACCCCGCACATAACCCACAAGTAGAACCCACAATAGTCAAATAAATGCTACTTGTTATATTGTTAAGATAAAAAAATCGCTTTATTTTACAATGTTATAATTGTATACGTTACAAAACCTTACTTCGCTGTAATTTTACAATGTCTCAGTGTAAAGATAGTATGACCTGTTATCACACTATCTCACTAGATATTTTGTAAACCGATGTGATACTCTTGGGTGAATGTCGGTATATAAAAACAAACAAATAAATAAAATAAAATAAATGTATGATTTATAAAGTGCTAATAGACGTGCACAGTGCTGTACAGATACACATAAGACACAGTCCCTGCTTCATGGAGCTTATAATCGAGAGAAGACAAATATACATAACAAAGAGTCAATAGGAAGTGTATTTATTGTAGAGAAGTGGTTAGGAGTTAAAAGCAGCCTCAAAAAAGGTGAGTTTTTAGATTGGATTTGCATGTGGACAGAAATGGAGTATGGTGCACTGACTTAGGAAGTCTAGTACAGGCATATGGTGCAGCAAGATGGAAAGTGTAGAGTTACAAATTGACAGTGGAAGAGCAGGGTATAGATAAGAGTCACTTGCCCAATGAACAGAGTTCACGAGGAAGGGTGTAGGAGGAAAGAAAATAGATAATGAGGAGCTGCAGAGTGAATGCATTTGTAGGAAAGCAAGAGAAGCTTGAACTGTATGTGGACATAGACTGGGAGACAATATAGCAACTTGAGAAGAGGGTTTATATAGTCATATCGTCCTTCAATATTGTGATTACTATATTATTTATGTATTTATTTATTTAATTTATATTCTGCTTTTTTTGGCCCTTCAAAGCAGGTTACATAGGAATGTGCATTTGCTTTAAATGAATGAATAAATTACGACAAATGAGATGCTTTTACTTCAGTTATGGGCCTCTGAAACAAATGGAGGGGTCCCACAAATTTAAGCAAAAATTTTTGTCTCATTCATTTATATTACCTATTCAAGGCTATAGCTATGCTGTGAGCAGTGAGCACTGGACAGACAAACAAGTGCAGGCAACTATAACAACTAGCTGTTGCCTGTATGACATCACAGCCTCCTGGGAGATGAGGCAGGAGAAGTTGACAAGGAGACCAGTCGGAGAACAAATCACGGTGAAGCATCATTTTGATTAGCTTATAGCTTCCATCTGGATAAAGTGATGCTGACATCCTCCCTCTGAAAGGTCATAGTATGTGCAAGAAAATCTCCATTTACTCTCTAACAACTGGTAGAGAAGGATCAGGTTTTGAGAAGTTCCCTGAGAGTTCAAAAAGCTTTAGAAAAAGTTGGCTTTGGCACTGTTAAAGGACTGTTTCTAATCTCTGGTGCAGTGGTCTTACTTACTGTATCAGAAAGACAGAGGCAGTGGTAATGTGCTTTCTCTGTTCACTGGGGGAGGACAGGAGTGTGGAGATTGAAGCAATGCTTTTTTCTCTGTCTGAGTGCCTAGTGCAGTGCAGTGAGTTTAGCACACTAATAAGTGAAGATTAAGAAGAGTCTTGCCAGGCTGACAGCCATGTTGGTTCTGTTGAAATTTCTAACATTGTTTTGTGTATGTGGAAAATAAGTCATTCAGCATTGCACTGCAGAGCACACACATACACTGCATATATGTATATGAGTGTAAAGCAGACATTTCTGAACACAGTAGAGTGGTATTGCCATTACATAACTTCCTTTGTGATATCCAAATGCCCAGTAGGCTCTTCAAATTCCATCATGCCATTGAGAGGAAAAGGCAAAGGAGGGAATGGCAGCCTTGGTAGGGGCAGAGGATTTTCTGCAGAGCCAGCCGAGCCTAGTGATAGCTTAAGCAAGAAATAAGGTATGCCTGCTCCTAAACTGAAAAGAGACTTTCTTAGCCACAGTATGACAGGAGTGGAAGTCAACTTATTGCAGAAGCAATTGAAATTTGAAGAGCATGTGCCACTACTGCTTGTTCCTCTCCTTGTTTTGGAGTAGAGATAAAAGGTGGGAAAGCCATCCGAGGCTGGCAGTAACACATAGTTCACCGCAATTATTTCAAATCTGTGATTCGTGTACGGCCATTTAGGAAGATTTAATTGTTTCCCCTGAGGCAGGCAGAAAGTGCAAAAACATTGTCAATGTCAGGAATGAATAAATGCTTGTCAAAAAGCATGGGTATGAGAAAGAATAGTTAGTAATAAATCATATAGGAATTGGGAATAAGTAAATGACGTGAAAACCCTGTGCTCAACTATATGATGCTGGTTGAAGCCCATTGATTATATATTTGTTTGATTGGAGTGAGTGGCTTCAGTTGTTATATTTTTGTTTTCAGTAACAGGGCAGGGACATGAACTAAGGCAGCAGATATGCAATATCCAAAACCAGCAACATACTCCTCTACATTGATTACTGCTTCCAAGGCAATGGAGGTAGTATTTTCAACAACTGATTATGAGGAAGAATCTACACTGGGATTCCCTGAATCATAAATTGAAGAGCATAATTATGAATGCATAATTAAGCTCTGGAATTCATTACCAGAGGATGTGGTAAAAGATATTAGTGTAGCTCTGTTTAAAAAAGGTTTAGGCAAGTTCCTGGAGGAAAAGTCCATCAACCATTATTAAGGTGGAGTTGCAGAAATCTACTGCTTATCTATAGGATAAGAAACATAGAATGTATCTACCCTTTGGGATCCTGCCAGTTACTTGTGACCTGGATCAGCCATTGTTAGAAACAGGATACTGGGCTTGATGAACCTTTGGTCTGATCCAGTATGGCATCTTATGTTCTTATATTCTTATGAGCTAGTAGCCAAAGGAAATTTGAGAGGTTTAGTCATTAGCATATTAGTCTCCAGTGCAGTGATGGGGGAAAATAGATGATGCTGATGGGATTGAGAACAACCCCCAGAAAGAGCAGGCAGTGCAGGGAGAGAGCATGAGTGATAAACCTAGCATTTTTGCTCAGGATCCACTCTCAACCTCAACTCCAATGTCAGCATCTGCCCCCAAGGTTGTGGATAAGAGATTGTGGAAGACACCCCTGATCTGGAGGAACTTTAAAGTGAGGGAGGCCCATGCTTTGGGCCTTTCATCCTGCCTGTTCCAGTATTCATCCAGCCTTCAGCTTTCATCAAGCCTTTCCCAACACTCATCCAGCTTACTCCAACATTCAACCCCATCCTCTCCTCCACAACAAGTCCATAATGCCTCCGGGTTTCCCAATCCCTATTCTTCAACACAGTTTATTCACCACAGGAAAAGCAACTATGCAATCTCGATCTCGCACCACCAAGACCCTCATCCCAATCATGATCTCACCTCTTACCCAACTTCTAGGCCTCGCACTATTCTCCCTTACACTATTTAATGCTCAATCCCTCAACAAGAAATCACTGATCCTCAACGACTATCTCCTAGACTCAAAACCGGACATCTGCGCCATAACTGAAATCTGGCTTAAACCTACGGATATAGCACTAATAAATCAACTCCCCACACAGCTCTATGACTTCTTTTCCCTCCCCCGACATAAAAAAGGGGCGGGGGCATAAGCCATTGGGTTTTCTATCCACTATTGTTGCTTCCTTGCTCCTTTCATGGTGCCTTGGAAAAGTCCTGCCACTGCTGGTACCCCTTTGCCCCTTTACGGTGCCTTAGGGTATTCATGCCACTTTGCCACAGTCTAGGTTCCTTGGAGTTATTTCTCCCTTTTGATGATGTCTTCTCATATGTTTCATTAGAATTGAGAAAACCCCAGTTCTGGATCCCAAAATAGGCTGTGGTGCTTCCTCAAGTGACTTTAATGGTAAACAAATGATCAAATAAAATGTATAAATGAATTTTTTCTTTTCATTTGAAATGAACTAAACAAATATAGATGATCTATGAAACAAATTAATGAACCAAAATGAAAATTTTGCCTCTGTACATTTCTACTATATAACCCCTCTTCTCAAGTCACCAGATTGGCTCCCCATCCACTTCAGCATACAATTAAAACTTCTCTTACTCGCTTCCAAATGCATTCACTCTGCAGCTTCTCATTATCTATCTTCCCCACTTCTAAGCTCAAGTGAGATTGGTAGAGTTCTTAGGAATTATTCGTGTGCCAGTGTAGACACTAGTGCCCTCTGCTTCCCACCTCCTCATCTTTGGCCCAGCTGCAGACTCAGGCTCCATCTCCAGCCCATACAGGCTGCTGCTGCAGACACTGGCTCCTTTATCTCCCAGCACAGCATATTTATTCGACCATTAAACATAGGGTAATTTTAGTCTACTTTTTAAAAAATGCATTGTGGGCTGAATTTTCAAAGCCCTTTATATGTATAAAACCAAGAACCAGGCCAATTACTCACAAAAGTGAGCATATGAAAATTCAGGGTTAAGTCTTCACATAAAAGGTAAGCACATATCCAAATATGCACAGTTAAAATTATCCCTCCCCCGTTGGCTCAATATGGTGCGCTTTCTTATGAGAGCACATCCTGAACGCTGCACAACTTTAAGAAAAAAAAAGAAAACTCTTCTCTTCATATAATGGAAATAACATGGTTCTACCTCAGTTTGGGAGGAGCTCGCTTTACATTTTAAACAGACATTTATAATGAGTGTTTCCCTTTCCAAACCAACTACTTTTAGATGTGGAATAAACCTACACTTACGAAAAGGACATAGGTATTTGGCAACACAAGCTACCATGCCTTTCAGATTTCCACTTGGCATTAATAGTGGCTGCTGGATGATTGCTCTGCACTGTGAGATCATGCAGGCTGTCCACTGGAAAGGCTCCCAGAAAGCTGTATTAAATAGATGGCAGTCACCACATTACGAACCTGCACAGAAATAGAACCTTCCTGTGGTCACTGCCTGTGTATTCTTCAGGTTTAGACTGTTTGGGGGTGATGTTTAACAGCCTGCCTAGCTGGAAAGCATGCATGCACTTTTGTACTCTCTTTGAAAATTAGCCACAAGCATGCATGTTCAAATGGTTTACATACTTCTGTGCGGATGGCCAATGTGTGTGGGTGGGGGGGGGGGGGGGGGGGGGAGCAGCTAAACAGTGTACATATAATTGAAAATGTCAACATATGCATCCTGTTGCCTTCACTGACCTAACCCCTCTCCCCTCCTCCACACCCTGGCAGGAATGCCTCTTGTTGACCCGGGTACAAGTACGCATGCTGTGGAAGCCCATGCATGCTTCTGGTTGGCCTTTCAGTCAGACCAGTTTACCCAGGTAAATCACTCCAAACATTGCCCTCTCCACATGTGAACGTGCTACGTCCATGTTCTGGAAGTATTTTATCCTGAATTGCTAACTAGCAGTAAGGTATGCCAACAGTTCTTTCTTTTTTTCTTTTCCAGATGTGCACCCATGTCCTGTCATTCTCTGGGACTCTTCATTGTCCCCAACAGATAATGACTCACAGTCCTCTGTTAGGCTAAACTGGGGATCCTACCAGCACTTATTGAAGCAGAAATGTTGGCAGAATGGCAAAGTGCCCAGACCCGAATGGAAATGTACAGATGTGCATCACTATGAGTGGTCCAAGCTGGCTCTTTTTGATTTCTTACTGCAGGTAAGAGAATAATGCACATGATTTCATGGGGGTTGGGGGTGGGGCAGAGCTTATCAACTTCTGGAATGCTTTCTAAGAAGAATGTAATGAATGTTTTAAAATCTATTTTGAAGATAAGGAGTTTGAAGTTAATGTGCAAACATGGAGCATAATTACTGCCTGATTCACTAAGGCTTTTCTCCAATTTTCAGGCCAATGCAATAAGATGCACGTTAAAATGTTGGCTACCCATTTTCCTAACATGCGCACAGCCACCTCTCCGGGGGCGCACTATGCTATATCAAAATGAGCTGCTGCGTTAAAAAGGATGCATTAGGGAAAAATTTGCGCCCCTAGCGCACAAATGCATCAGATGCCCAGGAGATGTGGCTATGTGTCATAAAAATTAATCCCAGAAGGGCACAAGAATATGATTTACAATACTTCCAAATACAATATAAAGCCAACATTTTCATACAAATTCTAATCTTACAATGTAGCTTCCCCTCCGTGCATGGACAGGCGAAGCGGGTTATACACAGGAGCACATAAACTGAAAGAAAGCAAAAGTGCACAGGACAAGGGCTAACTGCTGCTCTCTCACACACTCACGCACACAAACGCTGGCAAGGGAAGGGGAGTTAGAAATCAGATGATCACTGCACACCACATGAAAAGAAATGGTTGATGAGGGAGATATGCAGTTGATATAGGGGAGAGAAGCTGGAGATGCGCAAGCTATAGGAGGTGGAAGAGATATGGGAGATGCAAGGATATGCGAGAGAAGCAGGTGATGTGGGAGATATAAGAGGTGGAAGAAAGGCATGTAAGAAGAATATCATGAAAAGTCCTCATAATGCAACTTTGAAATGCCAATTTTATTTCAGCTGCAGCATGGCTTCCACTTGCTGAAACCATTGGCCCTTCTCTTTCTCATTTCCTTTTGCAATACACTTGGTCTTATTTACTCCCAGAATGATTTAAACCCCAGCTCTGTGGCCGGAGTTAAGTTTGCCGAGTTAACAAGTGTGTGTGTTGGGCACCGGGGGATTTTCTGCATCGGGGGTAATAGCTAATAGCCTCATCTACATGGAATTTACATGTGATGAGCACTGTTGTCAGCTAAGCAGTTGTTTGGGCATGCATTTTGGACGCGCTAATCCCCTTATTGCATCGGGTGCTGGTGTAGCGAATCCAAAAAGCATGTCCAACCACGTGTAAACTTGTGCTCTAGGCTGGGCGCACTTTATTGCATCAACCCCTCTGTGTCTATGGGAAAATACCTTGATAAAGTCGATAACTTCACTCTGAGGTACATGACCCATTGGCCTTGTTTCATGCATTTGAAATACCATGCATAGCACACATATTGACACAACTTGGTCCAGCAGGAAAGTGTGAATTTGTATTCAAGTTGTTTAAATTTTAGGGCACTTGAGAAGGGAAGTATTTAGGGCACTTGAGAAGGGAAATATTTCTACATCCAGGGATTGTTTGCTTGCAGGATCTCCCGTTCCTGAAAACCTCTCAACATTCACTGATTTGTGTTCACCCACATTGCAAAATGCAGACTGTGTCACAGCTGTGATGTCAGGCTGGCCTCAGTGCTGAATAAAAATGGAGAAAGCCAAGGCAAATGAACGATGCTCTAAAATTTTAAAAACACTACTTAAAAGCTATCTTAGGCTAATTTTAACTTTAAAGCAGCAGAGCCTCTTCCTATATTTTGCTTAAATCCGAATGAATACTCTTATTCATTCATTGGCTTAATCATTTAGCTAATCCTTTTACTCCCATGCTTCTCAGTTTTAGTGGAGCAATACTTCTTTTCGGGTATTTTATTCCATTTTTCTCCCTCTTCCCGCCCTTCCCCAGGATAATTTACTTAGACAGCTCAGGCTTCCTAACCGGCTGAAGGACTGGAGGGGAAGTTTCCTCTGAGGCTTAAGCCCTCCATGCTGATCTCGTGCTAGCAGGGGGTAATTGCTGCAGTGGTGGTCGCTGTCGCCTGCAATGCTGCTATTCAGAATAATCGTTGCCGGCCTCTAACAAGAGATTGAGAAGGGGGCTGAGAGGGAGAGGGGGATGTTGCGGACCTGCTGCTTGGCATTTTAGTTCATTTGCCGGAGCTCCATTGTGGTCTTAATCTTCACTGACCAATTAAAAAAAAAAAAAAAAAAAGCAACAGGTAGGAGGCAGTGCTGCTATAGCTGCCTCCATAACGTGCTTTCAGCCCAGTTTCAAACGTGCTCCGGTACAACTGAGCTGCATTTCATTTTTCAGCCTCCAGTTGGTTTGAAGCAGATTTGCATATTAGTTTGCAGAAGGAAATTAAATGAAGCTTCTATTAGAAATCTGTACAGTGTATACATGCTTTAATCCCTCTTGAATCTGATCGATACATTATTTTACCCTTGTTTACACAAACACACACACACGCATATATGCCAAGATTATACACCGGTGTTTCCACTTTTCGGGGGGTTATATTTAGACATCGCTCTTTGTGTCAAATATAGAACAGGAATTTCCTGGCTAAATATAGCGTGTGCCACTGGTCAAATCCCTGTTCATTCCCTTTGTGCGTGAATAATGTTTGAAATCTGATATTAAGTCATGTGAGGATTAAACTGATCCCAAACATAGTATTATCCATATAGAAATAGAGTTCTGTGTGTGTCATGTCTTTTAAATACAGATTTCTTCATCTGGATACGCTGATACGGTCCTGCTTCTCTTCCAGTGCTGATGCAGCTTGTGTACTGCCGCGATGAAGAGAGGAGGGGGGCATTTCTTTTTAATTCCAGGGTTTAGCGTGAAGGCACCAGGGTGGACACGGATGATATAATGTCGTCTGTCATCTTGTCAAGGGCCCTGCCTGAAATGGAAATGGGAAGACTTAGCACACGCCCTCCCCGCCTCCACCACCACCACCACGCATCCATGCTGCTATCCAGGGAATTTATACAAAGAAACACAGCCCGCTGTTCAGTCTGACTGGGAGTGACATGGGTCAGTGGATCAGACAAGTCCACTATAAAAAGAAAGATGAGTGCACCGTAACGGCCGTAGAGTGCTCAAGCTAGAAGGTGATGTAAAGTACATTAAATCGGCACCCATGGTCTGTGTGCCATGCAGGACATGACAAACCAGGTTTACAGGGTCTCGTCCCCGGAGAATTTACAGTCTGAAGTTTGAGCACAAGGAGATTCCTCTATTGTGGAGTGGGGATTTTAACCAGGATCTGCTAATTTCACAGCTCTTTTCCTTAAACACAAGGGCTTACTGTCAGCCTCTGTAGCGAAGATTTGCCTTACTTTGATAGCTTGCTGAAAAACTGAGAAACACAAAATTATTGGTCAAAATATTATCTATTAATATAGCATCAACACAATATTTATTTTTCTAAATATTTATTTGCTTTAATTACGCCCCTTTAAATCAAAAGACACGAATTGGTGAGATCTTTATGCAGCATTGTAAGACTGAGATTGTGGCCTGGCCTTGTAGCCCAGCAACGGTGCTGTGCACTGCCCTGCAAAAGACCTAGGCTTGAATCTCAGCTCCAGCTTTTGTTCCCTGGGCTGGCCAGAGCTGAGGATGTTGCAAAGGCAGCATTTACAGCCCCTGGGGGGAGAGGAGTCTAAGCCCTAGGTCTTTGCAGGGCAGTTGCTAGGCCACAAGGCCAGTCCACAATCTCAGTCTTACAATGCTGCATAAAGATCACACCAAGTCGTATCTTTTAATTTAAAGGGGAGTAATTAAATACATACAAAAATAAATATTGTGTTGATGCTATATTAACAGATAATATATTGACCAATAATTTTGTGTTTATCAGTTTTATAGCAGGCTATCAAAGACAAATCTTCGCTACAGAGGCTCTGTGGTGCACTTATGTGGTGCACGCTTACTAGGTTCTGCACCACTGCAATGATTAGGCCAGGAAAGCTGATACAAAATTGGTACGGTTAAAATTTTAATAACCTGTCTAACTGTCAAAGTATGCACATGCTTTTCAGCCCTCACAAAATTGCCTGCTCTTCATATCCAAACTGCCTATATAGTTTGTGTTGGAAGATTGGGAAATTATGTGGATAAAAAATATGCGCCTACTTTAAGTCATCCACGATGGCAGTGTAAAGTATGCAGGTTAGGGATGTGCATTCCTTTCTAATGAATGCCAAAAATGAACAAACGAGGTTCTTTTTCTCTCATTCCAAATGGAACAAACTGAAAATAGCTTTCTATGAAAATACTGGCCAAATAGTGGCCACCTCTAAGTCTCCACCTTTTGGCCCTAGTCCAATCCTGGGATTAGAGAGTTAGGAGTTACGCACCATTCTGAACAGCAGCTCTTCTGGAAAATATTTGAGCATGTTTGTATTTGTGGCTTTAAAAAAAAATAATCCTACCAGATCCTGGCTGGGCCTTCCTGGTCAAAACAAATCTACCTGGGCCTGATGCCAAAGCCTAGTCCTGAACCGAGGTTGGGGGCCTTCCCTTGTGTAAAACTGTTGGGACTGAGGAGCTCCCACCATGGCCTCCACTTACCTCCTTCTGAGATTTTGCTTGTTAAGGGAAGGATCGTTTCCTAGTTGCTCCTGTCTGGCTTATGGAGCCTTAAAAATGGTACCATTTATCTGGAGGATGGCGCCAAAGTGACATCACTTCAGTGCAGCAGGTGCTATTTTGATGCACAGTCATAAAACACCAATATGCCTCCTACTGGAAAAACAAAATAAGCAAGACTATTATGGATTCTTTCTCTACACAGAAACACACACTCAAAACCCTTATGAAATACACAATGGGGCGGATTTTCAGAGCCCTGCTCGCCTAAATCCGCCCAAAACTGGGCGGATTTAGGCGAGCAGGGCCCTGCGCGCCAGTAAGCCTATTTTACATAGGCCTACCGGCGCGCGCAGAGCCCCGGGACTCGCGTAAGTCCCGGGGTTTTCGGAGGGGGCGTATCGGGGGGCGTGTCGGGGGGCGGGCCCGAACCGCGCGGCGTTTTCGGGGCGTGTCGGGAGCATTCCGGGGGCGGTCCCGGGGGCGTGACTACGGCCCGGGGCGGCCCGGGGGCGTGGCCGCGCCCTCCGGACCCGCCCCCAGGTCGCGTCCCGGCGCGCAGGAGGCCCGCTGACGCGCGGAGATTTACGCCTCCCTCCGGGAGGCGTAAATCCCCCGACAAAGGTAAGGGGGGGGCTTAGACAGGGCCGGGTGGGTGGGTTAGGTAGGGGAAGGGAGGGGAAGGTGAGGGGAGGGCAAAAGGAAGTTCCCTCCGAGGCCGCTCCAATTTCGGAGCGGCCTCGGAGGGAACGGGGGTAGGCTGCGCGGCTCGGCGCGCGCCGGCTATACAAAATCGATAGCCTTGCGCGCGCCGATCCAGGTTTTTAGCAGATACGCGCGGCTCCGCGCGTATCTACTAAAATCCAGCGTACTTTTGTTTGCACCTGGAGCGCAAACAAAAGTAGGCCTATTCGCGGAGTATGAAAATCCGCCCCAATAAGTAACCACCAACTAGAAAAGAAAATATGCAGACAAAACTTGAACTGTACTCCCCAAATAGCCAGACTCTGTATACAGTGCAACACTGGAAAAACAAAAGCAGTGCATTTCCTCCTATACAAAAAAAAAAAAAAAAATCAAAGATATCAGAGATGCTGCACATTCACATTCCAGAAGCTGACATACTGGAATCCCTAAACCAAAAATCAAATTCTTTTTACTTTTCTACTTTTCTACTCTGCTCCCCTACCTCATAAAAAACAGGGACTGTCAGTCCCAACATAAGACCTCCCCCAAACACACCCACAAAATAATATGACTTCTGCCCCTCCCCCCCCCCCCCATGCACAAAATGACAATGGAGATTTGGTGACTCCAACATTCCCTTCCCCCTCAAACCAACGTGGAGACCCTCTAGATCTCCACTATTTGGCCGTAATCCAATCCTGGCGTTAGAAAGTTAGGAGAGAGGTGTACCATTCTGAACAGCACCTCCTCTGAGGCTTGCTGGAGTGCTGAACTCCGTGCGAATAAGGGAGGGGGCATAGACGGAGCAGTGCGGCATTTTTCCTTGGAGTTTGAGGTGGACGTTGCAGTTTCTTATGTTTTGGGTCTCATAGTCTAAGGCTGGAGAAGAAGTGAGGTTTTTCCCCTTACCAGTGCGATCCATGCCTGGAAGAGTTTGCCTCAGGTTTTGGATTCAGGGAACTGCTGTTTGGAGTCAGTTATGAGAAGTTTTTTTTTTCCTCTTTTGTGAATCCCTCACTGGTCCTGGCCGGAGGAGGGAAAGGGGTAGAGAAGACCTGCTGTGCCCATCTCGTCCACAGAAGGACAGTAGTGACTTGCCACAAGTAGAGTTTGAGAAAGAGAGTTTTTTTCTTGGAGTGTTGTGAAGCTTCTAATTTTGATAGTTTTCCTGCATTGGGAAAGGAAGTTAGAAGCCACCCTTCTTTACCCTAAGGCTAGGAAGAGGATGATGTGATTTTTTTCACAGCCTAAGACCTTTCCTCCAGAAGGGTCCCATGAAGCAATCTGGAGAGAAGAGAATTGTAACATCCGGAAACCCCCACTGGAGTCTTCAGCCTGGGGCACAGGACAGTGACTGGTTTTGAAAGAACTGGAGTTCTAATGGGACCTCAAGTACTGTTTGGGGAAGGAATACCCTTGTCCACCTGGGACACTTATCTTTCCATGCCCAGGAGGGTAAGAAAATCTCAGGACCCAATACTGAATGACATTTCCAGAGAGCGAGAAAACCATTGAACCAAGAGGACAGTCTGAACATGGATGTATCTTGGAACAGCTCTATTCATGCAACTGGATTATTTTGAACCAAATCAAAGTAAACTTTTAATTTGGAACCCCTCCTCCCCACCCGGAGTCCAGTGTACCTGCGTCAAAGAGCTATTAGGCACATAGGGAAGAAATTGTACATGCATGTCTTGGGTCTTCATGGATAGTCTTCCTCAGTTTAGACAAGAACCCACACCCCGGGGCAAAAGGACTGGTGACTTTACAATTGTAACTTAGCCCTGGGATTTATTATGGCCCCAGCAAAGTTCAGCAAACACCCTGAATAGGGGTTATACCAGCATCAGTGACAGAAGCTCAGCAGCCTTAACATAATACCTCACACCCAGCTCACACCCTCTTCTCTCTCCCCCTCCCCACACCTTCTGCCCTGTACATGTTTCTCCCTTTCCGAGTCCCTCTCTCCCTCAAAACCCTCTCTGTGGCAACACCACCACAATTCCATCCCCTACCCTCTTAATCCCTTCACCAGGTCATCAACCTGTTGTTTTTTGTAACCTTTTTGCTGGATGCTGCTCTCTCTCCTTAGCTCTTTTCTTCTTCTCTATAGGCAGCTTCCCAGGAGCAGGCTGCAATGGGCCCTGCAGTCACACTTCCTCTCCTCATATAGGATCTTGGGAGGGAGGAGACAGCAGCTGAGATTGGCCCCACTCTTTGCATTCTTCCCAACAGAGCTCCTCGGCCAGGAAGCACCGCAGGTTGGAGGGTGGAGGGTAGCCATCAGCTATTTCCAGCTTCTTCATCCTCCGTGGGGGCAGCCCAAGGGAAGGGGTGGTGGGTGGGAAATTGTCGAGATTGGCTGGCCCTGGCTTCCTCCTCAAGCCCTGGGAGCTGTGTAGACTTTCTCTGGCAGGCAGTGTAGGATCTGGGAGGACCGGCTTCTTCTTCTTCTTCCTCCACGGAGCCTTTCTTCTGGCACGGGGAGTGGGAGAGTTTAAGTACTGCAGAGCTGTGGGGTAGGGAGCTGCCGTGATCTCCGGTCCCCAGCTTCCTTCTTTATAAGCCTTGATGAGCCCTTAGGAGGGATCTGACAGCTCAATTGGGACAGCTGCACATGCGGTAACTGTACTGCGTGACCACACTTCTCCCATTCTACTGATTTACATTGGCTCCCTGATATTTGGAGAGTGAAGTTCAAAGTTCTAACCCTGGCTTGGAAGGCCTTTCATGGGGCTGCACCAGCTTATATCACATAATCAATTTTTACTTATCGCCCTGGCCGCAGTCTGCAATCATCTATTTAACATTTGTTTCAGATTTTATTTTTAAAACAAATGCATTTGACTACTTTAACATTGCTGAGCCCATTTTATGGAATAAACTACCTGGGTTAATTAGATCAGAGAATGATTGGCTTTTTTTCCATAAATTGCTTAAAACTCATTTCTTTAGGCAGGCATGTCCAGGTGGATCATGATCTAGTTGGTCTTGGTCCATAATCCCCATGTTTGAGTTGCTTTTGGTTTAATATAGTATTTTATTTATGTATTGTGCTGTGTTAATTATGTTTACTTGTACAATGTTATTAACTTTCTCTTGATGTATTCTTGCATTTTATAATTCATGTGATTTTGTTATCCGCGGATCAGTGGAACACAAGTTTAAAAAAAAAAAAAAAAAAGATCTCACACCAGCATATGCAAATCACTGCTGGCAAATGCACCTGTGGACTTTTCATCAATGTGGGCATCTTGAAAATTGTCTCTCATACATTGATATGATGTCATAGAATAGGCAACCAGCCAGAGATCAGATTTGCTGTGCGGTTTCCTTCTTTCATTGCGGATAAAATAGAGAGGTGGCCATGTTAGTGCACTTGAATTCATGAAAATAAAGAACAAAAAACATTTTAGAGGGACACCTTTTGAGTGAACTACCTTACTGCATTTCTTGACTAGCTATACACCATTCATCAGATCAAAACAGAATGGACAAGTAAAGACAAAGGATGATGCCTGAATATTGAAGTGATTAACAGATTACATTAAAATGAGGGTGTGAAGGGGGAAGGGAAAACAGAGGGGGACATATATCATAGTAATATAGTACTGTCGGTAGAAAAGTACCAAATGGTCCATCCAGTCTGTTCAGCAAGTTTCTTATGGAAGCAACTGCCACTCCTTGCAGGTTGCCCCCATGTTGCTGTTAAGATTAGTAACTGCCAATCCATGCAGGTGAGAAGACTGACAGAGGGACTTCAGGATTATGTCTGGAAATGGGTGAGGAAACCCATGTCTTTATGAAGTCCTTTTATGTTTCTGTTGATGTGTTTGATCATTTTACTGTCAAGTGTTTTACGTTGTTGGATAATCCTGAATTTCCCTTTTTGTATCCTAATCATAAAATAATTGATGCAGCAATGTAAGCTTTGCCTAATAGGTTTGATTTTCATTATGCAGAATGAGGATTCTTTTTCTTTTTAAATAAAAGTCTGCAGGCATGATATTTGTCAACATAAGTAAATAAAGGAATCATTTTTATTACAATTTTGTAAAAATAAAATTTTATTACAATGAATAATTTGCATTACAAAATACAAAATATCGCATATGTATACAAAAATAAACATATATACAATACTGCCCTCAAAACATATTTCATCTAAAAACACACACAATTTGAAAAAAATCATACCTCACCATTCATCCAATTATACCTAAACATTAGAGATGTGAATCGTTTTCCATATCGTCTTAACGATATAAATCGTGTGGCAGGAGAAGAAAATCGTGTTTGGCACGATTATTTCGTTGAAAAATGGTTAAAAATCGTTTTTTCTGATTAGTGCGCACTAACTCGAGTTAGTGCGCACTAACTCAAAATGATACAAATAGACACTTTCCAGGTCACTGAAGGTCAGTTAGGAATGAATATGTGTTCCTATTGGCTGGCAGCCCTCTTATCTATTGATGTTACCAAGGTTACCACTGAGGTGATGGTTGGGGGGATGGGAAATGGAACTGGAAACTCATGAACACCAACAGAAAATGAAACAAAGTGTTCACACTTCCCAGGTCAGTAAAGGTCACTTAGGAATGAATATGTATTCCTATTGGCTGGCTGTGCTCTTATCTATTGATGTTACCAAGGTTACCACTGAGGTAATGGTTGGGGGGATGTGAAATGGAAACAGTTGGAAGCTTGACATGTGATGATCAGCACTCACGTGACTAGAACTTCTTTGTTTATTATTTTTGTTAGCAGGCACCTGAAATGCTAGTGCATGTTGAATTTGCCAATCACTGTGCATTTTAGAAAGGTGGTCCTGGCTGGAACTGTACACAGTTCAAATATATGTAATTGATTGTTGGTAAGTGTATTTTTTAAGTAGCCACACTGGCACAAGTATGTTTACTTTTCCTCCTACTTAACTCACTAGCTCAGCTTTGTAAGAAGGGCTTCTCTGCTTGAGTGAGGGTCAGGCAGCTCCCCCCTGTCTGTGAAGCCAGCCTCTCACTAGTAATGCAGGGAGGGAGCTGTCTCAGACTTCACCATCCTCCCCCCCCCCTCACCCACACACCATTCACTAGCTGGGACATGGGGGAAGACAGGAGTGAGGGTCAGGCAGCTCCCCCCTGTCTGTGAAGCCAGCCTCTCACTAGTAATGCAGGGAGGGAGCTGTCTCAGACTTCACCATCCTCCTCCCCCCCCCCTCACCCACACACCATTCACTAGCTGGGACATGGGAGAAGTCAGGAGTGAGGGTCAGGCAGCTCCCCCCTGTCTGTGAAGCCAGCCTCTCACTAGTAATGCAGGGAGGGAGCTGTCTCAGACTTCACCATCCTCCTCCCCCCCCCTCACCCACACACCATTCACTAGCTGGGACATGGGGGAAGTCAGGAGTGAGGGTCAGGCAGCTCCCCCCTGTCTGTGAAGCCAGCCTCTCACTAGTAATGCAGGGAGGGAGCTGTCTCAGACTTCACCATCCTCCCCCCCCCCCTCACCCACACACCATTCACTAGCTGGGACATGGGGGAAGTCAGGAGTGAGGGTCAGGCAGCTCCCCCCTGTCTGTGAAGCCAGCCTCTCACTAGTAATGCAGGGAAGGAGCTGTCTCAGACTTCACCATCCTCCTCCCCCCCCCCTCACCCACACACCATTCACTGGCTGGGACATGGGGGAAGTCAGGAGTGAGGGTCAGGCAGCTCCCCCCAGTCTGTGAAGCCAGCCTCTCACTAGTAATGCAGGGAGGGAGCTGTCTCAGACTGGTATCAGGGTTAGGGCACTGTGTGCAGGAAGATCACAACACTCCTGGTATTAATAGGGATAGGGCACTGTAAGAGATGACTGTAGATCTGATGTTTCTGCTCTCCTCACACCAAACAAAAACAACACACAAGCAGAGAAGCCCTTCTTACAAAGCTGAGCTAGTGAGTTAAGTAGGAGGAAAAGTAAACATACTTGTGCCAGTGTGGCTACTTAAAAAATACACTTACCAACAATCAATTACATATATTTGAACTGTGTACAGTTCCAGCCAGGACCACCTTTGTAAAATGCACAGTGATTGGCAAATTCAACATGCACTAGCATTTCAGGTGCCTGCTAACAAAAATAATAAACAAACAAGTTCTAGTCACGTGAGTGCTGATCATTACATTACTTTTTTTGTCAAGCTTCCAACTGTTTCCATTTCACATCCCCCCAACCATTACCTCAGTGTTAGCCTTGGTAACATCAATAGATAAGAGCACAGCCAGCCAATAGGAATACATACATACATATTCATTCCTAAGTGACCTTTACTGACCTGGGAAGTGTGAACACTTTGTTTCATTTTCTGTTGGTGTTCGTTAGTTTCCAGTTCCATTTCCCATCCCCCCAACCATCACCTCAGTGGTAACCTTGGTAACATCAATAGATAAGAGGGCAGCCAGCCAATAGGAACACATATTCATTCCTAACTGACCTTCAGTGACCTGGAAAGTGTTTATTTGTATCATTTTCAGTTAGTGCGCACTAAATCGAGTTAGTGCGCACTAACGGGGAGTTAGTGCGCACTAACTCGATTTAGTGCGCACTAACACGATTTAACGATTTTTAACGATAAATCGTTAGAATTTCTATTGTATCGTGTTCTATAACGATTTAAGACGATATTAACATTATCGGACGATAATTTTAATCGTTGAAAAACGATTCACATCCCTACTAAACATACTTACCCATACATAAAAAATCACACAATGTGACTCTTATATAAATGATACAATCCTATTAAATTTCAAATGTAAATTTTTGTGTAAACAATATACTCCTATTAAATTTCAAATATTGAATGCCTTATAACCAAAAAGCGGTTAATACACCCCATTAAATGTCTTGTAGCTGGAAAAGGACAAAACACTCCATCAACAGGCCCTGCGATTTCGCCTATTAGGCGTCTTCAGGGAGATAAACTTCACTTTATTTTCTTCTTCTATTAAGTGTAAATATATATATCTCATGGGTTTCTAGAGCGAAAATCACTACCGTGCATTTGATTGAAGAATCATTTGTTAGAATAAATCCTCAGTGCTCAAATGTGTGGAGAAAATTGCATGAATCTCCATGCTCGTTTCACTTCCTCTGTCATATTGGTATGATTCTTTTACAATCTACAAAATATTTCATTTGAGCCATCGTTAATAACTCAAAGTATACCACTCGAGACAAAACTGTAAAATGAAATTGAAACCCGTCTTACCCGCAAAATTCTGCGATACCTCATAAATTATTTTGATCCATAACGATATAACCCACTCCAATACCATGATCTATAAATCAAAAAATAAACTACTTATATAATGCTATTGAAAACATATATAAAAGTCTGCATAAACTATCAATATCAAAGTACCATATACTAACCTCATATCCAATGTCTGTTGATTAATGGCTAAAGTCTGCCGGTGTATATTGTATCAAGACGCTGTGCATGCGCTTACAGTATATCTGGGAACTACCTCTCTCCTTTCCTCTAAATAATTAATTGCCCATAATGAGGTGGTATCATAAGTGACACTATCTTAGTTGTAATTTGAGATAAGAACTCTCTCACAGCAAATTACTCTATTTAATCTCTTGGTTCAATCCATGAGGTTCAATGGTATTCCAGCTAAAAATCAACTGTTGTTCCCTCTGAATAAGTTGGCGTGATGTCACCACCTCGATGCGATGTCATACGGCAAACTACAAAAAACTTCAAATCCTTGGTGGTATGTTTATAAACCTAATGTGTAATGATTGGTGCTTGTATGTGTCCTATTTGAATATAGCTTAGATGTTTGCTGATACGAGTTTTAATGCTTCATTTAGTTTGTCCAATATACACTAATTTGCATGGGCAAGTGATGGCATAAACAACTTAAGAACATAAGAACATGCCAAACTGGGTCAGACCAAGGGTCCATCAAGCCCAGCATCCTATCTCCAACAGTGGCCAATAGGGATGTGAATCATTTTTGAACGATTAAAATTATCGTCAGATCATTTTAAAATCGTCCAAAATCGTTAGAGTGCACGATACAATACAAATGCCCACGATTTATCGTCAGGGGCATTTGTATTATATCGTTAAATAGGGGGCGGGAAAACCGGCACACCAAAAAAACCCTAAAACCCACCCCGAACCTTTAAAACAAACCCCCACCCTCCCGAACCTCCCCAAAATGTTTTAAATGACCTGGGGTCCAGTGGGAGGGTCCCGGCGCGATGTCCCGCTCTCTGGCCACACCAAAAAAACCCTAACACCCACCCCGAACCTTTAAAATAAACCACCACCCTCCCGAACCCCCCCCAAATGTTTTAAATGGCCTGGGGTCCCGGCGCAATCCCGGCGCGATGTCCCGCTCTCTGGCCACGGCTGCTGTGAAGAGAAATGGCGCCGGTGGCCCTTTGCCCTTATCATGTGACAGGGCAAAGGTAGCGCCGGCGCCATTTTGATTCCTAGCTCCCGACGTCAGGCGTCCAGGAGATCGCTCCCGGACCCCCGCTGGACCCCCAGGGACTTTTGGCCAGCTTGGGGGGGCCTCCTGACCCCCACAAGACTTGCCAAAAGTCCAGCGGGGGTCCGGGAGTGACCTCCTGCACGCGGGCCGTCTTGCCAATCTTCAAAATGGCGCCGGCGCTATCTTTGCCCTCACTATGTCATACGGGTCACCCTCCCACTGGACCCCAGGTCATTTAAAACATTTTGGGGGGGTTCGGGAGGGTGGGGGTTTGTTTTAAAGGTTTGGGGTGGGTGTTAGGGTTTTTTTGGTGTGCCGGTTTTCCCGCCCTCCCCCGATTTACGATTTTTAACAATTTGAAAACAAAACAAAACACGACGATCCGATTTCCCTCCCCCCCAGCCAAAATCGATCGTTAAGACGATCGATCACACGATTCACACCTCTAGTGGCCAATCCAGGCCATAAGAACCTGGCAATTACCCAAAAACTAAGTCTATCCCATGCTACTGATGCTAGTAATAGCAGTGACTATTTTCTAAGTTAACTTGATTACGGTAATAGCAGGTAATGGACTTCTCCAAACCCAGCTACACTAAGGGGTAGATTTTATAAACTTACGCGCGCGCGTACTTTTGTTCGCACACCAGGCGCGAACAAAAGTACGCTGGATTTTATAAGATATGCACGTAGCCGCATGTATGTTATAAAATCCGGGGTCGGCGCACGCAAGGGGGTGCACATTTGTGCAACCTGCGCGCGCCGAGCCCAGTGCGCGCTGCCTGTTCCGAGGCCGCTCCGAAATCGGAGGGGCCTAGGAGGGAACTTTTCTTCCACCTCCCCTCACCTTCCCCTCCCTTCCCCTACCTAACCCACCCCCCCCGGCCCTATCTAACTCCCCCTACCTTTGTCAGCAGATTTATGCTTGCCAGAGGCAGGCGTAAATCTGCACGCGCCAGCAGGCTGCTGGCGCGCCATCACCTGACCCGGGGGCTGGTCCAGAGGCCTCGACCATGCCCCCGGCCGGCATCACGCCCCCGACACGCCTCCAGCCCCACCCCAAAATTTGTGCCGCCCACCCGACACGCCCCCGACAACGCCCCCTTTGCAAAGCCCCGGTACTTGCGCGCGCCGCCGAGCCTATGCAAAATAGGCTTGGCGCGCACAAGTGTTACGCGCATAACTTATGCGCGTAACCCTTTTAAAATCTGGTCCTATCTGTACTACCCACATTCCCTGGCAGCAAATTCCAGAGTTTAATTGTGCATTGAGTGAAAAAGAATTTTCTCCGATTAGTTTTAAATGTGCTACATGCTAACTTCATGGAGTGCCCCCCTAGACCTTCTATTATCCGTAAAATGACCCCTCAAGTTGTCCATGCGGGGACTATTCCCACCTCCAAAAGAAGATATGCACAACACATGAGTGCATACAGTACAGGAGCCGTATGCAAACTGACCAAATGTATATTGTTTCTCTCCTGTATCAGTTGGAAGGACAGCCCACACTAATTGATCATGCAACAATTTCTTTCTCTGCATTGCAAAAATAGGGGGATGCTTAAATATTTCATAATCGGAAAGTATGTCCCAATGTTTACGAATAATATCTTTAATATAGGACACCTGATTAGAGTATGGAAGGGTGCATTCAATCCTTGACAACTGGGATCTTTGATGTGAAGAAGCCCCTGAAGAAGCCTAATAGGCGAAACAGCAGGAACAGTTGTTGAGATATATTGGTCCCTTTCCGGCTGCAAGACATTTAACGGGGTATATTGACCCCATTTCAGTTATAGGGCATTCTATATTTGAAATATAATAGGAGTATATTGTTTACAAAAAAATTTACATTTGAAATTTAATAGGAGTGTATCATTTATATAAAGGTGAACCGGTAGATGTAGTGTATTTGGATTTTCAGAAGGCGTTTGACAAAGTCCCTCATGAGAGGCTTCTATGAAAACTAAAAAGTCATGGGATAGGAGGCGATGTCCTTTCGTGGATTACAAGCTGGTTAAAAGACAGGAAACAGAGAGTAGGATTAAATGGTCAATTTTCTCAGTGGAAAAGGGTAAACAGTGGAGTGCCTCAGGGATCTGTACTTGGACCGGTGCTTTTCAATATATATATAAATGATCTGGAAAGGAATACGACGAGTGAGGTTGTCAAGTTTGCAGATGATACAAAATTATTCAGAGTAGTTAAATCACAAGCAGACTGTGATACATTGCAGGAGGACCTTGCAAGACTTGAAGATTGGGCATCCAAATGGCAGAAGAAATTTAATGTGGACAAGTGCAAGGTGTTGCATATAGGGAAAAATAACCGTTGCTGTAGTTACACGATGTTAGGTTCCATATTAGGAGCTACCACCCAGGAAAAAGATCTAGGCATCATTGTAGATAATACTTTGAAATCGGCAGCTCAGTGTGCTGCAGCAGTCAAAAAAGCAAATAGAATGTTAGGAATTATTAGGAAGGGAATGGTTAATAGAACGGAAAATGTCATAATGCCTCTATATCGCTCCATGGTGAGTCCACACCTTGAATACTGTGTACAATTCTGGTCGCCGCATCTCAAAAAAGATATAGTTGCGATGGAGAAGGTACAGAGAAGGGCAACCAAAATGATAAAGGGGATGGAACAGCTTCCTTATGAGGAAAGGCTGAAGAGGTTAGGGCTGTTCAGCTTGGAGAAGAGATGGCTGAGGGGGGATATGATAGAGGTCTTTAAGATCATGAGAGGTCTTGAACGAGTAGATGTGACTCAGTTATTTTCACTTTCGAATAATAGAAGGACTAGGGGGCATTCCATGAAGTTAGCAAGTAGCACATTTAAGACTAATCGGAGAAAATTCTTTTTCACTCAATGCACAATAAAGCTCTGGAATTTGTTGCCAGAGGATGTGGTTAGTGCAGTTAGTGTAGCTGGGTTCAAAAAAGGTTTGGATAAGTTCTTGGAGGAGAAGTCCATTAATGGCTATTAATCAATTTTACTTAGGGAATAGCCACTGCAATTAATTACATCAGTAGCATGGGATCTTCTTAGTGTTTGGGTAATTGCCAGGTTCTTGTGGCCTGGTTTTGGCCTCTGTTGGAAACAGAATGCTGGGCTTGATGGACCCTTGGTCTGACCCAGCATGGCAATTTCTTATGTTCTTATCTCTGGATTAGGCTACAGTTTCATAAGAAGAAGGCGGGAAATGGAACAATACATATTGGTTTTTGGCCTGAAGGTTCTTTGGGATTTATTTTGTGGGGAAGGGGGGAGGGATCCCAGCAGTCCACCTAAGCCTCGAAAGCTACCCATGCTTCCTGAGATGTAATTCCAGTATGAATACCAAATAAGTCCATTAGGATTTTGAAGGTCCTTTGCATTTTTATTACCATTACTGTCCTGGAACCAACGGTAAGGCTACCATGCATTGCCATAGCATGTGTTGATGCCTATAGTACATGGATGTTAGCTAATGCAAGCATTAAGTATAATGCTCATCGGTAAATAGGTTCCAAAATAAATGGTCCATATTAGAGGTCTGTTTATGCTTCCCTTCCTTCCATTCTTTTGACTGTACTCATCCAATGACTATTTTTCAATTAAATTTCTAGCAAATGAGCTTGGCATGCAATCCATTTGAACATCAAATGCAGCTAAATAAATGTGGATGATACTCTATTGGAATGGAATGTATTTCAAACCTTTTTGAGATTACATTAAATGGGGATTGTAGTGCAATTATTTTCGACCTTTCATTTTTCTTTTCCCTTCTATGAAATATCTTTAGAGCGCTACATCTCCATTGTATTTTGCACTCTTTGTACTCTGAACTTTTCTACTAATCACAAAAGGCCTGATTCACTAAAGGCTTGATTATTTTGCTTGTTGTAGGTGTTTGTGAAGATGTTCTATAGAATGCAGTGTCTGGTTTGTCCCCGCTAATGGTGAAAAGATATCTATGCTATTCATTCGTTATAGCAGCATGATGGATGTTTTCTCATGTTTCATACATGTTCTCATGCTTCTGCTCCTATTTCAGGTTTACAGTAGACTTGACAGACATTGTTGTGGGTTCAAGCCTCGCAAGGAAGATTCCTGTGTGCAGCAAGGATTAAAACTGAAATGTGATGATCAAGACCAAATTAATTTGATGCACATTATCCAGAGGAAGCATGACCCCAGGCACTTAGTATTCATAGATAATAAGGGCTTCTTTGACAGAAGTGAAGATAATCTGGATTTCAAATTATTGGGAGGAATAAAAGAGTAAGTACCAGTGATACACTTGCATCCTAACAAGGCCCTTTCTAAAATCCCAATTTGTAGTAGTAAAGATTTTGATTTGCATTAATTGTGTTCAGGTTCAGTGAATAATTCATACCTGAAACTTTGTTGTGCGATGCAACAATGCATTTTTAAACCTTATTCTTATTGCCAAAGTATAAATAACACAATTAATATAATTAATATTAGGGGCCCAATATTCAGCAGCACTTAGGTCTGGATATTCTAAGGTTGCAGAAAATCCGGCGGTAACGGGGGGGTGGGGTGGCGAAGCGGGGGCAGGCCTGTGAAAGCTGGCAGCAATCGCACCTCTGCGGTGCAATTGTTGCCGGCTTTTGCACCAAATAGCGCCATCATAAAAGGTGGTGCTATTGGGCACGAAACTGGCGGCGAAAAGGGTCCTTACCTTTTCGCCGTCAGCGGTGTCTTCGTGGCGTCTGCCCCGGTGCCGCCCTAACTCCTCTCCTTCCGGTGCGGACGCTGCCCAGAACCCGCCCCGATTTAGCTATCGCGTGCAATCCGCATAGAAAATGACCCCCTTAGCTGGCTAAGTTTCAACTTATCAGGCTAAATGGTGATGTCTGGATCTCTGGCAATGTTCAGTGGCCGTCACTTAGCCAGATAACTACTTATCTGGCTAAGTGGTGGGCAGGATGGTGGTGTAACTGGGAGGAGCTACCTATCGAGCCTGCTTAGCTGGATAAGTAGTGATATTTAGACTTATCTAGCTAACAGGGTCATTCATCAAAATGCATTATGGCGTTAAAGCACATGATAATCGTGTTACCACACGGCATGAATGCAAAATTTTTGAAGGGGCGGAATTGGTGAGGTGCTATTGCATGGTTTTAATGCCAGAAATAACTACACTGTAAATTGTATATTTTGAGAGAGAAAAAGAGAGAGAACACACCTCTGGAGAGACCTTCATAGTATTCAACTATTTATAGTTGAATACTATAAAGGGAGGGCCAGCTAATAGCTTGAGGTGAGATGTTGGTGATGGTTTAGGGTTTAAGGCCAGTATTATATGCAGAGTGAGATGTACGAACAGCACAGTACACCTTGGGCGAGAGAGCATAGTAGAAAGCTCAACTTTGTGAGACTTGCCTCACTCCAAATAACATCAAATCTTCACCAAGGTGTACTGTGCTGTTCGTACGTCTCACTCTACATGTAAAACTGGCCCCTAAACCACCATCAACACCTCACCCTGAGTTATTAGCTGGCCTTCCTATAGTGATATAAATAGTTGACTACTGTAAAGGCCTTATAAAGATCTCTTTCTCTCTCTCCTTGTAAGCTGCCAAATAGAAGCATAGCATTTTGATGAATCTAGGGGTAAATTAACTGGTTAAGTTAGAATTTAGCTGGCTAACTTACAGTTTTACAACTATAGTCAGCAGCACAGTCCTGCTACTAATTTTCCCAGCTAAGTTGGTTGAATATGTTTATTTGGCTAACTTCCCTAACTGGCTATCTTTTGAATATGGACCTCTAGATGCCTAACATTTGCATACCTCAATATTCTAAGATTGGGTGTCTCTACTCTGTAACATTTCAGATTTTATCAAGATTATTCCAAGATCCACATCAATAATAATAATAAATAATAACAATTATTTCTTTTGTATCCAAAGCATGGTACAAAATAGATGTTGGCTGGGGCAAATACTGGGAATACCAGAAATTGAGAAACAAGAAGTCTATTATTCATAACCAACAAGTTGTTCCACTCCAACTTTGACCTGTCCCATCCCCAACTTCCTGTCCTGACTTAAGCAACAAACTAGAACTCTCTGGAAGTCTAATTCAAGAGACCCAAGGCAGCAGGCAATGTGGTTTCCTTCAGGAGTCATTGGTTGAAGTCTTCCACCTGTAACCATTACACATATCTTGAGTTTGAATCCTAAAACTACCCACGGTTCAGAATCTATGAGATCAGCCTCTATAGTGCTTTCAGCTGTGGTCTCAGTAAAAGGAGCAGGCTTGGATTTCGAGTCTAGACATACTGCGAAGTTTGCCCTAAGAAAAGCAGAACTACAGTCTATGTATGCAGTGGAATAAAAACTAAGATTTGCTCAGTCTATTTAAAAATAAATGGAGCAAACTGGAAACTCTGTCTCCTGCTTCCTAGCATGTAGCACTGAAATAAGCCCTCAACCTTACCCACGATCTTAACAAGTATTTTATTGCTAGTTTGAATTGAAGGTGAACTGTCTTTCTGTTATAAAGAGAATAAACTTTTTCACATAGGGAGGGTAGTTTTCAAAGAGACTTCTGTAAGTAAAACATCATGAACTATCATTTCCCTTTTGTGCCACTTTCAAATGGCAAGAGTGGCACACCAAAGCACCAGAGAGGACAACAGGTCAGTGAAGATAGACTATGGCAAGAAGACCTAAGCGTGTAGTCTATAACTAACCCTTGGTTTGTATCAGGTGTACAGAACAGTGCATGTATCCCTCTAGATCCCTAATAATGTAAGTGATACTCACATATATATAAGCATTAAAAATGACCCACCTGATCCGCTTGTGTACTTCTGTGGATAATTCATGTAGGTTTGTGGGGGCATTATCAGGGGTGGAATTGGGGAGGGGTGTGGACTTACATGTGGACTTACATGCAAAGATTTGAAAATTCAAACATGCACATAAACCTTCCTACAAAGTTTATGTGCACCAAATAGCAGGTGTAAGTCTGCTAAAGTGGACTTCCATGTGCAAATATGCTTTTAAACTGGCATATATTTGCTGCATAATTTGGGTGTGATGGTACATAACTTGCCCTTTTGATGTGTAAACAGGTCACTGATTGCCCCAGCCAACATCTCAGGGTAAGGATTACTTTACACAATCAGAAAAAACAGACTTCGTATTTATGTAAGAAAGGCTTTGCTCCATACTAGACATTTTTGCCTTCTTTCCAGCTCTGGGACAGTTTTTTGCATTTTTAGACTCCTCCAGAGTTGGTGGCCATTCCCCCTTGTTTTGGGATTGGCTGAGCTCCCCTCTAAAAGCTGGGTTGAGCATGAGGAAGGTCTGGTTGGAGGTAGTTTTTTGCTGGAAGTGGAAGCTGCTGTTTGCTGTGGATCCCAGTAGGTTCCCCGGTCTGCACCAGTGGGACACACCAGGAGAGTTTGGAGGATTTTGTCTTTTGAGAGCTGGTTTGGTTTTTTCGACATGCTCCCAGTTCAGAAGGGACACCCCCCCCCCCCCCCCCCCGCCTGAGAGGACACAGTTGGGTGCTGTTAGCCCTGCTGCCAGTCAGGGTGGGGTCTGCAGTTTCCCAGGGTGCTATTTTGCCCTGTGACCAGCAAAAGTGGGGACTGTAGTGACTTATACAGAGAAGACCTTAGTTTTTGCAGAAGTTTCTTTGACATCTTGTTTTGAAGGAGGGAGTTTGTTTTTCCACCACCAGCTCCCTGCCTTACTTTGGGAGAGAAGTTTCTTTCACTGGGGGAGAGACTTGGACATTGGGACACTGATTCAGAGGCTGACCTGGATAGTAGGGATGTGAATCGTTTTTTGAAGATTTAAAATATCGTCCGATATATTTTAAATCGTCAAAAATCGTTAGGGCCACGATACAATACCAATTCCCCCGATTTATCGTCAAAAAATCGTAAATCGGGGGAAGGGGGAGGGCAGGAAAACCGGCACACTAAAACCCCCTAAAACCCACCCCCGACCCTTTAAATTAAATCCCCCACCCCAAATGCCTTAAATTACCCTGGGATCCAGCGGCGGTCCATAGCTAAATCGGGGGAAGGGGGAGGGCAGGAAAACCGGCACACTAAATCCCCCTAAAACCCACCCCCGACCCTTTAAATTAAATCCCCCCCCAAATGCCTTAAAGTACCCTGGGGTCCAGCGGCGGTCCGAAACGGGCCGAAAACCGGCACACTAAATCCCCCTAAAACCCACCCCCGACCCTTTAAATTAAATCCCCCTCCCTCCCGAACCCCCCCAAATGCCTTAAAGTACCCTGGGGTCCAGCGGCGGTCCGAAACGGGCTCCTGCTGTTGAAGCATGTTGTCTTCAGCCGGCGCCATTTTGCAAAATGGCCGCCGCAAAATGGCGGTGGCCATAGACCAACACGATTCAACCGCAGGAGGTCGCTTCCGGACCCCCGCTGGACTTTTGGCAAGTCTTGTGGGGGTCAGGAGGCCCCCCAAGCTGGCCAAAAGTCTCTGGGGGTCCAGCGGGCGTCCGGGAGCGATCTCCTGCCGCGAATCGTTTTCCGTACGGATAATGGCGCCGGCCATACGCATATGGCCGGCGCCATTTTCCATACGGAAAATGGCGCCGGCAGGAGATCGACTGCAGGAGGACGTTCAGCGAGGGTTCCGGACCTCCGCTGAACGACCTCCTGGATAATGGCGCTGGCCATACGCGTATGGCCGGCGCCATTATCCATACGGAAAACGATTCACGGCAGGAGATCGCTCCCGGATGCCCGCTGGACCCCCAGAGACTTTTGGCCAGCTTGGGGGGGCCTCCTGACCCCCACAAGACTTGCCAAAAGTCCAGCGGGGGTCCGGAAGCGACCTCCTGCGGTCGAATCTTGTTGGTCTATGGCCGCCGCCATTTTGCGGCGGCCATTTTGCAAAATGGCGCCGGCTGAAGACAACACGCTTCAACAGCAGGAGCCCGTTTCAGACCGCCGCTGGACCCCAGGGTACTTTAAGGCATTTGGGGGGGTTCGGGAGGGGGGGGATTTAATTTAAAGGGTCGGGGGTGGGTTTTAGGGGGATTTAGTGTGCCGGTTTTCGGCCCGTTTCGGACCGCCGCTGGACCCCAGGGTACTTTAAGGCATTTGGGGGGGGGATTTAATTTAAAGGGTCGGGGGTGGGTTTTAGGGGGATTTAGTGTGCCGGTTTTCCTGCCCTCCCCCTTCCCCCGATTTAGCTATGGACCGCCGCTGGATCCCAGGGTAATTTAAGGCATTTGGGGGTGGGGGATTTAATTTAAAGGGTCGGGGGTGGGTTTTAGGGGGTTTTAGTGTGCCAGTTCACGATTTTAACGATTTTCACGATATTCTAAACACCCAAACGGCAATGATACGATTCCCTCCCCCTCCCAGCCGAAATCGATCATTAAGACGATCGAGGACACGATTCACATCTCTACTGGATAGAGACTGTAGTGCTTGCAGTTGCCATCCTGTTTCTTCTTTTTTATGATGATTTTGCCATTCTTGTTGGGACTTTATTTTTAAGTTACAGTAAACCATTCCAAGACTCTGCCTGCTCCTGTACACTTCAAGAACCAGCTTGCTAAACTGAGAAAACTGCCCATGTGAGTACAAGTGGGAGAGAGACTGTTTGGTTCTGAGAGATCATTCAAGGTACCTACCCCAGGAGCTTAGGGCCTCAGAGGCTTGTCCTTCTCCCTACCAGTTGAACCCCAGCCCCCTTGGTGGCTTACTGGGATGTGGCTTACTGGGATTGCTGGTGTGAGCAAGAGAAAAGAGTAACCTGGGAAACAGTGGCCCCAGGGTCTTCTGCTGTGACCCCTCTATTAGGGAACTCAAAACCAAGGGGATTACATTTATAATAAGAAGCTTCCCTTGGGTCCAGCTCTGAGTAGGCTGGCAACATGAACAGCAAAGCAAGAGAACCAAATGTACTTTGCAACATGTCATTCGCAGGCCTGTATGCTTATTTATTTATTTCAGTTTAGATCAAAGTAAGTAGAGCTCTCACCCCTTTCTCTCTTTTCAAAGTAGGTAGTTTGCTTCCCAGTTCAGAATATCTGCCTGCCTCTGGCAGCTCAGCCAGTATTTCCATTCCTTTCTGTGGATCTTTCTTTCTCATAGCTCTGCTAGTCTCTGGGTGTAGCTCCCTATAAGCAGCTTGGCTTTTTACTTACGGACCGATACAGTACAGTGCGCTCCGGTGGAGCGCACTGTACTGTATCGGTCCAATTGCGGGTAAACAGTGCGCTCCGGTGGAGCGCACTGTTTACCCACAATTGGACGCGCGTTTTGGACGCACTAGATTTACCCCTTATTTAGTAAGGGGTAATAGGCGTCCAAAATGCGCATCCAACCCCCCCAAACCTAATAGCGCCCGCAACATGCAAATGCATGTTGATGGCCCTATTAGGTATTCCTTCGCGATACAGAAAGTAAAATGTACAGCCAAGCTGCACATTTTATTTTCAGAAATTAGCGCCTACCCAAAGGTCAGCGCTAATTTCTCTGGGCACCGAGAAAGTGCATAGAAAAGCAGTAAAAACTGCTTTTCTGTGCACCCTCCGACTTAATATCATGGCGATATTAAGTCGGAGGTCCCGAAAGTTAAAAAAAAGTTAACAAAATAGATTAAAAAATTGAAATAGGCCCACGGCTCGCGAGTTCAAAACAGGATGCTCAATTTTGCCGGCGTCCGGTTTCCGAACCCGTGGCTGTCAGCGGGTTCGAGAACCGACGCCAGCAAAATTGAGCATCAGCTGTCAAACCTGCTGACAGCCGCTGCTCCTGTCAAAAAGGAGGCGCTAGGGACGCGCTAGTGTCCCTAGCACTTCTTTTTACCGCCGTCCCTAATTAAAATAAATTAAAATACTGTATCGCACGCACAGGAGAGTGGCCTGTGAGCACGCTGGGAGAGAAGGTGCTCGCCCGCTTTCCCGCGTTTTTACTGTATCGGCCCGTTAGTTTGTTTCAGGTGACCAATTATCAGCTCAAACCGTCTAAGAATTGCAACTCCCAGAAGTCATCTTTTTTCCAATTAATTACAACTACCTAATATAGGGGCTGATGTAATAAGGTGCGCTTAGCAGAGCGCACAGTTGAACCCACAAAGTTTTATCTGTGCATACTTTATTGCCAATGCAGCAAAGAGCTTTGCATACAACAATATGTGTACAGGATAGTGCCCTCTAATGCAAATCCCATGCTAATGAAGGCAATAGCTATTATCATCCCCCCAACGCAGAGAGGTGTGCTGGCTTAACTCATGTTTTCTTAGCGCTGGAAACTTCACTTGAAGCCCAGGGCTGGAGTTCCAGGACCAGGACCTGTAAATGGGATTTTGTGCACAGAAAACATGCTTTGTGCACAGAATGCATGTTTTCTGCACATAGAATATTATTAATGCACACAAAAAATGCTTTTTGTCATATGGTCAGAAAACATGGTTTATGTGCATGAATTATGTTTGTATGCACGCTAAGCATTTTCTTTTTGTACATACTTTATTCAGGTTTGTGCACATTTTTTAAAAATTCCCGATGCATTAGCATGCCATTAGCACACAATTTTAATGCTCAGCTAATTACAAGGGTGGCTTGGAGTTCTGCCTAACCTCCAACAAGGACTCCCCTCCCCTTCTAATGCTTTTGTCAATTAATGCAACAAATTCATTCAGTCTATTTCCCTGGGGTTTAATTTGTTATTTTCAGGTTCCTTATCTCTTGTTTCTAAAGGGAGTAAATTCCCCAGTAAAATCTCTGACTAACATACCTGTCACCCAGCACTCTGCCACAAATAATGTTCATGCTGATGGAAATAACTAAAGCGGGCTTTATGTCTGACAACAAACCCAGAAATTCCTAGCAACGATGTGAAAAATTATCTTCAAATCAGATACTGCCCAAAATATCATTGATCTTCGCAGCATTACATGGGTAAGAATTATAGTACTTTTATGGAATAATTTGAAAGGATAAATAGATTGGTCATAGTATCTAACCTGCTAATCATTCCAGCTGTCCCAAATGTAACTTTTTTCATTGATTATTTTATCCCATATTCTGTACTTTCTCCTTAACTCACTGATTGATCATACTTGGTATATCAGCTGGATGAGGCCTAAATGAGAAGCCCTCTTACACTCCTGAAGCACTCTGCAACATTTCTTCCAGCTGAGGGTGATCCAAAGCTACATACAGCTTTAAACCTCATACTTCTCGAATCTTAAAAACCTCATTTTGTGAGGAGCTGCGTCAGGTTAGGGCCTTCTGGACCCAACACTGTTCTCCTTTACACTTGAAAGCACAGGTTTTTATTTACAGAACCCAGTTTTATTTACAATTCGTATTGAACTTGGTCCAATAGTCCATTAGGCACTGTGAATGTGTAGTCCAGGCCTAATCATGCCAGGTTGCTTCATCAGCATTCCAGGTCAAAGTCCTGTTCCACCACGTACTCTTGGCCTTTAAGTTGCCTGAATGCTGGGCCTTTCCCAGTAACCCCTTTTAAACCCACTTAGGACCAGTTAAGATCCTTGGGGGGCAGGACTGTGTCTTGGGCTTAGAATGGTCTGAGTCTACCTCAATTAAAGTCACCCTGCAGTCGCATTATTATAGGACCAGCCTTTAACTGAGCAGATCCCTGTTCAAGGCCCACCAAATGCCATTTTTGCCCTGATATCACCTACTATATCTCTCCAGGAGTAACTTCTAGGTACCCCTTAGACCATCTCTGAGTGTTTTCTCTTTACGCTCCCTCTCTCCCCAAGAGCAGGACTTGACATTTTCTGGATATAATTCAGCCCAGGATTTACCTATAAAAAAGAAAAGCAACTATATCAGGCATAACAGTTAAAAACTGCTATTGAAAACAAAATTTATTTATTTTATTTAATGGCTTTTATATACCGACGAACGTTGGGAACATCTCATCGGTTTACAGAGAACACAAAATTTAGCAACAGGCTTTACAATTAACGCATGATTATATGAGGAACAGTTAAACCAATAGTGATTACATATAATAGCTTCGTTTTTATAAGTAATATATGGGTAAGGAGGTTAGGTAAGGGAGGTTAGCTAACTTGGAGGAGCAGAAAAATCTGAATATAGGGGGGATATCTACATTTATAGGGTAAATATACATGAGTATGAGATTATATCGTCCTTTGTAATCTCCTTATTTACACTTAATGGAAAGAATGAGGGAAAGGGGGAATATGTACAGAGGAAAGGAGGTGGAAAGGCAGAGGGGAGGAAGGGGGGTGGGGAAGGGGAGGAAGAGTCAATGGAAAGGATGGGGACTTGAAGAGTATGATGGGGTGGGGAGGGGGGTGGGGTTGGAGTGGGAGAGAGGGAGAAGGGGCGCAGGATAGGAGTAGGGGGAATGTTAGGTGAGTGGGCGTTGGTTAGGTGTATGCATTAAGGAAAGAATTTAGCCCCTTGAGAACCATTGTTCTCAATAACCTTAGTGTGCCTGCTGATCTGGAGGCACTGGCCAATTGTAATCAGAAACTGGAGAAATTGTCTTCAGAGAAGATTAGGTTTGGGTCCTTTGAGCCTGGTCTTGTGGGTAACGGTCCCACTGAACTAAAAGCACCGCCCAATTTTGGTCTAACATGGGGGAAATTGTGCTCTGTGAGGCTCAGA
Source organism: Rhinatrema bivittatum (assembly GCF_901001135.1). NCBI lineage: Eukaryota > Metazoa > Chordata > Amphibia > Gymnophiona > Rhinatrematidae > Rhinatrema > Rhinatrema bivittatum. The sequence goes on along the minus strand of NC_042615.1, from coordinate 69,812,010 downwards.
ACTGCCTCCTCCAGGTCCAGAAAATCCAAATCCCCTTCACTGGATTTCGTAAGCTCCCATACCTATGAGATCCCCAAAGGAAGCCATACTTGGCTTCTTTTTCTCCAGCTTGTCAAGGCTGGAACTCCCTAGCAGTGGTCTCTGACAGAAGCCACCTGCTGTTCCTGCTTCTCTATCTTTTCCAGAAACTGATGTTTCAGAGATGAAGGTTGCAGTCACTGCTATTTCTTTATCCAAGTTTGCCAGTGTGGCGTCATATACCTGACATAAGGCAGCCAGTTGCCAGGAAATTTTCCTCATCTCCCACTGAGGAAGAGGAATCCCACTACGTAAAAATCAACCCCCACTCCATTCTCCGATAATGAGGCAAAAAACAAATGCAATGAACTAGCAACCTTTTTCCACACCAAAATAAGTAACCTCATAGCAAAATTCCCCCCTCCCCTCCACCCCCACATACTAGACATGAAAATACCTGCATCCCCCTAGACTCTTTTGACACCACCTCTATTTCAGAGATAGCTAGCCTACTAAAGAAAATGAAACCCTCTACTCACCCTGAGGACTTTATTCCTACTAAAGCCCTCCTCACCATTCCTGATACAATTGCCAAACCCCTATTAGAAATTATCAACTACTCACTCACCCTAGGACAAGTCCCTTCGGCTCTGAAACAAGCTATCCTCAAACCAATCTTAAAAAAACCAAACCTAGATATTTCAGACCCAGCTAACTTTAGACCAATATCCAACCTCCCTTTCCTGGCTAAACTTTTGGAGAGAGTCGTCAACTTACAGCTCATTGATCATCTTGAAAATAATAACCTCCTCTACCCATCCCAATTTGGCTTCAGGAAATTCTTCAATACAGAAACACTTTTACTATCCTTATCTGACACAATCCTTAAGGGTATGGACAAAGGTCAATCATTTATTCTCGCCCTAATAGACATCTCCTCAGCCTTTGACACTGTCAGCCAAAATATTCTTAGGGAACGCCTTACGGATATAGGCATATCAGGAACAGCCCTAAGCTGGTTTGCATCTTTCCTAAACAATTGCCAGTATAAAGTCAAAATAGGTAATCACGAATCGAACCCCATTAATCTAACACATGGCGTACCACAGGGATCTTCACTCTCCCCCACCCTTTTTAACATTTACCTGCTGCCTTATGCCAACTGCTTGCCAACCTTGGACTCATACATTACATCTATGCTGATGATGTACAGATTCTTATCCCTGTCACAGACTCTGTACCTAATGTGCTTAAAACCTGGAATAACTGCCTTTCTTCAATCAACTCCCTCCTCACCAATCTCAAGCTGGCCTTAAATACATCGAAAACAGAGCTGCTTTTTATCTCCCCAGTCGCCTTAACCAACCACCCTCAGTGCATCCCTTCACTTTCTCCCAACATGTTAGAGATTTAGGCTTTACACTTGATAACCACCTCAGTCTCCAAAAACATATTAACAGCACAACCAAAGACTTTTTACAAATTGCAAATTGCAAAAAACTAAGACCTTTACTACACCACAATGACTTCCGAACAGTCCTCCAGGCTACCCTTTTCACTAAGATCGATTACTGTAATTCCCTCCTCTTAGGCCTTCCAGCAACTTCAATCAGACCCCTTCAAATGCTGCAAAATGCGGTGGCAAGAATCCTAACTCACGCAGATCAGAACACATCACTCCAATCCTCAAAGACCTCCATTGGCTCCCGATCACTTCGAGAATCCTTTATAAGAGCCTTACAATTATTCACAAATCCTTAAACAATCAAAACACTACCTGGCTAAATAAATCCTTCCAATACCGCACTTCCAATAGACCCTCCAGAACCGCTTACGAGGATCCTTAGCCATTCCCGCCAACAATATCACCCAACTCATATCTACCAAAAAACAGGCACTAACCGTAGCAGGTCCAACTTTATGGAATGCTATGCCACCAGATCTCCGCCTAGAGCACTGCACTATCACCTTCAAAAAAAGCTTAAGACGTGGCTGTTCGAACAAGCCTACACTTGAATTACCTCCCACCACCATAGCTCCTTCCCTCTCTACCACCCTCCTCCAGAACTATACAATGATATTATAGTTATTGTTCTATCTATTTACCATATTTTTCGCTCCATAAGACACACCTGACCATAAGACTCACCTAGGATTCAGAGGGTGAAAATTACAAAAAAAAAAATTGTGCTAAACTGGCTCTGTCCCCTGGCTTCTGTGCATCTTATGGAGCAAATTAGGGGAGTGCATAACATTTTTTTTCCTCCCCATTTTGTTTTTGGGTCTGGGAGGGCCATTTCGGTCCATTCCCCAGATCAGAAAACTTTTGTCTTTCTATTTCTGTGGGAAACCCCCCAACCCTTTAAATTAATTAACAACCCCCCACCCTCCTGACCCCCCCAAGACCTGCCAAATTAATTAAATACACCCCCCACCCTCCTGACCCCCCCAAGACCTGCCAAAAGTCCCTGGTGGTCCAGCGGGGGTCCAGGAGCTGTCCGGGAGCGATCTCCTGGACTTGGGCCGTCGGCTGCCAGTAATCAAAATGGCGCCGATGGCCCTTTGCCCTTACTATGTCACTGGGGTCGACCAATGGCAGCGGTAGCCCCTGTGACATAGTAAGGGCAAAGGGCATTCGGCGCCATTTTGATTACTGGCAGCCAACGGCCCTTTGCCCTTACTATGTCACAGGAGCTACCGCTGCCATTGGTTGACCCCAGTGACATAGTAAGGGCAAAGGGCCATCGGTGCCATTTTGATTACTGGCAGCCGACGGCCCAAGTCCAGGAGATCGCTCCCGGATCGCTCCTGGACCCCCGCTGGACCACCAGAGACTTTTGGCAGGTCTTGGGGGGGGGGGGTCAGGAGGGTAGGGGGTTGTAGTAAATTAATTTGGCAGGTCTCGGGGGGGGGGGTCAGGAGGGTGGGGGGGTGTTAGATTTTTGGGGTTTTTTTATATTCGCTCCATAAGAAGCACAGACATTTTCCCCCCACTTTTGGGGGAAAAAAAGTACGTCTTATGGAGCGAAAAATATGGTAACTCCTCTCGCCTAGGCCACCTGACCATTTTCTTCTACTCTTCCAAGTTTTTTATACCCCTGTTACATGTAACTTTATTTTTCCTCTCAGTTTCAATACATTTATCCCCCTGTTATTTGTAAACCGATGTGATATGTCCATGATCGTCGGTATTAAAAAAAGTTTTAAATAAATAAATAAATAAATCTAGCTACCCTCCCCAGCAGACTGTCCTCATTTGAGCTACACTTGAGGTTTGTGATTGCTTCCTCTTATAATCTCTGGGACATCTCCTAAAGGGCTTACTCTCTCTCCTTCTGGTGCTCCAAGTCTCTTTTGAGTTGCATGACAGCCTCACTCAGCTGGGATAATGCAGTCATCATTGCCATGTCCAATTTTGAAATTATAGCGCTCATGAGCTCATCCATTTGGGAGGTATAATGGAGTTTTTCTACAAACTCCTGTTGGGAAGTAACTGTATGATTGAATTTTTCCATATATTCCTGTTCCTGGAAGCAATCCAGTGTTTTAGCACTAGCCACCTCGGTTTGTACCAGGGCAACAATTCTTTCTACCACCATCTCCTTTGTCCACATTCCTCTGGGGTGGCCCTGCTCTTGTATTGCCTGGGATCCAGGATCCCTCTTTCCCAGATGGTCTGGCAGTTTGAGATACCATTCCCCATTGAAGATACCCTGCCATGAAATGTCCAAGACCTCTATGCTACAGGCACCAGGGTCGTGGCCATCCCATTCCCTTTCCCTAGCCCAGATGTAAAGATCTATGCATCTACTCGCATTGGCTCAGAGAGATTTTCACTCATGGATATTGGATGGATAATGGCGTGGAACAATGATGGCGAATTCCAGTCCTCGAGTGCCATAAACAGTCCAGCTTTTCAGGATATCCACAACGAATATGCATGAGATAGATTTGCATGTAATGGAAGCAGTCTATGCAAATCTTCCAAATGCATATTTATTGTAGATATCTTGAAAACCTGGCCTGTTTGTTGCACTCGAGGTCTGGAGCTCTCCATCACTGACATAGAAGGATATGACCATCTGTAAATTTTTGTAAACTCTCCTTGTCACTTTCCTAGTCAGAAGTCTGTTGGGATACTGGTATTATCACATGTACATAAGAGAGGTAACAATACTTTATTATAAATTTTATATCACAATCACATAAAAATGTGTCATGTGTCACAAAACACTACATTCATATAATTCACTCATTAAAAACACATGTGCGGCGCAGATATCAAATATGTGTCCAAAATTCCCTGTGGTATCTCTACCACTTACAACCCTTAAATGATTTTTTTTTATGCTCTGTATAACTAGAAATCACTGTGGTATCTATACCACTTACAAACCTTGCATCATTTTTACTAACATATATTCATCTATACTGCAATGGCATTTCAATACCAACAATCTGTACTTGAATGTTAGATGTTACTTATTATTCAATAGCCATTATGCGTATGTGCTGTTATCAACACGCTCACACTTTTCCTTGCCCAATTTCTTTTCTTAGCTTAATTTCTTTCTTTACTGGCTTCCACCACTACATGTCTTCTTTTTAAATCGAAGCACACAATTGCACCATAAAATCACCCTGGTATCTTCCCTAAAAATGGCCTTTGTTTCTCCGTCTCCGGCTTCATCAGGGGACTATCTCATCATCTATGAAGACAACCCACACAAATAATTACCACCAGCACCATTAACCAGTTCCTCCAGGAATGTGGGCAGCTGTATCCAGGCCAGCTCATCTTTTATTTCTTCATGCAATCCTAGGTGGAACTGATGTCATGGGGCTCACTTATGTCCCACTGTAGCTGATAAAATTTGGTTGCATATGAAAGAACAGACCCTCTGGCTTGTTTCAGGTGTAAAAGGCCCATTTTGCAGAGGGTATCTGTTGTGGGTCTGAGAACATTTGCTTCTCTCCTACATCAAGACCTGGTTCAAGGCATCTCCTAAGATTACTATTCAGTACATCCTCATAGTTCCTATCTGGAAGTATTCTGGATATGATCTGAAGTGTAGTTCACGCTGGTGTAGGAACTCTCTGTCACATTCCCTACTTCCATCTGAGCTTTCTGGCATCAGTGGGCTGAGTCCTCTAAAATTCCTCCAAACCACAGCCTCAAACTACAGCTACCTCTGGGCCAGGCTTTTGACTGTCTGTGCTTCATATCTCTTGCTGCTGTGTCTGCAGGAGCTGATTATGTTGCAGCAACTCTTGGATTTGCTTCTCGGTGGCCATTGTTGGGTGTGGCTCCTACTAGTGCAGAGGGTTGTAGCCAAACTGCTGTCTGTTCCCAGAACCTGATGAACTCATCTTCTTTTCCCCCAAGAAAATAATCACAGAAATATCTAATTCTCTTTTGGAATGCTGACAAACTCAAAGCAAAATCTCTCTGACAAAGACAGAGCTAGGCCACTTAGCCTCAAGATGTAATCAAAACCCCACCTCAGGCAAGTTTTGCTTTTCCTCTTTGGCTGCTTCCTCTACAGCGAGTCTGGCCGGTGTGAGTCTGTCAGGTTAGGGCCCTCTGGAAACACACAGTTCTGATCTATACTTGAATGCAAGGGTTTTTGTTTACAAGACACAGGTCTATTTACCATTAATACTGAACTAGCAGTCCTTTACTCACTGTGAATGTTTAGCCCAGGTCTGATCATGCCAGATTGCTTCATCCACATTCCAATTCAGAGTCCAGCTCCACTATGCAGCCCTCAGCCATTCAGTTGCCTAAACACTGGTCTTTTTTATCCCATGAAGGACAAATCCAGATCCTAGTGTGTGTGAGTGGGGCAGGGGAAGGGGGATATGAGGGTGTGAGTACAGGGGTGTGTGTGTGTGTGTATGGGGGGTGTGTGTGGGGATGTGTGGGTGTGTGTGTGGGTGTGTATGTGGGGGTGTGTGGGGTGTGTGTGTGTGTGTGTGGATGGACATTTGTGCGGGGGTGTTCTAGGCTAACATCGGTCTGATCCTTGCTTAGTTTGAGTTACTCTGTGGCTCCATTAGAAGGGCATCAGCCTTGAACTGGGTAGATCCTGGTTCAAGGCCTGCCATATAACTATTTTTGCCCTGACAGGCTACCACTTCCTTACCAAAGGGTTCCTGCTAGCTCTCCTTCGCTCATTGTGACACTTTTCATGAAATCATTTTATCGAGCAGCTCCTTCAGGATTCCCTTCCAGCATATCACCGAGCCTGCCTGAACGACATGCTTGAATGTCAGAAAACACAAACTCTGCTGCTTTGTAGCTCACAGTGCTAAAAAGCTGAGCCATTAGACAAGGCCCAGTGTGAGACATCATGGACTATAAACGTGTAATGAATGTGAACGCTGACATTGTTCATCTCGTGTAAAATCACTAAGCGAAGGTGATCACTAAGCAATCATGGGTAAAGGTCATAATAACTTCCACCCCTGTCCCCCCTCCCCACCGATAGCTTTTACTTGTTTGTCGACTATTTTATTTATTCATTTATATTTATCCACACCTTTCCAAAACTGATTCTCAGTAGGAAGAAAACTGTTTGCTAAGATGTTTAGCTTTCTAAGCTAATTTTACTGTATTCACTTGTCGGACAGTTATAATATGTGGTATGCGTTCCACTTCCTAGTGCTCTATAAAGTTCAGTTTGTTTCTAGCTGTCTCAAATGTCTGTTCAAACTGTGGAACACGCCTTCAAAGAAGAGTGGAGCATTCTGCCCAGCATTAATATGTGTGGACAAAGGCGTGAATCTAACAGAAAGGTACAGAGCTTCAAAGGTGCTGCTTCCTGTGAGACTCTGAGCACATCTCATGACCTCCCTTGTTCTGAACCTTTTCAGTTGTCAGACCTTTTCGAAGGAGATCTTGCAACCTGGCAATGCAAATGTGTGCAGTTCATATTATCTTTATTATTACTTCAGCTCTCGTGTGCAGTAAATAGTGGACAATTGACCTGTCTCTTTGCTTTTGTTCCAGGTTCCCTGAATCTGCCGTGTCCGTGCTGAAAAGCCAGCGCTTACGGGAGAAGCTCCTCCAGTCTTTGTTTCTCGACAGAGTTTATTGGGACAGTCAGGGTGGCCGACAGGGAATTGAAAAACTTATTGATGTGATTGAGAGACGGGCCAAAATTCTTCTTACCTATATTAATGCACACGGAGTGAAAGTGTTACGAATGAATGAGTAAAGCTCTTCATCAGCATAAGTACAATTAGCAGTTATCTTCAGATGACGTTGAAATTCCGGAGCTGTTTGTATGCGTGCTCCTAAGTCACCATTCAGAAGTATTATGCACATAGCAGTATAGCTTAATCTTTAAAATTATGCCTTAATGCTTTATCATTGCCAGCGTTACGATTAGAAACAATGTAGAAAGCAATGCAATGATTTATATAAACACCGAGTCCCTATGCTGCTGAGTTATGCTTCATTCTCCTGTTGGATGTATCATGGATCCATTTGCTTTCTAGATATTCCAGTATTAAAGCATTAATGCACGCTAATAGCAGAAGCAAAAAAAGCAAGATGACTTTGACGGGCTTTCAAGATGCTATATAAAACTGTTTCCCCTAACATTTTCAATGAGATACTGTGAAATTTGTTGAAGCTCCAGTTAGGAACCTGTTTTAGTCTTCCGGAATCCACTTTGTGGTGCAACAACATTTGTGCAGGGAATTTTTTCCTAAGTAAATATATAAGAATGTTTAATTTAAAAGCTTGCAGATTGATTGATTATATTTTATCTGTGTGATAAATTAAAACTGTATTCCCAATGTCAAAAATAAGTAAAATAGTCACTTTTGCACACAGCATTTGTTTGCTGATTACTGTGTCTGAATGGTCACCGACTATAGCCTCACTTTCCCCCAGTGCCTGTTAAGATTGTGAGGCAACAGGTGAAAAACAAGTGAGTTCTCCTGGCAGGCGCAGCAACTCTGTTTCACAAGTGGGTCTTTAGTCATCTGGCTGAATTCCTAGATATTTGGAAACATTTTGAAATCATATCAGCATTTCATTAAAGAAGAAAAAGACACGTTTACTGGCATTCATTCATTCATGTCATCAGGGTTGATGCCGGAGAAGAAACTGTGGAGAAAAGCTAGTCGGGAAAGCTGGTGAATAAAAATGTTTGCAGTTCAAAGCGGAAGCAAGGTCTGCACAGGTCAAACAGCAAAGGACTGGGTGATTATGATCATAAAGGGGGCAGTTTTTAAAATTGCCTTCATCAGTTCTCAAAGGCAAGGCATGGGCATACTTTCACTTTGAAAACTGCCCCAGGGGAAACAGTGCCTGCAGATATTTGCGCCTGCTTTTTCTACGGGTACTTTTTCTATAGGACATAACATGCAAGGATTTTGAAAATGTAATCTGCACATGCTACTTTTCTCCCCCACCCAAAATATGTCCTGAGAACACCTCCTCTTTACAATTCATGGACTTTAGCTTAAGTACAGTGTGGGCAATTTATCCTGGTACATCAGTATTCACCTGGGTAAAAGACTTTTGAAAATTGACCTCAGCATTAAGCTTAAAGCCCACTAGGCCTTTATTAACGTGGAAGTTTCTAGCAGTCAGTATAGATATAGCAGTAGGAGTGTGTGTATGTGCATGGCCCATCCCTACATGGAGGGTCCTTTTTCCAAAATCTCTATGCACTCAAGAGTCCTTAGGGGGAGGGAGAGAAAGAGGACTTGGAGGTAGGAGAGGCAGCACATCTGCTGACTCTTTTCCTAAGCTGGAGGGAGAAGAAGAATCTTCCTTTCCCTCCAGAGGGTGGAACCAATGGTAGTTCTCCAGTTATTTATTTATTTATTTGCAGCTTTTATATACCGACATTCGTTTAATAACATCACATCAGTTCACAATCAACAATGTTTAGCAACAGTGCTAAGTAAATTAATGGGTAGCAGCAGTGCTTTACAATTGAATAATTTAACTTTATAGAGTAATGCAACGCTTTACAATTGAAAAATTTAACTTAATAAAAATTTAACTTCATAGCACTAAGGAGAATTTAACCATAGAATAGTGACAAAGTAAAGAATGCTAATTACCATTAGGGGAACTAAGATGGCGCCGGCCGTCCATTGCTCCTACCATGTGACAGGGGCTGACCAATGGCACCGGTAGCCCCTGTGACATAGTGAGGGCAAAGGCTATCGGCGCCATTTTGAATACCGGCAGCCGACAGCCTGAGTGCAGGAGATCGCGCCAAGACCCCCGCTGGACTATCAGGGACTTTTGGTAAGTCTTGGGGGGCTCAGGAGGGTGGGGGGTTGTAGTTAATTAAATTTAAAGGGTTGGGATGGGATTTTTTTATGGGTAACAAATACATACATAACTAATGAACGGATCGGGGTCCCCCGAGAACGGATGCAACATATTTGGCTCCCCACGAATACGAATACCAAATGGGACAAATCTGTCCCTGCTGCACATCCCTAGTGCTCACGCATTGATGTGCGGTTCAAAGAAGAGCCTACAACAGTGGTTCAGGAGGGTGATAATCACAGTCCAAGGGATTTGGAAGCCTGTCCAGGGAGCTACAGCACTAGCTGAGAACTGTGTGAGTAATAGAAAAGGGGGACAAAGGATTTCCATGTGTTCCAGCAAAGTCTCTTGAGAAGAAAGGAGACCTGTGAGAATCTCAGGAGTCCAAATTCCTGACCAATTTTTCAAGGATCTTGAGGAATTGCTATGTGTGATTTTTTTTTTTCCAGTTGAAAGCTTTGGAGAACTGTTTTGTGTTTTCTTTTTTTGTTCTTTTTGTACCTCTTTACTGCTTCCTTTGTTGGATCAGAAAATTGATTTCATTTGGAACAACTACCTTAAGTGTGTGGACTTTAGTTGAGAGACTTGCATTTGATCCCCTTGGAACTAGGAGCAAGCTCTCTCCCTTCCCCCATTGCAGAACCTTGTCCCAGAGATGTAGCAAGTTTTTACAAATATCTGTAGCTCCTGAAGATAGTCCCTTGCATTGCAGAGGGAGGGACCCTGTGGAAAGAGGGTTATAGAAATATATTGGGCCTGCCTCAATCCAAGCTGAGAAATGCATTAGCTGCTTAATTTTCCTAAGTATCCTTTTTCTGACATGCAAAGTTGATCAGTTGATGTTACCCTCCAATAGAAAAAACTGAAATCTAAGGGGGAAAAGGCCAAAATGGCTGACTGACCACAGTTTAATCTCTGCACGACCACATTTGCATACTATGTGAAATGCTTATTCACCCTCATTTCATAGGAATCAATGTGGAAATTCTCAACCGTTACATACACCAAAAGCTTATTACAATCACAAAACACATTAGTAATGGTTTAGTGAGCTATAGGGCAGGAAATTCTGCTGGTATGCAAATATTTAAGAAAACCCTATTTCATGTCCCCAACTTTATTCTGCATTCTTTCCTCATAGTTGTCCTTACCATAAAAAGACAGCATTCACAGGTCACATACACTACTCACTTACTGCAGTCTTCTATTCTTACATCACTGGCATGACCTTACAGTCTTGCCACCTACTATCTCACATCCCAGCAAAGCTAAGGGCACTAGCCACTAGAGTCTCATCTATAACACAGAAAGGCTCCATCACTGAATCAACCTCATGCATCCCCAGCACTCATGCCTTAATAGGGTGCTGCCTTCATCTGAGCCACTTCTGCAAGCATCCTGCAAACTTGTACAACACAACCGCTGTAGAAATTGGCTGGTGTAATGCTTTCCAGGGTACGATGCCCGGCATATTTCTTTCTATCAGGGCTCTGAACAGAAATGCATGTCAGTACTTACAGACATAACCACACCATGTGCAAACAAATGGATATATCCAGAGACCAAAGAGCAATTCATCACTCAAAATATCAACCTAAAACCGCATAAAATCTGAGAAGAAATGAAAACTCAACTCCAGCTCAACTTACTGCTTCAGTAGTTTGCTCTTCAGTACAGACCCACAGCATTTCAAATTTGGATATCATCTATAGGATAAACAAGTCAGAATGAATATTAATTTGTATGGAAAATATAACGGCGAGCCAGTTGTTAATAGTTTCCTAGGGGTCTATTTACTAAGTTATGTTAAACTTGTTCATTAATATGGGTACTTTTAATTCCTGATTAACTAAAGCACATCAAATATTTAGTAAATCCAGCATTAAAACTGGTTTGTGAACTTTATAATACTGATGAATTACTGACATTGGTAATGCATTGGCATTGTTCCCGACACAAAAATCAAGGCTGTGTCCCCTCCCTACCAGGGCTAAGTAGCTACTCTCAACTCTTATTCAAGAATAAGGGTCCCCTGTGTGATGGCAGAAACCCCTCATACGCCCCACTCCCTCAACTGAATCAGAGGCCTACCCTAAGTGGTAATAAAAACTCCTCTGACTCAATATCAAAGGCCTGTCCATTGACCAATTAATCCCACCAAGTTCTCCTTTCTCCTTCTGTCTAGGTAACCCCCCTTCCTACCATATTCACTGATGTCCAACTAATGCTGGAGATCTGAAGAGAACTGAACGATCTCCTGCCTCGCTGGCTTTCAAGTGCACCTGGGTCTATATGAAGTCACCCAGCACAATTCTGCATTTCAGTCAGTCAGAGTCAGTGAGGCAGGAGACAGTCCTGCTATCTTCAGTCCCTGCATCAGACTTCAGTCCCTGCATCAGACTTCAGCGAATGGGGTAAGTGGAGGGAAGGGAGTGGGCATTTATGTGGTGGTGGGAGGAGGAGGAGGAGAGTGCTGAGATCAATAAGGCCACGGATAGGCCCTTGAATTGTAGGATGGGGAGAGACATGTTACTGCCACTATTCTAGGAGTAGGGGAAGTTAATGCCATCACTAGAGGGGGCCTTATTCTTGAGCTGGGAAGTGGAAGATAGGGGATTACTGCTTTAGTCAGGAGGTGGGTTACTGCTCCAACTTGGGGAAGGGCAAATTCTTGAGGAGGTGGGTGGTGCCTCCACGTAGAGGGGAGGGGGGGCTTCTGCTTTGGTGGGGAGCTGGGAGGAAAATATTGTCCCACACTGGGCCTTATGCTAGCTAGAGAAGGCTAATGATGCTATTAACTGCACCTCCTTAGAGAGTCAGTTAATGCAAATCACATTAGTTCACATGATTTGAACGAAGCCATTTTAATATTAATGATGTCATTGTTTTCATGTTAGTCTATGTTGTTTGCCATAATGTTAACACAGACTAACACACTAAAGTGCATTAAATAACACACACATTAATGCGTATTATAGTGCAATAACATACATTGACACCAGCTTATTGTGCATTATTGTAAATCAAAGAACAGAAAATAATTTCACTTTATACTTTGTTGGATGCATTGGAGAAGGAGGAAACCTTCCAGGGTCTGCTGCAATTAGGCAGGATAGATCAATTGCACAGACCAATTTGGAAACCAATTTTTTTTATTTTATTTATTTAGATTTAGATTCTGCTTTTTGCACGTTTTCAGCGCTTCAAAGTGGATTACATTCAGGTACTGTAGGTATAAATGCTCAAGAGAGCAGAAATGAATTGTCTTAGCATGAACAGGATAAGCAAGGCCTTTATGTCATACAACATGATCCATTAAATCTACAGACAACAAAATACATGTTGAAGAAAGGATTATTAATGAGTGCTTCACAGAAGGAATTATACCTCATTCAGATATCACAGTGAGGGAGTCATTATTAATAATGACACAGTGAGAGAACAAGACAAACTATATAAGTGAATCAAAACAAGCTAGTTGGATGTAATTGTATATTTGTTTAATTGTTCAATCTGTTTGATGTAATTTTCTGTTCCTTGTTCTGTGTAAACCGAAGTGGTATGCACAAGTGCATGAACTCCGGTATATAAAAGCCTTTAAATAAATAAATAAATAAATAAATCAGTAAAATTAATAAGGAGCTGCTTTACAAAATGTGCTTACAAAGACAGTTGTGACATGATTAGCAATGCTGATTTTTTTCAGACTTCACCTAGGGCAATGCCAATTAATGAGAGGATAGCAAGTACCATATTTGCAATTCTGTAACAGTGGAAGTTACTCAGAAATATTTTTATAACCTCCTAATTCTGAAAAATATTTTATATTCCAAGAAATACATACTTGATTTTTTTTTAGAATTTGTTTCTTTTTGTAGCTTATGACAAGCATGCAGTCAACTCCTCCAAGTGAATTCTTCTGTCAGCCAGCCAAATAAATTACAACATGACTACATATTGACACGAATATACCTACCTAGTTGTGATAGCTGAAAGCACCCTGGCAGCTCAGGCTCTTTTGTTTTTCTATTTCTCAGAAGCTTTCTCTATAAGATTTAAGGTTGCTAAAATTAGCATCTGACTAGTTACTGGATGCAGAGGTCATAAATATGTTCAATATCTACACTGCAGTCCATTTTTATGATAAGTATTGCTAGTTGTAATTTTTTCTTAAGGCAATAATGTTTTCACATCTGCAGTGCTTTTCAATCAGGGATCTACAGAACCCAAGGCTTCCATAAATAATCCCTAAAAGGCCCCTCACAATTTTACACGTACAGTGGGAAGGGAGCTGCAAGAGAGAGTTGGGGGTTTCAGAACTTCACAATATAATTTTACTAGGGTTCCTTAACCAAAACAAGTTTGAAAGCCATTGGCATACTGAATAAACCCAGTAGTGCTTGATACCACCCTGGTTTTGACCAAAGGCCAAACCTGGGGTATGGCATGTTTACTAATTGTTAGTATGTTCAAACAAAAGGACCTGCACTACCTGTGATGGGCAACATAAGACTTATGTTGAATTTTTTTCTGTAACTGAATTGGAAAGCAGAACAAGATTTCAAATTCAAACGTTGAAAACCCAGAATTCCACTGGTCATGTCGAAAATGGGCCTGATTCTTTAGCGCTCGCCACAGGATTCCTTCTTCATAGAATAGTAGCAGTGAAGCTTGGAAGAGCAGAGTTGTTTTTTCAAAGCTAACTATAGCATACTTCCATAGAGTAAGAAGTAGAAGTAATTACATTTTGATATCTGCTATACATTGACGCTGCGGAAATGTTGCTAACTTGGGCCTACATTCATCAAAATGCTATAAATTTCACATGAAGAACACCTGTCATAAGGAAAAGGTGTGTGGCAATGAAACGTTTAGAGTTACTGTACCATGTGCTTTATTGAGAGAGAGAGAGAGAGAGAGATTCTAAAAAAGGGTACCATCAAGCTAGGGCGAGAGAACAATGTAGAAATCTCATCTTTGTGAGACTTCCCCCCACTCCAAATGACATCAAATCTTCACCAAGGTGTACTGTGCAGTTCATACGTCTCACTCTGCATGTCAAACTGGCCCCAAAACCCTAAACCACCACCAAAACCTCACTTTGTGTTATTAGCTAGCCCTCCTAAATTGATATAAATAGTTGAATACTATGAAGACCTCCCCAGAGGCTCTCTTTCTACTCTCTCCCCTCTCTCTCTCCAAGCCCAGAAATGGACAAAATGCAATTTGCAATCTTTATCACAAATTACATTACAGCCATTTCAGGCTTATCACACAGCTCAACACCAGGGAAAATGATGTAGTTATTTCAGGTGTTAAAAACATGCAATAGCATAACGCACGCTATCACACAGTGCGATAATGCCTCTCATTTTCATTAAGCCCACCCAAACCCCTCCCTGATCCCACCCCTTTCAAAAATTTGCATTCACACAAAGCAATACCACAATTATCACGTGCATTATGCCGTTATCGCAGGCGTTAACACCATAACTCATTTTGATGAATGACCCTGTTGGAGTCATTACACATGCATTTACCAAACTCAATTAAAGGATACAGCACATTTTTTTCCCTTAACCCGAGAAAATGACACCACAAGATCTTATCATAACTTCTTATTGCAGACAAAGGAGTTTGAAGGCACATAAGGTTCTATTCACTAATCCATGCCACATGTTGCATGACATTGTGAAATATTGGAAAAGCTTAGGTCATGCCAGAAACCCCAGAACTCTTCATTCTATTCAATACAAATTATGTTCATGAATAGTATGTCTTAACTTTTTCATTTATGTTAAATTATTGTGAGCTAAGTCATCCATATTGCACAATAGATATTATTTTTGAACAAGAAATTCAGCCAAGATGGGGAGGAATTTCAGTGTGAGTGAGAGGGTAAGTGGAAGTGGATAAGAAAGGAGGAGCATGACTAAGGATGGTATGTGTGATAGTGGGGGGTCAAGGCAGAATTAAGAAGCAGGAGAAGGATAGAATGAAAAGGAGTGTAATACATCGATAGATAGAATGCATTGAAGTGATCTCTTGAGGTGTGAATACTAGCATTATGAAGATAAAAGAGGAGGCAGTTAAGTAAATTGAACAAAATACTATATAGAAATGTGTTCAAACTAGAAAGAAAGCCTATCATAAGATGACAGGAAATGTAGATGGTAGGGTATGAACCCAGTCCCCCATTCAATCCCCTTCACTACCCCTACTAACTCCACCATGGTAACCCTCCATTGAAGGATTCCTGTGAGACCTACAACTCTAATACATTTCTATCTAAGGCTTAGTGCCTGGGGGGACCACATTGGTGGGTGGTATGTGAAGGTGGGTGGTGCCAGGTGGGGATAGGCATCTGCTTTTTTGGGTAGGCATATGTGTCTGACTGGGTAGTGAGTATGTGGGTGGAGGGTATATGTGAGCAGGATGGGGCTATGTGTGTGTGTAAATGGGTATGTGAGAGAGTGGATGGGTGAGGGAGGGGATGTGTGAGAGCAAATGTTGATGACGTTTATAGGGTGGCTCAAACTCTATATCTTGTATGCTCCAATTTTCCATGTGTCTTTCCTCCAGTTCTTTCTGCCACCATTGTAGTCCACCTCCCCTTCCCTCCATTCATCCTCCTCAGCCTTCATTTAAGAGATGGCAGCTGCACTTCCATCCATTGGCAGGGTCTGGCCTCTCAGCCAGCAACACGATTGCATTCCTCCAGCTCAATATTAATCTCTGCTTGCTGGTCCTAGGCTCACTGTCATCAGTGTCGCTTTGTGCTGTTGGTGAACTGCTATAGTGCTGCATGCTATGTGCTGCCTACCTATTCCATGTTCTATACTCCTCTACTGAGTTTGTCAACAAATAAAATGAGGTATTTTATGTGCCTATGTGCTAGTTAAATATCTCACCTCGGTCATACGCACAAGATCGACCTTCACCAAGTACAGAAAGACCACAAATTATAAATAAGGAGACAAACTGGAATGAAAACTGAAAAAAGCCACTCTGCATGCAGAGCAAACCTGGAGAAATGGAAACCGAATTATAGCACCTACCAAGATCCCAGGTTCTGCAATAATGCACACAAACTATTACTAATCCGTACAAAATTACACCTGTATTATGGCATGCACTCAAATGGAACAACCCTACCTATAAAAAGGCAACACTACAAATATTAAACCAGGCCCTAAACACCAATACACCTCCTAGTCCCATTAGGAAAACAGAAAAAGCCAATCTGTTATAGATTCCCACACAGAAATAATTGTAAAACTATATGAAAAAATGTTTCAAAACAGCTGATGAACAGAACATCATCTAACAATTAAAATCTCTTAAAATTATTAAAAATTCTTCAAACACCAATAAAATATTTCAAAACAGCAGACACATCACATAATACCCAATAATTAAAATGGTAGTCAATCAAGAAAAATGAACTTAAAAAGCCACCTTTACTTACCCTCTCCAGCAGTTCTCCTACTACTTTCCCTTGCAGGCCACACCAGAAGCAGCAGTAGCTGCTGAAGCTGTCCTCACGGTCCTCTTCCTTAGGGACCACAACCAGTCTCTTCTCTCTCTCTCACACACACACCAGTCACATCCTCAGGACCAGTTTCTGTCTCTCACACACCAATCATCTCCCCAACCACTTTCTCTCTCTCTTTCACACACACAAGCACACACATACCAGTCATCTCCCTGATTAGTCTTTCTCACACATACACACCTCACCTCTCTGGCCAGTTTCTCTCAATCACACAGTGCTCTTGCTCTCTCTTACTTACATGCAGGCTTTCAATCACACACATTCTCTCTCTATTTCACTTACACACAAGCTCTCAATCACACATGTTCTATCTCACTTACAAACAGGTTCAATCACACACATGCCCTCTCTCTCTCACAGCCACAGCCAGCCAAAAACATGCTCCATCTCTCTCTCGCATACACACATTGACACACACAAGCACCCTCCCTGACTCACATATACACCACACACTTACAGAAGCAGCTTCCCTATCTCAGAATCATGAAGCTCTCTCCCTGTCTCACATACACATTACATTCTCACAGAAGTTCCTTTCCTGTCTCACACACAGAAGCACCATTCCTTTCTCACATAACCACCACATACACACACACATAAGCACCATTCCTTTCTCACATGCATACCACATACACACACACAGAAGCACCATTCCTTTCTCACATGCATACCACATACACACACACACAGAAGCACCATTCCTTTTTCACATACACACCACATACACACACACACACACACAGAAGGACCATTCTTTTCTCACATACACACCACATACACACACAGAAGCACCATTCCTTTCTCACATACACATCACATACACACACAGAAGCAACATTCCTTTCCCATATAAACATCACATACACACACACACAGAAGCACCATTCCTTTCTCATTTATATACCACATACACACACACACACATAAGCACCATTCCTTTCTCACATACTCACTACATACACACACATAAGCACCATTCCTTTCTCACATACATATCACATACACACACACACAGAAGCACCATTCCTTTCTCACATGCATACCACATACACACACACAGAAGCACCATTCCTTTTTCACATACACACCACATATACGCACACACAGATGCACCATTCCTTTCTCACATACATATCATATACACACACACACAGAAACACCATTCCTTTCTCACATAAACATCACACACACACACACACACACACAGAAGCACCATTCCTTTCTCACATACACACCACATACACACACACACATAAGCACCATTCCTTTCTCACATACACATCACATACACACACACAGAAGCAGCATTCCTTTCTCATATAAACATCACATACACACACACAGAAGCACCATTCCTTTCTTACATACATATCACATACACACACACATACACACACACACACAGAAGCACCATTCCTTTCTTACATACATATCACATACACACACACATACACACACACACACAGAAGCAGCATTCCTTTCTCATATAAACATCACATACACACACACAGAAGCACCATTCCTTTCTTACATACATATCACATACACACACACAGAAGCACCATTCCTTTCTCATTTATATACCACATTCACAGAAGCACCATTCCTTTCTCACATACTCACCACATACACACACACACATAAGCACCATTCCTTTCTCACATACTCACCACATACACACACACACATAAGCACCATTCCTTTCTCACATACATATCACATACACACACACACAGAAGCACCATTCCATACTCACATGCATACCACATACACACACACAGAAACACCATTCCTTTCTCACATACACATCACACACACACACACACACACACAGAAGCACCATTCCTTTCTCACATACACACCACATACACACACACACATAAGCACCATTCCTTTCTCACATACACATCACATACACACACACAGAAGCAGCATTCCTTTCTCATATAAACATCACATACACACACACAGAAGCACCATTCCTTTCTTACATACATATCACATACACACACACATACACACACACACACAGAAGCACCATTCCTTTCTCATATAAACATCACATACACACACACAGAAGCACCATTCCTTTCTTACATACATATCACATACACACACACATACACACACACACAGAAGCACCATTCCTTTCTTACATACATATCACATACACACACACATACACACACACACACAGAAGCAGCATTCCTTTCTCATATAAACATCACATACACACACACAGAAGCACCATTCCTTTCTTACATACATATCACATACACACACATACACAGAAGCACCATTCCTTTCTCACATACTCACCACATACACACACACACATAAGCACCATTCCTTTCTCACATACTCACCACATACACACACACACACACATAAGCACCATTCCTTTCTCACATACATATCACATACACACACACACAGAAGCACCATTCCTTTCTCACATGCATACCACATACACACACACAGAAACACCATTCCTTTCTCACATACACATCACACACACACACACACAGAAGCACCATTCCTTTCTCACATACACACCACATACACACACACACATAAGCACCATTCCTTTCTCACATACACATCACATACACACACACAGAAGCAGCATTCCTTTCTCATATAAACATCACATACACACACACACAGAAGCACCATTCCTTTCTTACATACATATCACATACACACACACACACACACACATACACACACACACACAGAAGCACCCTTCCGATCTCAAATACACATACACACAAAGGCCCCCCAGCAGTGCACATCTTCAGCCCGCTGGCCTGGTCTCCGGCAGCGGCTAGCAGCACTGGTCTTTTCTTTGGCCTCGCCGGCTGCGAGTAGCACGCGACACACCTGCCGGTGCATGGAGACACACCGGTTGAGAATTGCTGGCCTAGGTCCTGCAGATGCCACCAGTGTCGGGAATCGGGACAAAATGTTTTCACAATTCTGAGCAGGTCCAATGGAAGCAGAAGGTGGCTGCTGGGTTGCCCCTAAACCTATGGCACCCTAGGTAATCACCTAGTTCACCTAGTGCTTCCACCGGCCTTGGGTGGAACAATAGCAAAAAGTCATCCTCCAGACCAGATAGCAAGGGGTTAACTTTCCACAACTGTGTGACTCGACCCTTCCTGGGAAAGGGTGGGACTCTAAGGGTTACCTAGATACTTAGATTTTCCATCTTCCTCCCTGCCTGCTGCCCATTGTGTCTTGTTACACCAGCATGATCCTTCTGCATAGAACCATGTACTGCACATATAATATTTATTATTTGTCTGTTCCAGTTTCTCAAGTAAAGTATTCTTGCACGATGCCACAGAAGCATTTAGTGTTTCTCCTGGAAGTGTGGGGGTCCCTGCTGCACACACCTGGTTCTGACCCTAAACAAGTCTGAGTCAGACTGGTAGCAGAAAAACTTACGCAAAGAACCAACTGTCTAGCTACATAACCTGCATTGTAAAAACTGAAGTCTAAACTATCCCACATCTCTCAGAGTCATTATCTTTTGAGAGTTGACATTTTGAAAGATGCCTCTTTAGAAATAGATTTCACTGTTTTCCTAAGGAAAGATTTCCATGCCATCTGCTCCTAAGAATTCTTACTTTTTTCCCCAAAGGACCTTATTCAATTACATTTTTTCCATGCAGCAGAATGGAAAGTTTATTTTTGAATGGAGTCCTAAATCTCCAAACTAACAATTGTCATGCTAGTGCTCTGCGCACTGCCATTAAATCCCAGGGCATTGCTAAATTCTGTCTTACCACAACTTCTGTCACTCTCTGGCTTCTCTCTTCACTGTCTATCCTTTTCAGACATTTGTATTTTGTTAAAAAAGTATTGTTTATTTGGAAAGGGAACCACATCCACTTGGGCCGTTTTTCTAAGGTCTTGAAATGATGATTCATTATGAGAGATGAAGTTTTGACAGAAAATCATCTTTTATGGAAAAAATGGCTTGAGTCCATTTTATCAGTACATTACTGCAGGTGAAAGTTTAAACTAGTTCTCATTTTTATGCTCTCCCAAGTGTATATTTAATATGTGTGCAGTATCTCATGAACAGCTTGTGAAATTCAGCCACATAAACAATCCTGCTTCAATTCCTGAATATTCTCTGACTTCAAACAAATAAAATGCTTTAGGGATTAAAAATGTATAATAAATGTTAACTTCATAGAAAATCATCTGTTGCAGTTGTTAACCTCATCCTATCTGCATTTCATGTTATGGAAAATGTACTGTAAGTTTACAAGTGAACTCTATCGGACAGCTCTGAATTGGTAACTTGCAAGCAAATTTTGGGATCTGTGTACTAATGAGCGCTAAAGCTGGCAAGATAATGTGTTTCCTTCCAGTTTTACTGCTTGCAGTATGTTAGGCTTAAAGCTTATGCAGAAAACAAAATTAAAAGCAGAATGTTATTCATTCAAAGTGCATGTTAAAGAATGTGTGGTTATTTCATCGTGTGTTCTACATCTGTGAAGAGCGGTAAAATTCTGAAATCAGTCAAAGCTCAATAATACTCAAAGACAACCAGAAAATTGAACTAGCGGGAAAAGTACGTAACCTGGGAATAATAATGGACCCTGAAATCAATCTGAAACAACACATATCACTAAAAGTAAAGGAAGGTTATGCAAAACTCATGGTACTCAGAAAACTTAAACCACTACTAACTCAAAATGACTTCCGAACAATACTACAGGCACTAATTTTCTCCAGCACAGATTACTGCAATGCCCTTATGTTAGGACTACCTAATACAACATTAAGACCACTGCAAATACTTCAAAACACAGCAGCTAGAATACTAACCGGAAAAAGAAGGAGGGACCATATAACTGAAACCCTAGCAGAATTACATTGGCTACCAATTGAACACAGAAATACAAAACCCTATGTATCATTCACAAACTAATTTATGATGAGAAATCAGACTGGTTGAACACAGCATTACGGGTACACATTCCACACAGGAACCTCCGATCAGCAAATAAAGCACTCCTAACAATTCCATCAGTTAAAACAGCAAAACTAACCCAAGTAAGAGAAAGAGCCCTATCACTAGCAGGACCCATAATCTGGAACACAATGCCTCCAGAGATCAGACTACAAAGTGATCTCAAGACATTTAAGAAAAGTTTAAAAACATGGCTTTTTAAACAAGCAGGAAAATAGAGAGAAATTATTCAGGAAAAGACAGAAAGGCACCGACACACAGTCCGAGGACTGTACAGTAGATTAGTCTACGAACTCCACACCACAATAAAGCATAATGATAATACTATATGTGACAAAACTACCGGTGTAAGTACCTTGGTACAATTGGTCATGAACTACTTCACTAAATGTCTATGTTTAATGATATATTGTAACCGAACCTTTGACGGCACCTGTTAGAATGTACTATAGTACACTTTTACCTACATTAAATATGTGCCTACATGTAAACCGTTGCGATGGTATTTAACTTAGCAACGGTATAGAAAAGTTTTTAAATAAATAAATAAATAAATAAATATGCCCCTGTGCTAACTGGGCCAAAGCAAATAGCCAGGATAGCCTGGAGGAATATCTTCCCCCCTGCCTGAAACTTCAAGATTGAAGGCCCTCCCCATGTATTCAGATCCTTCCTTCTTCCAGAGTGAAGACTTCCTCCCCAGCAGACCTCCTCAATTGGATCCCCAGAATGACGTTCACTTCACTGGAAGATGTCCCCAAGATTTTAGGTCCCTATTCCTAATAGATCACAGCAAGGTGTCAGAGAAGCATCATGCTTTACCGCCACCCTGTCACCTTTAATGAATAATTAATGTTAATGTTGGTGGTTTTTTTTTTAGTTATGTTTATTTTATGTATTATGATTTTGTAAATTATCTTCAATTTTATTTAATTTAAATTTGTGATTTTATGCAGTTATTAAGCATGTGAACTGTTACCTACCAAGCATGTTGGATTGTGTGAGCTAAAATAAAAAAAATTAAAAAAAATTATTAATTGTCACCTTGCTGCTCAAATTCAAAATGATGTTCTTCAGCATTACACTTTGAACTTCACACAACATGAAAAACCCCAGCCTGACTGAGAGTACAGGTTTCATGGGCAGGTAGACATTTTTTCTGCTGTTTGAAAACGTGGTGCTGCAACCTGTTCCCTGGATCCTGGCAGGGGCTGCATCAATCGGTGCTTGCAGAGCCTAAGTAAGTTAATAAACACAAAACAGTTGATGGGTAGTGGAGGGCAAGAGAATAGAGGGCAGGAGAGGGCAGAGGATCAAACTGGGCACCACCAAAACATTGATAAATCTGGACCTCGTGGTTGCTGGGGGAGAGACCAAAGCATATGGGGGCAGTGGACAAATGTGATTTGGAAGCAGGAGGTTGGAGGCGGGGATGAAGGTTCCCCTGAGATATCTTTGAAAATGTAAGCCCTGCTCCTGCATATCATTTGACTCATGAAGCCAGGTAAATAGAAGCCATCTCGCATTAAAAATGGGAAAGCACAACTTTAAAAAAAATACAAAAAACAAGATTAATCTGTCAAATCTGGGTCAGCCCACAAAATTGTCTAATACTGACTCTAGCCAGGTTAGATCCAGTTTAGAAAATAAAAATCTAGATCGCGCTTATGAGTTGAATTGGCATTTTGAATTAGGTTACAGGTGGCTTATGTAATCCATATGGAAAACCAATGTACTTTAAAACGCTATGAAATTTCTCTTTGGAACATTTTGTATAGAAACAAGAAATATATACCCATGATGGTTGTAAAAAACATACAGCCAAGCTAGTCTGCTAATCCATACCAGCTGCTCAGTGATATAATCCTTTTACTCCTTCAGAAGTCCCTGTGCTTGTCTCAAGCTTTTCTGAACTCTGATACTGTTCTTGTTGCCACTACTTCCACTGGGAGACTGTACCATGCATCCACAATTCTTTCAGCAAAGAAATACTTCCTTAGATTACTCCTGTGTCCATTCCCTTTCACCTTCATCCCATGACCCTTCATTCCAGAGCCTTCTTTCTGTTGAGTGAGGCCTGCCTCCTATACATTGATACCTTGGAGGTATTTAAATATCTCTATCATATCTCCTCTATCCTGTCTTTCCTTTAAGGTATACATATTTAAATCTTTAAGTCTGTCCCCATATGCTTTACAGTAGATGGTGACTCTCAGTTATGATGAGGGGAAAGGGAAAATATGATAACTCATTTAAATACATTAAAGGTATAAATCAGCATTTCCCAATCTTTTCAAGTCCAAGGCACACCTATGTTAACAAAAATGTTGTGTGCCACCCAACCTTCCAAGGGCAGGCAATGTGGACATGGCGAGGACTATTATGGCCGAAAGAAGAGGCATTGAAAGCCTCACTAGACTCTTTAAAATGTTAACACACAAGAAGGGAAGGGACGGAAACTGACATAAGTTCATCATAGTGGACCAGCTCCCTCTACATATATATATATATATATATATATATTCCCAAATTCAGTGAATTGAGTGAATTAGGGAGGTGACTGGAAGTGACTCACTTTGTTTGGCCGCAGCAGAAGTGGAGGAGCTCTCGCAGCCAAGATAGCCTACCAAGCCATCTGTCCACAAAACACTGACTTCTCCACTTCTGCTGCGGCCAAACAGTCAAAGTGAGTCACTTCCAGTCATCTCCCCAATTCACTCAATTTGGGAATAAGACAGAAGTTGGAAGAACTCAAAGGAGGCGGCTCAAGAGGAGAAAGATGAGGAGGTGCTGTGTGAAATGCGTGTGCTGCCCAATTTGGGTCCCAGCTATCCAGACCCTGCATGCTACCTATTAATTAATACCACAATCCAGGGCTCATATTGTAGCTACGAAGAAGAGGCATGCATGTCTACACAGGTTCAGAAGAAGGAGCTGCTACACATTTAAGAGCCACTGCTGGTGTCTCTTCTTTCTGTGAAGTGCTAAGAGCAGAGCCAGGTGCTGGCATGGATTTGACTTTTCCGTGGCACACCTGATCAGGCCTGAAAGTACACCAGTGTACCATGCATGGCACACTGTTTGGGAAACACTGATATAAATAATTTGCAGATGCAAGTAGTTTTCATTGGCAAGAGCATTCTGGAACAAGAAGTCAAGATATGATGCTCCAAGCAGGTAGACTGAGGAACAATGTAAGAAAATGTTTCTTCATAGGAATGCTGGTAGATATGTAGAATAGCTACTTAGGGGAAATGGTGGGGGCAAAAATGGTATCAGAATTTTAAAAAGCATGTAATAAGCACAGAGGATCCTTAGTTACAAAGAACTGAAGGCAGGAGTGTTGTCAGGTAGTGGCACACAGGGCCTAGGCTCTGATTCAATTTGTCAGTGCCCTGATTGCAAGCCCTTGCTTTTTTCTAAGGAGGGCAGATCCAAAGGAGCTCTGCTGTATCTTCAGAAAAAAGGGCTGTCAGACAGCGCAAGTGTGAAGCCAAAACGAGCCCACCCTCCAGAGAATGTCTCCTCTCTCATTCCCATATCCTTACAGATAGATCATCAGCTCCCACTCTCATATATTTGGAAGGTGACTGAATGAGGGTAAAGACTGAAAGCTGGGATCTGCAGTATTATAGCAGAAATGGGCAGGTTAGATGGTTGTTACAGTTTTTGGGTCTCATTTACTAAGCATTTTTCCCACAGATACAGAATGGGAGAAAAACCTTGGTAAATCAGGCCCTTTGGGCTAGATTCATCAAACTATTGATTGTGATAGGAAGAGGAGTGTGTTTTATGGTAATAGCTTATTTATTGCAAAGTGCACTATCTTTGCACTTCACATAGGTATTACCACACGGTGCAATAACTTTTCACACTTTGTGATAAGTGCCACAATTGTTGTAATTCCTAACTATAATATGAGAGAGAGAGAGAGAGAGAGAGAGATAGAACCTAGCTCTAAGGCCCTCATAGTAGTTAGGTATTTATACCTCTATAGGAGGCCCACCTAGTTACTTGAGGTTTAGGTATTAGTGAAGGGGTTAGGGGCCACTTTGACATTCAGAGTGAGATGTATGAACAGAACAGTCCCGCTGGAACTCACTACCCACAAACCTCCGCCTTGAGTCTTGCACCATCAAATTCAAGAAAAAGCTAAAGACCTGGCTCTTCAAACAGGCATACCCAGATTAGGTCCCCTGCATCTTAAATCCATTGCCGCATTATTTTGCTTCTAAGTTATTACTTCTTATTTTAATATGTTAACATGTTATCTTTTCTTCAGTTGGATTTCCTGCCCTTCAGTCTTTATATTTACTCTAGTTTTTTTCTCTGTAGTCCACTTCCCAGTCCCTGTTCGATGTAATTTTTCAACCTGCAGTTTGGTGTAAACCGATATGATGTAACAACTAATATCAGTATAGAAAAGTCTATAAATAAATAAATAAATAAACAGTGCACTCTTGTGAAGATTTGATATCCTTCGGAGCGAGGAAACTCCCACAAAGATGAGATTTGTACAATGTTCTCTCAACCTAGCTTGATGACAGAGTTCTATTTGTACGTCTCACTCTGAATGTCAACGTGGCCCCTAACCCCTATGCTAATACCTAAACCTCACCTCGAGTAACTAGGTGGGCCTCCTATAGATGTATAAATACCTAACTACCTAACTACCATGAGATCCTTGTACCTAGTCTCTCTCTCCCCCTTAAAAGGCCAAAAATGCCATGTGTAAAAACATTGCAAAGTACAATAAAGCCATGTCATACAGCTTAACACAGGGTTTTCATTTTTGTATGAAAAAAGGAATCTTTAAATAGGAATGACATTTTTCATGATCAGTATTCTCTCATCTGTCCTGCTAACATAGATTATTTGTGGTTACATGTGGTTACATGTTCTCTGCATGTAGTCCTTGCTGTCCTGGTGAGAAATGATTGTGAAACTGAAGAATAGAGCAGGATTGCCCTATCTGATGTAATAGCAAAAAATGCACTATGTATTTGCTTAACAGAATCTTTGTAGGTTGTGCTATGCCTTTTTGGAACAACAAAACAGTTGTGATAGCTCATGAGCTTTTTTTTTATTATCATTTTTATTCCATAACAGCACATAAAAAGACCATCAGAGATACAGTAACAATAATAATCTCTGAGAAAAATCTACTTAGATTTCAGCAAAGCTTATGATACAGTCCCGTACATGAGGCTTGTGAATAAAACGAGAAGCTTGGGAGTGAGTGCCAAGGTGGTGACCTGAATAGCAAACTGGTTGAAGGACAGAAGACAATGTGTGATGGTAAATAGAACTTACTCGGAAGAGAGAACGGTGATGAGTGGAGTTCTGCAAGGGTTGGTGTTGGGACCAGTCCTGTTCAATATCTTCGTGAGCAACATCTGGACAGGATAGAAGATAAGGTTTGTCTATTTGCGGATGATACTAAGATCTGCAACAGGCTGGACACGCCGGAAGGACTGGAGAGAATGAGATGGGATTTAAGGAAGCTGGAAGACTGGTTGAAGATATGGCAGCTGAGATTCAATGCCAAGAAGTGCAGAGTCATGCATATGGTGTGTGGAAATCCGAAAGAAATATATTCGATGGGGGGTGAAAGGCTGATGTGCACAGAGCAGGAGAGAGACCTTAGGGTGATAGTGTATAACGATCTGAAGTCGGCGAAACAGTGTGACAAGGCGATAGCTAAAGCAAGAAGAATGCTGGGCAGCATAGAGAGAGGAATATCTAGTAAGAGAAAGGAAGTGATAATCCCCTTGTACAGGACCTTGGTGAGGCCTCACCTGGAGTACTGTGTACAGTTCTGGAGACCATATCTCCAAAGGGACAGAGACAGGATGGAGGTGGTCCAGAGAAGGGCGACCAAAAGGGTGGATGGTTTTCATAATATGACTTATGAGGACAGATTGAAAAACCTAAATATGTACACCCTGGAGGAGAGAAGGAGCAGGGGTGATATGATACAGACTTTCAGATACTTGAAAGGTTTTAATGATCCATGGTCAACAACAAACCTTTTCCATTGGAAAAAAATAAGTAGAACAAGGGTGTCACGATTTGAAGCTCCAGGGAGGAAGTCTCAGAACCAATGTCAGGAAGTATTTCTTCATTTAGTGGATGCCTGGAATGCCCTTCCAGAGGAAGTGGTGAAGACTAAAACTGTGAAGGATTTCAAAGGGGTGTGGGATAAACATTGTGGATCCATAAAGGCTAGAGGATGGGAATGAAGAGAAGAGCCATGGGGGTGGAGTACTCAAGTGGAGGCTACTACCTGATGATTACTACCCTTACTCAATAAGCCTTTGCAACTCCAACATTGCTCTCTGCTTCAACGGCAGGGGGAAATGTGGAAAAGAGGATTTGCATTCAGATAACATTGAGGTAATAACCAACAAAGACTGAACTTCACAATCTGGGTAAACAAAGAAGCATGGGGTAGCTTGCTTATTATGGTGGTTACTACCCTAAACCAATTAAGCCTGATACATCACTTTGAATGCATATACAGAGTCGCTCTCTGCTTCTATGGCAGGGGGAAATGTGGAAAACAGGATTTGCATTCAGACAACCACCAACATGGACTGAACTTCACAATCTGGGTAAACAAATAAGCATGGGGGTGGCTTGCTTATTACGGAGGTTACTACCCTAAACCAATTAAGCCTGATACATCACTTTGAATGCATATACAGAGTCGCTCTCTGCTTCTATGGCAGGGGGAAATGTGGAAACAGGATTTGCATTCAGACAACGACCAACATGGACTGAACTTCACAATCTGGGTAAACAAATAAGCATGGGGGTGGCTTGCTTATTATGGAGGTTACTACCCTAAACCAATTAAGCCTGATACACTTTGAAATCATATACAGCACTGCTCTTTGCTTCAACGGTAGGGGGGAATGTGGAAAACAGGTTTTACATTTGGACAGCGTCAAGCAGGGCATTGATCTGTGCAGTCTGGGTAACCAGGCATCAGGGTGACTTGCTTGATGTGGCGGTTGCTGCCCTTAACCATTAAGCCTTATGCTCACCTTTGATGCAACTCCAACATTACTCTCTGCATCAATGACAGGGGATGGCAGGAAATTTGAGTCTAGTGGTTACCAACAAGGGCCCTGAACTTGGTGGTTGATGAAACAGATAAGTATGGGAAAATGTGTGGGAGCTTGCTGGGCAGACTGGATGGGCCGATTGGCCTTTTTCTGCCATCATTTCTATGTTTCTATGTTAAAAGGTAAACATAAACATAAGCATAACATCTTCAAAAGGTAGAGCAACAATACCTTTTTAAGACAAGTCAAGAAGGCATGTATATGATCTTCAAACCTCATATACTACAACCTACATACAACATGAACATAAGAGGTACCATGCTGCGTCAGATCAAGGGTTCACTGAGCCCAGCATCCTTTCTCCGAAAGTGACCAGGCTGGATCTCTAGAAATACCAGGAAGATCCATTTCTTGTTGCCCACCCCAAGGTAGACTTGGGGAAAACCACCCCAAAGAGGTGGTTTTCCCCAAGTCTACCTGGCTAATTTTTGTTTTATGGACTTTTCTTCTTTAAA
Source organism: Rhinatrema bivittatum (assembly GCF_901001135.1). NCBI lineage: Eukaryota > Metazoa > Chordata > Amphibia > Gymnophiona > Rhinatrematidae > Rhinatrema > Rhinatrema bivittatum. The sequence continues at coordinate 69,782,558 of NC_042615.1, read as the reverse complement.
TGGTTTTTAAACTCAGTTATGGTAGATGCTTTGACACATTCTCTGACAACAAATGCCATAGCATAATTGTCCACTGAGTGAAAAAATACTTTTTCCAATTTTTTATATCTGCTACCTGTTAGTTTCATGGAATGTTTTCTAATCCTTGTACTTTCTAAAAGAGTAACTGTTCCCTTTTTATCTGTTCCTCCCCACTTATGATTTTATAAACCTTATTCTCTTCTCAAAGTTGAAAAGCCCTACCTGTTTAGACTTCATAATGGAGCCACTCCATCTCATTTATCATTTTTATAGCTCTTCTCTTTACCTTTCCTACATGGCCGAGAGACTGAGAGGCTTCGTTTTGTTCCTAGAAAGATTGGACTTAAACATTTTGTTTTTTCATGAAGAGATTCACCCATTTGGAGCACAATAAAACAGACAAGCTAAGTAACCCTTTTATTTATAAAGATAGTGTTGTGGAATTTGAGCTGATTCACAAATGTTTTGGCTTTTTTTGTGGGAGTTGGCTTTTGAAATGCACTTTGTTCACAAAAATAATTTTTGAGACATGGGATGATGGTCAGGGCATGCAGCTGGAGCAAGGTTTTCCACAATGCATGCAGAATTTCAAGTTCCATAACCAAAAGAAAAATCTAATTCAGATAGATAACTCTGTCAACAGTGGCACAACCGCAAAAGGAATGAGTGAAGTGAATAACAAATCTCAACCAAAGTCTCATAAGGAGTCCAGGAAAAGCAATAACCTTAAAGAGAGTACCTGGAAGGCTATGACCACAAATGCTCATAGTTTGGGAAATAAAATCCCAGATCTACAGGCCCTAATGACAGAGGCAGAATTGGACATTGTTGCTATCACAGAGACATGGTTCACAGAATCTCATGAATGGGATACAACAATACCAGGCTATAACTTGTTAAGGAAGGACAGAGTGGATAGAAAAGGGGGAGGTGTGGCTCTTTATGTCAGAAACAACATCCAAGCATCTGAGCTGCAAGGAAGTTGGGGCAAGGAAGAAGCACTATGGGTTGACCTAAAAAAAGATGACGGACCATCCATTTATATTGGAGTGGTTTACAGGCCTCCAAACCAAAAGGAAGAGCTGGACAGAGATCTGGTTGAAGACATCCATAAGATAGGTAAGAAGGGAGAAGTGGTGATCGTGGGTGACTTTAATATGCCAGATGTAGACTGGAAAATCCCATCTGCAGAATCTAAAAATAGCAGAGCGATAGTGGATGCCATGCAAGTATCTTTGTTCAAACAAATGGTGTTGGAACCCACGAGAGAAGGAGCTATTCTAGACTTAGTGCTCACTAATGGAGATAATGTCTCCGATGTCCAGGTGGGCACCCACCTCAGCACCAGTGATCATCAAACGATATGGTTTAATATCACTAAAAGAATAGGGAAAAGAACCACAAAGACCCGAGTTTTACAGTTCAAAAACACAGACTTTGAGGAAATGGGGAAGTACCTGGAGGAAGAACTAAAAGGATGGGAGAATGAAAGAGATGTGGATCAGCAGTGGACCAATCTAAAAGGAGCAATCACCAAGGCAACTGCTCTATATGTTAGAAATGTAAAGAAAAGCAAAAGAAAATTGAAACCTATCTGGTTCTCAAAGGAGGTGGCTGACAAAATTAAAGCTAAAAGAACAGCATACAAGAAATATAAAAGTTCCCAAAGGGAGGAACACAAAGAAGAATATTTGTATCAACTGAGGGAGACAAAGAAATTAATCAAGTTGGCAAAAAGTCAAGCGGAAGAGAGGATTGCCAAGGAGATAAAAAATGGTGACAAAACATTTTTCAGATACATCAGCGAAAAGAGAAAGGTCCAAAGTGGTATAGTGAAATTGAAAGGTGGTAATGATCAATGTATGGAGAGAGATGAAGAAATGGCAGAAATATTAAACGAATACTTCAGCTCTGTGTTCACTAAAGAAGACCCTGGAGAAGGACCATCTTTACACAACAAGAAACTGGAGGGAAGAGGAATAGATGAAAATCCTTTTACAGAAGAGAATGTATGGGAACAGCTAAAGAACCTGAAAGTGGACAAAGCCATGGGGCCTGATGGGATTCATCCAAGGATACTGAGGGAGCTCAGAGATGTTCTGGCGGGTCCGCTGTGTGACCTGTTCAATAGATCCCTAGAAACAGGAGTGGTACCAAGAGATTGGAGAAGAGCGGTGGTGGTCCCGCTTCACAAGAGTGGGAACAGGGAGGAGGCTGGCAACTACAGACCGGTCAGCCTCACTTCGGTGGTGGGAAAAGTAATGGAGTCACTGTTGAAAGAGAGAATAGTGAACTATCTACAGTCAGGAGAATTAATGGACCAGAGGCAACATGGATTCACCAGGGGAAGATCCTGTCAGACAAATCTGATTGACTTTTTGACTGGGTAACCAAGGAATTGGATCAAGGAAGAGCGCTCGATGTCATCTACTTGGATTTCAGCAAAGCTTTTGATACGGTTCCGCACAGGAGACTGGTGAATAAAACGAGAAGCTTGGGAGTGAGTGCCGAGGTGGTGACCTGGATTGCAAATTGGTTGACGGACAGAAGACAATGTGTGATAGTAAATGGAACTCTCTCTGAAGAGAGAGCGGTTTTAAGCGGTGTACCACAAGGATCGGTTTTGGGACCGGTCCTGTTCAATATCTTTGTGAGCGACATTGCGGACGGGATAGAAGGTAAGGTTTGTCTTTTTGCGGATGACACTAAGATCTGCAACAGAGTGGACACGCCGGAAGGAGTGGAGAGAATGAGACGGGATCTAAGGAAACTGGAAGAGTGGTCAAAGATATGGCAGCTGAGATTCAATGCCAAGAAGTGCAAAGTCATGCATATGGGGAGTGGAAATCCGAATGAACTGTATTCGATGGGGGGGGAAAGGCTGATGTGCACGGAGCAGGAGAGGGACCTTGGGGTGATGGTGTCTAATGATCTGAAGTCGGCGAAACAATGCGACAAGGCGATAGCTAAAGCCAGAAGAATGCTGGGCTGCATAGAGAGAGGAATATCGAGTAAGAAAAGGGAAGTGATTATTCCCTTGTACAGGTCCTTGGTGAGGCCTCACCTGGAGTACTGTGTTCAGTTCTGGAGACCGTACCTTCAAAAAGACAAAGACAAGATGGAGGCGGTACAGAGAAGGGCGACCAGGAAGGTGGAGGATCTTCATCGGATGACGTATGAGGAGAGATTGAAGAATCTAAATATGTATACCCTGGAGGAAAGGAGGAGCAGAGGTGATATGATACAGACTTTCAGATACTTGAAAGGTGTTAATGATCAAAAGACAACGACAAACCTTTTCCGAAGGAAAAAAATCAGCAGAACCAGGGGTCACGATTTGAAGCTCCAGGGAGGAAGATTCAGAACCAATGTCAGGAAGTATTTCTTCACGGAGAGGGTGGTGGATGCCTGGAATGCCCTTCCGGAGGATGTGGTGAAGACCAGAACTGTGAAGGACTTCAAAGGGGCATGGGATAAACACTGTGGATCCATAAAGTCAAGAGGCTGCCAATGAAGAGTGGGTGACTCGCCAGAATGACGGCTACTGCCTGGAGTCAATACCCTTATTAAATAAACATACACAGGCTTACTGTGACTCCAAAATCGCTCTAAGCTTCAACAGCAAGAGGAAATGTGGAAAAAAGGATTCACACTCACAAAGAGGGGAGTAGCTGGCTTGTTACGGCGGTTACTACCCCAAATCAAATAAGCCTGATACTTCACTTTCAATGCATATACAGCATAGTTCTCTGATTCAACGGCAGGGGAGAAGAAAAACTGATACTTCACACATCCAGAAAAGAGGGTTCGCACTCGCAAAGCAGGGAGTAGCTGGCTTGTTACGGCGGTTACTACCCCAAACCAAATGTGCCTGATACTTCACTTTCGATGCATATCCAGCATAGCTCTCTGCTTCAACGGCATGGGAGAAGAAAATCAACCAATAAGGGCTGTATAACAGTCTGGGTAAAACAAATAAACATGGGTGCAGATTGCTTATTGCGGCGGCTTCTACCCCTAACTAATCAAGCTAGATATTTCACTTGGATGCAGCTCCATCACTGCTCTCTACATTAAAGGTGGGGGTGGAAGGGAAATAGAACCAAGAGCTAAGAGAAACAGATAAGTATGAGAGAGAAAATTTGCGGGGCAGACTAGATGGGCCATTTGGTCTCCTTCTGCCGTCATTTCTATGTTTCTATGTTTCTATGTTCACCTGGCTGCCTATTTGATGCCTCTTCATTTATGAGTGAGACATTAGAAAATAATGAAAAGAAAAAAGGAAAGTTTGCTGTATAAGTGTGATGTCCACTTTTTTTGTGGGTTTTGGTACTGCTGCGGATTTTTTGATCTCTCTTTTTCATTATATTATCCAACTGATTTCCTCAGAAATTTCCTTTTTTTTTAATGTGCTAGAAAAATATTTTATGAATCATTTTTGCCTCAATGGCAAATTCTTTGGCCTGCTTTACTAATGTTTTACATCTAACTTGCCAGTGCTTATGCACTTTCCTATTTTCCTTGTTAGGTCCTACTTTTCATTTTTTAAAAGATGCCCTTTTGGCTTTAATAGCCTTTTTCACCATTTGCAGGAGATGCTTGTTCTTCTTTCGACATGTTCTTACATTTGTAGAATGCATTATATTTGTGCTTCCAAGATGTTATTTTCAAACAGTGTCCATGCCTTATGCAGATTTTTAATCCTTGTAATCATTCCTTTTAGTTTCCTTCTAACTAGTCTCCTCATTTTGTCATAGCTAACCTTTTTAAAGTCATATGTTACTGCAATAGTTTTATTTACTGTTTTCCCTCCTGCAATTATCTCAAATCTATGCCCGCACGTACCTCTTAAAATCCTGCCCTAAATGTGTGACCTAGTAAAGTCTTTGAATATATGGAAGCCAATTCCTTAACAAATAATCTCTTTCTCTTATTCAGTTACTCAGATTGAAGAAAGTATAATCCTTCTTCCAAATCCCCATTATATCTGAAGCTTCTCCCCACTGTAGAATGGTTAGAATTTAGTTCCAATTACTTATCAGAATAAAAGAAGTCCTAATTCTCATACCTCTCCTGCAGTCTTCTTAAATAACTTGGGTTTCCTTCTGGAAGGAAGAGGGTTGGCATTTTCCTCCCAAGTGTATAAACACTAGAGCCAGTAGAAAAATAACTCTTGAATAATACCATCGCTCCTTTTCTCTGTAATAGACAGGAATTCATTTTTCTTAGATGAAACTTCCACTCCTCAGGCTTTTCCTAGGTGAAAGATGCTTCTTCCACTGACTTGGAAATTGGATCCCTGGTACCAAGCGCACTCAATCCCACAAGGAACAAAAATAGACACTGATTCAAAAGGGGAAACCCCCCCCCCCCCAAAGAAGCAACAGGAAGGATGGAAAATCTTGTCTCCCAAATGAGGAAGAAACTACTAAAAAAATGAAACTCCTCTGCATCAGGTCAATGACTGATCTACCCACTTGAGGTGAGATAGAAAGCAGAAGAATCTTCTGAATTAATAAGAACATAAGAAATTGCCATGCTGGGTCAGACCAAGGGTCCATCAAGCCCAGCATCCTGTTTCCAACAGTGGCCAAAACCAGGCCACAAGAACCTGGCAAGTACCCAAAAACTAAGAAGATCCCATGCTACTGATGCAATTAATAGCAGTGGCTATTCCCTAAGTATAATTGATTAATAGCCATTAATGGACTTCTCCAAGAACTTATCCAAACCTTTTTTGAACCCAGCTACACTAACTGCACTAACCACATCCTTTGGCAACAAATTCCAGAGCTTTATTGTGCTTTGAGTGAAAAATAATTTTCTCTGATTGGTCTTAAATGTGCTACTTGCTAACTTCATGGAATGCCCCCTAGTCCTTCTATTATTCGAAAGTGTAAATAACCGAGTCACATCTACTCGTTCAAGACCTCTCATGATCTTAAAGACCTCTATCATATCCCCTCTCAGCCGTCTCTTCTCCAAGCTGAGCAGCCCTAACCTCTTCAGCCTTTACTCATAGGGGAGCTGTTCCATCCCCTTTATCATTTTGGTTGCCCTTCTCTGTACCTTCTCCATCACAACTATATCTTTTTTGAGATGCGGCAACCAGAATTGTACACAGTATTCAAGGTGCGGTCTCACCATGGAGCGATACAGAGGAATTATGACATTTTCCGTTCTATTAACCATTCCCTTCCTAATAATTCCTAACATTCTATTTGCTTTTTTGACTGCTGCAGCACACTGAGCCAATGATTTTAAAGTATTATCCACTATGATGCCTAGATCTTTTTCCTGGGTGGTAGCTCCTAATATGGAACCTAACATCATGTAACTACAGGAAGGGTTATTTTTCCCTATATGCAACACCTTGCACTTGTCCACATTAAATTTCATCTGCCATTTGGATGCCCAATTTTCCAGTCTTGCAAGGTCCTCCTGTAATATATCACAGTCTGCTTGTGATTTAACTACTCTGAATAATTTTGTATCATCCGCAAATTTGATAACCTCACTCGTCGTATTCCTTTCCAGATCATTTATATATATATTGAAAAGCATGGGTCCAAGTACAGATCCCTGAGGCACTCCACTGTTTACCCTTTTCCACTGAGAAAATTGACCATATAATCCTACTCTCTGTTTCCTGTCTTTTAACCAGTTTGTAATCCACAAAAGGACAACACCTCCTATCCCATGACTTTTTAGTTTTCGTAGAAGCCTCTCATGAGGGACTTTGTCAAACGCCTTCTGAAAATCCAAATACATTACATCTACCGGTTCACCTTTATCCACATGGTTATTAATCCCTTCAAAAATATAAAGCAGATTTGTTAGGCAAGACTTCCCTTGGGTAAATCCATGTTGACTGTGTCCCATTAAATCATGTCTTTCTATATGCTCTACAATTTTGATCTTGAGAATAGTTTCCACTATTTTTCCCGGCACTGAAGTCAGGCTCACTGGTCTATAAGTTACCCGGATCGCCCCCGGAGCCTTTTTTAAATATTGGGGTTACATTGGCCACCCTCCAGTCTTCAGGTACAATGGATGATTTTAATGATAAGTTACAAATTTTAATTAATAGATCAGAAATTTCATTTTTGAGTTCCTTCAATCCATCCGGTCCAGGTGATTTGCTACTCTTTAGTTTGTCAATCTGGCCTACTACATCTTCCAGGTCCACGGTGAATTTTTTCAGTACATCTGACTCATCACCCCTGAAAACCATCTCTGGAACTGGTATCTCCCCAACATCCTCATTTAGTCTTTCTGCAATGGCCTTATCTTCCCTAAGAGCCCCTTTAATCCCTCTGTCATCTAATGGTCCAACCGACTCCCTCACAGGTTTCTTGCTTTGGATATATTTAAAAAAGTTTTTATTATGAGTTTTTGCCTCTATGGCCAACTTCATTTCAAATTCTCTCTTCGCCTGTCTTATCAATGTTTTACACTTACCTTGACAATGCTTATGTTTTATCCTATTTTATTCAGATGGATTCTTCTTCCAATATTTGAAGGATTTTTTTTGGCTAAAATAGCCTCTTTCACCTCACCTTTTAACCATGACGTTAATCGTTTTGCCTTCCTTCCACCTTTCTTAATGTGCGGAATACATATGGACTGCGCCTCTATGAAGGGGTGTCAAGGCTCTGACAGAAGAGGTTTCCAAAAACTGGAATAAAAAGGCATAACAGAGCAAAATGGGTTAGATGGTTGACCCAAGGGGGACAACTCAGGAGAATCCAACAAAATCAACTGAAAATCCTCAATGGAAATCTAAGTGAACAATCCACTGAGGTCTAACAAAAATTCACATCCTAAGATGGTGGTAGGGGTTTGCTAGAGCACACCATCTACAGCTCCCAAAGGGAGGAGTCAAATCCAAACCTTTCTTCACTAATTTCTCTGAACGTACCTTTCTTCTAGTAAGGAAACCAAGGGTTCCTTATGATAGATTAACCTATATGTTATTCAGATAGATTATAAAAAAGAAAAGCAGCCAATGTTAAATTAAAAGATGAATATAATTTACTCTTATCCAGGGCCAGTGCAAGGGGATTGGGTGCCCTAAGCACCTTCAACCTTGCGCCCCCTCCCCCCGGTCACAGCCCCGACTCCTCCCCCAAAAAGAAAACTCACGAATCACCTAATGGTCCAGCAGGGGGCCCGGGATCCATCTGCTTCCCCTGGGTCATTGGCTGCTACTAATTGAAATGGCACCAGTGGTCTTCAGCCCCTAACATGTGACAGGGGCTACCGGTGCCATTGGTTGGCCCCTGTCAGATGGTAGGGGCTAAAGGCCACCGGAACCATTTTGGTTATGGCAGCCGAGGCCCCGTGAGCGGCAGATCGTTCCAGGCCATCCGCTGGACCACCAGGGGGGCATCAGGAGGGTGGCACTGGTGGTGGGGGGGGGGGGGGGGCGGAAGGCAGGGTGAGGTGGGGGCTGGCAGAATTTTGAAAGGACACTTTTTGCCCTTTCAAAATTCTGCCGCCTGCCACGGCGCCCCCTAAGTCTCGACGCCCTAGGCACAGGCCTAGCTTATCTAGTGGTTCCTCCGGCTCTGTTCTTACCTGTACAAGGACAGAGGTAGGCAACTCCAGTCCCAGATTGCCACATGCTGCTCTGGTTTTCAGGACATCCATAATTAATATACATGAGATATATTTGCAATGGAGGGAGTGCATGCAATATACCTCATGCATATTCATTGTGGATATATTGAAAACCAGACCTGTTTGTAGCACTCGACGACTGGAGTTGTCTATCCCTGTATTAGGATAAAGTAGTGTGGTTCAATGTTAGTCTACTTGAATGCATGGGTAGCTAACAAAAATTAACAGAGAGCAATCCTTTTTTATTGGACTGACTAAATAGATTTCTTGTAAACTCCTGAAATCTAGTTAAGGAAAGTATTAAGTTAGCCCAATAAAAAGATAGCAAACATTTATTTCCACTATTTGTACTAGGAAACTAAAGTAGCTACAATAATTTTATAATGATTGCTTTCTTAGTTATCATAATTGGAAAATACAGTATGACGATTTATCATACTCTTAGTGTGGAAGTATTTTGCAGCTGGAGCAAAACATTGATGAACTTGCTCCAATGAGGCATGCAAAGGTTATTACAGGATGATAAAATCAACACCAAAACATTTAGGAAAAGCCAAATTATTATACTAAAGGAACACTAATGCAAAATATGCTTGACCCAGCACTAGATCAGTGGTCAGATAAAGCATTGATAGGATTCTTTCCCACACTGCTGTTGATTCTGCATGAGCTTTACAGTGTTGTTCTTTGCCCCTTAGATCTCTTGCTTTAAAACACAACCTTTAAAAACTTGAGAAAAGTGGGATCTGCACACTATATCTAGCTGCAAATTTGCATTTCAACTTTAACTTTATACAAACCAGCACACAAAGTAGAATGAAGCGGGATTTCTAATCGTTCTTGTGCTTTGACCTTTGCACCTGTCTATCCTTCTGTGGTATGAATTGCTTTTTCAGCTTATTCGGTGCTGATATGGTATTAATGCAAAAACCATCAAGGAAAACTCAATGTATCCTGAAGAACTGAAAAATGCCTTTTCTTCCATAAAACCTCTGTAGCAGGTAGAAATGGAATAGTTGATTGACTGAAGAGTTTTATTATTATTTTTTCAGAGAGCTCTTGCCTCAAGATTATTTTGTACATTTTGAAATACAGTTTGAAAAATAAAATAGTACAAAAGGATGAATGTAATCCTTTATTTACTCAGACATAGGATGAGAGGTAAAGTCAAAATAGCAATTTCCACCATGCACCTGCTCTCTAAGTCATGCCTCTTCTTGCCGTTCTTAAAACCAGATCATAGTAATGATTTTATTTAGCATATCTCCTAACTAGCAGGAACTACTGTGGATGTGATTATTCCACTTTAATTTCCCTCTCATTCCTCTGGCCTGAAAATCAAAATAATGATTGAAAGGATAAATCATTTCTGGTTCCTTTTTTTCTCCACAGGCAGAGTCTGGCCCATACATTTCACAAGTTGTAATTATTTTGTTAATTTGTAAAATTCTTAGTCACACAAGGGCCTATACATTAAGAAGCTAATATTCAAACTACCCTAAAATAGATAACTTACCCGGCTAAGATTAGCCAGGAGTTATCAAGGATATTCAGTGGGATAAACTTCCTGCTGAATATTCTTGAATAAAGATATCCAGGCAAACCTACTCAGTTAATTTTGAAATCTAAATGGCTGTGTTTGAATAACACTTGTTTAGTTTCAAAGTTATCCGGGACGTGTACTCAGATAACTTTAAGCTTAATAGACTATTCTCAAAAGAATATAGCTGGTTAAGTGGCTATCTGGCTTAAAAAAAATAAAGAATAGCCTAGCAGCCCTCGCAACCAGATTCCCCACAACCTGCCCTCCTTTCAAAAATTGGGCTTACTGGCCTGAGCTCCTCCAACCCTTCCAAACATTGATGCAAAGGATAAGGGGCACAGAGCTGATTGTCACCCCCCTTCTGACCTCCCCCTGTAGTTGATCCAGGAAAGACTTACCCACAGCCCCTTTCTAATCACCCCTCTTCCCCCCAGACCAATTTATCCCTCCCACCCCACCCGGCACCCTCCCAAACCCCTTATCACTGCTGGATCATTGCACACTTGTACTGCAACAGTGCTGCAGTCAGAGTATTATTCTGAGAGAAATGCTGGAAGCCGCCGGGAGCAGTACAAGAGTATCGTGATCCTGATGGTAGTAAGGGTTTGGGAGGGTACTGGAAGGAGTGGGAAGGTTAGGATTGGTCTGGGTGAGAGAGGGGATGGGGATGGGGATGAGGATGTGGAGGGGTCAAAAGTAAGTCTTTTCTGAAACATTTATTATGAAATTATTTTATTTCATAAAATATTTGCTTTTTAATTGTAGATGTTGTAGCCTGCTAACCACAATCCCTTTGGATTGATGGGTCACAAATATGTTTTCAATAACTAACGGTCCGATACAATATGGACGTGCTAAAAATGTGCGTCCGAGGAGATCATGTGATGCAATGAAGGGAGAGGACGCGAGTTCCCCTTCTTCGTTCCTCACCCCTTATCCAGATCCATTCTTTGGCTGTTCAGGGGCCTAATTGTTACCTCTGAATATTTCTGCAGACTCTCATTTCCCAGATTCTGAGGGCAGCCCGCGGTTCTAGGATGGCAACGCGTTCGGCAAAAAGGGAGAAGGAAAAAAATAAGACCAGGCCTCCAGAGTCGCTGTCAGAGGGCAAACCCGGCCCCTCTGAGATGCAACAAATCGCTGTGTTTGCCAAAATCAAAGCTGCAGTGCAAGAAGCTCTTCAGCTGGACCTCCAAGCTATTTCTAACAAACTTACCAACCTCTCAACATCCATAGCGGGCTTTGAAACCCGTGTTGCAGAATTAGAGCAATGTGTCTCAGATATCCACGATGGCCACCGTGATCATGAGTTAGAGCTCACACAACTTAAAGTTATGCTGGTCAAACATGCAGATTGCTTAGAAGACCTGGAGAACAGGTCACGTCGCTCCAGTCTCCGATTTGTCAGCCTACCTGAGACAATTGCTGAGAGAGATCTTTCGTCGATGTTAGAATCCTGGCTTGCCCACGAGTTGGGGCTGTCCTTGACGCAGGGCCCTTTAAGAATCAAATGCGCGCATTGCCTCGGGCCTAAAAGAGATGATGCAGCCCAACCCAGAGTGGTGATCGCTAAAATCCTTAACTTTTTGCCTAAAGGCAAAATTTTATGTGCAAGGCGAGCGGGTAAGTCCCTCACCTATGACAATCAAAAAATACTGGTATTCCAGGACTTCTCGGCTACTCTCAACACACAGCGCTGGGCCATGGCCCTCTTTTGTGCCAAGCTCTATGCCCTTGGTCTGAAGGCCACATTAATTGACCCAGCACGATTATGTGTGTCCATGTCTCAGGGCGCCCGCTTGTTATGCATATCCAGCATGGCTCTCTGCTTCTACAGCAGGGGAGAAGAAAAAAAAAAAAAAAACCAACAAGAGCTGTACAACATAGTCTAGGTAAAACAAATAAGCATGGGTGTAGCTTGCTTATCGCGGCGGTTACTGCCCCTACTACCCCTAACTAATCAAGCTAGATATTTCACTTGCATGCAGCTCCATCACTGCTCTCTACATTAATGGTGGGGGTGGAAGGGGAATAGAACAAGGAGCTAAGAGTAACAGATAAGAATGAGAGAAAAAATGTGTGAGGCTTGCTGGGCAGACTGGATGGGCCATTCGGTCTTCTTCTGCCGTCATTTCTATGTTTCTATGTTTCTATGTTACTACCGATGAGGTTCAGAAGTTTCTTAGCATGGAGGAAGCCTGCCACACGGAGACAGCTAGTACCATTAAACCCTAATTTTTTGTCATGGGTTGCAGTGCTGCTGTACTTGAGATGGAGGTTCTGAGATGGCCTGACCCAGCTCCAAAAACTACATATTTGGCGTTTGGTGAATTAACTGGCAGGAATTGTCCTTCGAGGATGGAAGATTTTTTTCAGATGAGGCATTTGGGGTGATTACCCTCTGTTTTGGTTGGAATACCAGCTTATTTTTCTTACTGGGACACAGATACACTGAGATTTTAATAACTGGTGCTATATCTTTCATTGTGTCAGTTTTATTGTTTGCCAACCCTCAAAGATGTTGATTGAGGTCTCTTTCTGTGTTCTACTGTGCTATCAAACAAGGATGGGTGGGGGGCATGGGTGGGGAGGGGAATGGAATGCACACTTGTGATTTCCAATGTCAGAGGGTTTGAGCTTGGTAAGGGGGGAAGGGTTATTAGGGAGGAGAGGGAGGTTGGGGGGAGGGGGAAGGGGGTTGACTGGGTGGTACAGAGGAGAATCCACACACTATTGTTTCAACATTGTGTTCTAAGTTTGTGCTGGCACCTTACAATTCGATCATTTCAGATGTGGGAAGGTAGCTTGGAGATTGGAGCCTCAGCTGAAAACGTCACCATTGTGCAAAAATTTCCACATTTTTTCATAGAATATGATAAAGCTTTTGTGGATGGTTAAAAGTGGCACAAGAATCTTCTCCTGGAATGTGTGCGGAGTTAACTCTCCCATTAAAAGATCCAAAATTTTAATGACACTGCGAAGAAAGTCTGCAGATTTAGTCTTTTTACAAGAAACACATTTGAATGACTTGGAACACAAGAAGTTGTGTCGAGGTTGGGTGGGTGCAGTCCACTTTGCCTCGGCTATGACCAGGTCAGCGGGGGTCATAGTGTTAATTGGGAAGCATGTCCTACTTAAGGTCCAAACAGAAATTAAAGATCCACGAGGTAGATATATAATTTTAGTCACTGAGTTCCATCAAGGTACATATGTATTTTGCAATCTATATGCTCCTAATAACCCTAGTCTTGATTTCTTCCGAGAAATATATATAGTCAGTTAGTCCCCTATATGGAGCATGTGATCATTGTAGGGGGAGATTTTAATACTATACGAGACTCACAGTTGGATAAAGACAAGGCCCATAAATGTGCTCACAACCCTGGTAATGGAATTCTTTTTCTTGAGCAGTCAAAGCAATTAGTTGATGCCTGGCGCACTCTGCATCCTTTCGAAAAAGATTTCACGCATGTCTCACATGCGCTTACCATGCAATCCAGGTTAGATTATATCCTTGTTAGTGATCATATTTTCCCCAAGCTGCAAGAGGCCCACATTGATGATATTGTGATTTTGGATCATGCTCTGGTGTGGGTAACACTAACCGGGCCAAATACACTTCCCCAGGCCTTTATCTGGAGATTTCTGTATTACCTGGCTGATAACACCCACTTTAAGGAGTATCTCCGTGAAAAATGGAATGATTATCTACAACTTAATAAAGAACACTTGAGTGACCCTGTCCTATTTTGGTACACAGCGAAGGCAGTATTGTGGGGAGATATCATTTCATACATGGTGAGAAGGAGGAAAATGTTAGACAAACAGCTTTTGTCCCTGAGTGCTCATCTCCAACAAGCAAAGTGAGCCCTGTCGCATGATAATTACCGCGTCAATAAGGAATGCTTCCTTGCCCTTCAGGGAGCTATTAACTCATTGTTACATCAAAGGGCGAAAAAAAGCCTATTATATTACCAACATAAATTATTTCAATTTAGTAATAAATCTGGCAAGCTGATATCAAATCTGATCAGAACACAACGGGGCCCTCGCTACATAGCCGCCGAAATACATTGGGTGGGGTGGTCTTCGATACCCCCACAATTTTGAAAACATTTTGAGAATACCATTCTGGCCTCTATCGGTCGGAATCTTGGGACCCGGTGGTCTGTGAGCGATTCTTTGATTAACTTACTGCGACTAACCCAGGTGCAACAACTCTGGTTAAATCAACCTGTAACAGAAGGTGAAGTTAGGAATACCATTAGGCAAGCAAAGCGTTTAAGGCTCCGGGCCTGGATGGTTACACAGCGGAGTTTTACAAACCTCTGATTGATTTATTAGTTTCCCTGCAGTAGGCTGCTGAGCTGCACATACTACTCGATTCCTGTGGATGCCGAATCCAGAGGGGGAAATTGTAGGTAAGCTCGCTTTACTGCAGCGTTGGAAGGGGGTCCTCAGTTTTTAATCGGGGATACTTCACTATACTGTCTGATAACTTCTCACCAGGGTTTGATATGAAGGGGGACAATCGCTGTCTAACTTGTGTAGTCGGCTTCTCACCAGCCTCTCGGCGATGCAATGCACTGGCATTATAGGTGTTCAGGATTGTATGTCAGTGCATTGTGCGCCCACTATAGCAGGCCTCCGAACAGCTTACAGAACCATCACATAGACTGTAGCGGCGAGGTGCGCGCCACCTCGCCTTCAGTAAAGTGTATGGGCGAGGCGGCCATCTCCAGTACAGTCTATGGGCCCTGCGCACATGTCCGCTAGAGTCTATGGGCCATGTGCACATGTCCGCTAGAGTCTATGTTGTAACTCCAGTGGATTCGGCTTAATTATGGGATGTTGTTAACTCCATGGATCCGGCGCATCTTTCTACATTGCAGGCTATACCGGGTCTGGCACAACGCATCCCAACTTTGGAGAAACTTACTGCAGCATTTCAACAGCTACACACACAGAAGATACAGGGCACAGCTTCTAACCAAAAGGTCAGTTACAGGAGGTAACTTTAAAGAATCCAGTCCCACTTTAGCAGAACACCAAAATGCCTGGCAAGCCAGCCCATAGACTCTAGCGGACATGTGCGCAGGGCCCATAGAGTCTAGCGGACATGTGCGCATGCCCATAGACTCTAGCGGACATGTGCGCAAGGCCCATAGAGTCTAGCGGACATGTGCGCATGCCCATAGACTCTAGCAGACATGTGCGCAGGGCCCATAGAGTCTAGTGGACATGTGCGCATGCCCATAGACTCTAGCGGACATGTGTGCATGCCCATAGACTCTAGCGGACATGTGCGCATGGGCCCATAGACTCCAGCGGACATGTGCGCATGCCCTTAGACTCTAGCGGATATGTGCGCATGCCCATAGACTCTAGCGGACATGTGCGCAGGGCCCATAGAGTCTAGTGGACATGTGTGCAGGGCCCATAGACTCTAGCGGACATGTGTGCATGCCCATAGACTCTAGCGGACATGTGCGCATGGGCCCATAGAGTCTAGTGGACATGTGTGCAGGGCCCATAGACTCTAGCGGACATGTGCGCGTGCCCATAGACTCTAGCGGACATGTGCGCAGGGCCCATAGACTGTACTGGAGATGGCCGCCTCGCCCATACACTTCACTGAAGCCGATGTGGCATGCACATATCCTATACAGTGTATCAGATGGTTCTCCAAGATGTTCGGTGGGCTGTTCTGCTGGGACTTCAGCGTTGCCTCAGTCATACACTCTTCCTTCCCTCCCTCTCCCACCTTTCCCTCCCTCCCTCTTCCACCTTTCCCTCCCTCCTTCTCCCCTCCATCACCTTTCCCTCCCTCCTTCCCCCCTCCCTCACCTTTCCCTCCCTCTCCCACCTTCCCTCCCACTCTCCCTCCCCCACCTCCCTCCCACCTTCCCTCCCTCCCTCTACCACCTTCCCTCTCTCCCTCCCTCCCTCTCCCCCTCTCTCCCTCTCTCCCTCCCACCTTCCTCCACCACCTCCCTCCCTCTCCCACCCTCTCCCACCTTCCCTCCCTCCCTCCCCCATCCTTCCTTCCCTCCCTCCAACACTCTGACAATACATGGACACCTCCCACCTGTCCCTGAAAATACCACACTGTTTAGCGTTTGAAAAATTGTATTTTACATTCAACTTATGTACAAATTTTACAAAAATAAAGTGAATGGGGAGGGGCAGTCTAGGGAGCAAAACTATTTACAGAAAATAAAACTCCCGTGAGGTTAGGGAGGCAGGGACCAGAGAGGATGATCAGCGACAACGGATCATCTCCCCCAGGAGCCGTACTGCTGCACCAAGCAGCAGTAGACCCCTGGTGTTACAATCCGTCGCCCGGATCATCCTCTCCATGAAGGCATTCATTGCCCTCATGCCCTCTTGGACCCCCCTCACGAAGCCAATGAACTGACCATAAGTAAGGGGCTCATCCTCGGGGGAGCGTGCCCCCGGAGATGGGCCTCTTTGCTGGCCCCGTGAGGGGGGCCGATGAGGCACAAGAGGGCCATGAATGCCTCCGTGAGCCAGCAAAGGCTGGCTCCTGCGTGCCCCAGCGTCCCTAACCCCACGGGCAAAATGGGGAGGTTGCCCTACGGGGTGGGGGGTGGGGGCTAGGGGAAGGCCTGGGGCGCCTTTGTGCTCGGGGAGGGCTCCGATGGTCAGGTCTCCTCCTCGGGGTGGGGGAGAATCCGCCTCCCCCCCTGGAGCGGCTGCAGCTCCTTCTGCAGCTGGGCCTGGCATGACCTCATCAGCATCTGTGAAACCAAAGGAGACGTATGAATACACTGTACTGGGTGAGGGAGGAAGGGAAGGTGGGAGAGGGGGGAAGGAGGGAGGGAAGGTGGGAGAGGAAGGGAAGGTGGGAGAGGGGGAAGGAGGGAGGGAAGGTGGGAGAGGAAGGGAAGGTGGGAGAGGGGGGAAGGAGGGAGGGAAAGTGGGAGAGGAAGGGAAAGTGGAAGAGGGAGGGAGGGAAGGTGGTTCAGATGTGGGATACCACATTCCAGTAGCTTGGAGGGGTCACTTACCGCCAGGCCCAGCCCGCTGTGCCCGCAGCCGCTCCAGCCACCTTGGGCGATGAAGGCGAAGCCACCGGGCTTTCTTCTTCAGGTCCTCTATCTATTAGAAAGAAAGGAGGGAGAACCATTACTGTACTCTGATAGTCAGAATAGTAACAGCATACTTGGATGTAGGTGTGACAACATTAATGACTGACGACCATGATATTCTTCAGTAATCATAAACATTTTTATCAGCATTGACAATTGAGGCAAAACACAACACAATCCAAACCAGTGTTAAGCACCAGCAGGAAATAACACACTTTCTACAGTGCAGATACATATAAGACTACAATAATCTGGGTCCTCCGGTGAGGCCTAACCTGACATTGACACTCCCACATTCACCACATCAACTTTTTTACAGTCTACTTACTCCATGGGGGTGTGAGGCTTGATCATTGAATTGGCTTTGCAGCCTCCTCCATGCCCTCCTGAGGTGCTGGAAGTCTGTTCGCAGTCCCTGTACAGGGAACAGCCACCTTTCTCGTCTCACCACCAGGGACGCCAGCAGTTCGACGTCCCTGGTGGTGAAGTTGAGCTGCCTCCCACGGTCGGCCATTTTGTGCAGTGTGCGGAACGGGAGGTCACGCCCTCGCGTTCGCATGCGCACGGGCACGCGCGCGCGATTTCGCCACATGCACAAATATCGGCGCGCACAAGTATACATTCGCGCGCAGGTAATTGAGGTACGCGCACAAATCATCCTCCATATATGCGCGTATTTTGAGTGGCGCGCGCAGATGTGCGCACGCTACGCAAAATTATTTACTTCCGCTGTATGCGCAGAAACACGCGCTGCTCTACCGCCGCGCACACTCCTTTTAAAATCTACCCCTTAGTATAGCTGGGTTCAAAAAAGGTTTGGATAAGTTCTTGGAGGAGAAGTCCATTACCTGCTATTAATTAAGTTGACAGCCACTGCTATTACTAGCAACAGTAACATGGAATAGATTTAGTTTTTGGGTACTTGCCAGGTTCTTATGGCCTGGATTGGCCACTGTTGGAAACAGGATGCTGGGCTTGATGGACCCTTGGTCTGACCCAATAAGGCATGTTCTTATGTTCTTAACATGCCATACTGGGTCAGACCAAGGGTCCATCAAGCCCAGCATCCTGTTTTCAACAGTGGCCAATCCAGGCCTGTTTCCAACTGTTATGATCTGTGGGTTGGTGGACCCTTGGCCTGAGGTGCGAGTTGTTACTGCCTGTGGGGAGGAGCCCCACAGGTCCGCGATGTCAGGAGTCGGGATACTGGCACAGCAGGAAGCTCTTGGCAAGTGATGGAAAAGTCCCAAGGTCCCGTAGCTAACCCCCACAGGGTAGTATGCTGTAGGAGGTTCTGGAAGGTTGGCCCCAAGGGGGCACAGCTGCAGCATGGGGAAAGAGACTAGGAGCGTAGGCCACCCATGGAGTGAGGTAGCCCGGTCCTGGCCCAGGCAGGTGAAGATGGTAGAACCCTGGAGAGTGGAGGTGTAGCCAGAAAGAAAGCTGGAGCTGACCCGACAATCGGGACAGGAGAAAATCTGGTACAAGCAGGGATCCAACCCTGAGGAATGAGGCAGGACTGAGTTGAGCAAAGAATAAGCGCAGCCCGAGGAGCAGGCAAGAACTGCCCGTCCTTAGCGTAGATGCAGGCACAGCCCCAAGGAGCGAGGAGGCACGATGAGGAACTCATAGAACTGCAAATCCAGAGGAGACTCAGGTAGCTGCAGCCAAAAGGATGGAGCCCAAGAGGCGCCGGGCCAGCCCAAGGAGTGAGGTAGGCCAGGGGAGCGAGTCCCCAGGTAGCGCACACTGACCCCCGAGGAGCGGGTGCCAGACAGGGTACGAGGAAGGCAGCAGATGACGACTGGAGAATCTGCAGCAGTTGAGTCCAAGGATGGAACTTGTTGCCAAGTCAGTTTCCTGGGGACGACGACGGTGCTTAAAAAGGGAGGCCGGGAGTCCAAGATGACCGCCGTTTAGTGTGGATGTATAGAGCCTCGCTCCGTGGAGATTTTTACTAAGTGCCTAATTGCCTGGAATCTTTTCCTGAAATGCCTCACACCAAACGTAAGGCAAAAGTAAAATTAAATGTTACCTCTACGCCAAATTTGGATCACAGACAACCGCGGATTGAGTCGATGTTTGCCCGACCTGTGCAACAGATACCGGAGGGAGGAGCCACGGCAGATGCCAACTTTGAGCAGACGCCGAGCTCCATGGCAGAAGGAATATCCCTCAGCCCCGGTACGCCGACAACCCCAGAACCACCAACGAGGATTTTCGGAGAAGATATTGCTGAATGGAGAGAAGAACAAACTGCTTTGATAAGATCAGTAGCCCCGAGAAGAGAGGTGGATATTACACGCTCTTCGGTGAGCCCTGTTCTACAGGGCTCCACGGGCTCTGAAGCCACTGTTGCAGCTGAGGAAGAAGGGGACCCTGTGGAGCAAGGAGAAAGTGAACCAGAGGTATAAATTATTTGTCAAACACCATTGGTTAAACCTGCAACAATAACTTTAGACTCTATATGGAAAGGTTTGGTATCTATGGATAAATCCATAAATTCCTTAACAGGCATGTTAAAGGAAAATTTAAAGAATACTAAAAAGCTTGATTCCAAGGTAATTTTGTTGGAAAATTCAGTAAGAGCTGAAAACCAAAAAGGTGGAAGAAGTCCAAAATAATCTTATTAAATCAGATACTCTCTGTTTTAATAGAATGGAAAGTCTTGCAGCAACAACAAGAAGGACAGGAAACATCTTTGAACATTACAGCATTGTTAGATTTAACACCAGGTTATAGAAATGAGAGATACCTTGCTAGTTTCTTTTGTGTTTGTTACAGAAAGGGACTCAGTCCTAAGAATATTCCTACGTAACCAACAACATAATTTCCACGGATACAGAGTATGGATATACCCTGATGTGACAAAGAACACTCAAGAAAAAAGAGACATTTCTTTCGATGAGGAATGAAGTCATATCAAGGGTGGCAAAATTTATTCTCCATTTCCCTTGCAAATGTATTGTAATTTACCAACAGTCTAGACATATTTTCTTTGATCCTCTCCAATTACATTGTACTTAGATTCACACTCCTGAGAAAGCACCGCAGGGATATAGCGTATAATTGAGTTATTGCATGAGTTACACTCTAAACGGGGTTTTTTTTGTTGTTGTTAGTATATGAATATTACCTGTAAAAGCTGCTCTATTACTCTTGGACTCCCAAGTTTCCTATTATCTTTCAGATATGAGAAGTAAATGTTATCTTTAGAAGTACTGATTTTTCTTAAATAAGGATTATTTCTGAATTATCTGTTATTCTTGGAACAATTTGTTTCTGTAAGATTTTGTTAAATTTCAATAAAAATAAAATTAAAAAAAAAAAAAGGAAGGTCGATGAAGTCATTACAGCGGGATGCCTCCAAGGTTCCCGCCGAAGAGGCTTCATAGGCGAGGCCTGTGACTCGCGCACGTGCCTAGGAGGGCCCAGCGTCAGAGCAGGGAGCGGTGGTATCCATGCCGCCGAGGAAAGTCCCGCAGAATGCGGCGTTGCAGGCGAGCCCTAGCAGCGAGCAGCACCGGGGAGGGCAGGAAGGCAGCGTAAGAGGTGAGCACTCGCGGTCGCAGCCGTCTGCAACCGATGGGCGTAACACCAACAGTGGCCAATCCAGGCCATAAGAACCTGGCACGTTCTCCAAAACTTAGTCTATCCCATACTCCTGATGCTAATAATAGCAGTGGCTATTTTCTAAGTTAACTTCATTAATAGCAGCCGGTAATGAACTTATCCAAACCTTTCTTAAACTCAGCTACACTAACTGCACTAACCACATCCCCTGGCAACAAATTCCAGAGTTTAATTGTGCGTTGAGTGAAAAAGAACTTTCTCCGATTAGTTTTATAACAAGCAGCGTTAATTTTATAACAAGCAGCGTAGGACTAAAATCTGAGGATCAGCATTGAAAATATGTGGGTTTTTTCTGGTACATGTGTGGACATAAGGGTAGTAAAGTTGCACTTGCTCCTGAGCAGATATTTATAAACATACCGTCAGATATTTAAAGAATGCAAGAAAATGCTTTCTCTTCCCCAGCTCTGCCCCCCAGAATGCCTCTTGCTAGTGCAAAATGGGGGTTGGCATGTACTTTTACACACACACAGCCCGCCGAGTGATTTTCAAAGCACCACTTATGTGCATAGCACAGGGTTTTATGTGTGAGAAAGTTTGAAAATCAAGCCCTTACTGTCCTGTCCTGTCTTCCTTGCTTGCTTCCTTCAGCTATTTGATACATTCTCTGTCTTCCTTTTTTGAGATCCTTTATACCTTTCAGTGTTCATCTTTTTGCCCTTACCTTACAGCCAGCTGCAACATTTTCTTCTTACTTTTATTTGTTTCCTAATGTAAAGATGATTGTAACCTGCTGTGACATTAGGAACACTTTCCCCATTTGTAAGTAGCAGGTCCATCATTATGCAAAGATAATTCTAATAGCCTGTAGTGGCATATCAAATTGCTTCTTAGAAAGCCAGGCAATAATGAAAGGATTCCCACTGATAACTGAATTCAAGTTTATTGATAGGAGCCGTCAAACAATAATAGAGGACACAATTGTAAACGGTAGCACAGTTTAGTTAAAACAAAGTAATACAGTTGACTGGTTTTCTTTTATTCTTAAATTTCTGGAGGATTTATCTATTTCATAAATGATTTTTCAGCACGAAGAGAGACTAGCTGTGGATCCTTGAAGCAGAGAGCTCCTCAATCACCTTCAGACACAGTCATCAAGGGTTTTCAATGCACTGACTTTTAACAGAAGTGGCAATGAAACATTTTTAAATAAAGGTGGTTTCTCATGTTACACAACACACATTGGGCCAGATGTGCTAAAAACATTTTCCATTTTGGCAAATATGATCTATTATCATGCAAGCCAAACCTGATGTAACTGTTCTGGCCAGTGACCAATGCCACCTGTATTTATAGCTATTTCTAAACTTGTATTCAACAGCATTGAATTTAGTTAGCTATAATATGGCAACACATTCTTTTTGAGTTCTGAAGTGCATTAACTTGATAAGACATTGTTGATGGCGCTTAGCAGACTTCTAAGGGATGCCTTTCTAATGTTTCCCTGAAATATATCACAGATAACATTCATCGGCTAAATGTGCTGGTACTACAAAAATAGGTCAGAAGTAGGCTTCAAATAGTTCATGAGAGCACTGAAAGAACTCTACTGTTTAAAGATGTTCATTGTGTGGAGGAGGAAAAGAAAAATTGTCTGTCATGGATGAAATGACCCCAACCCAAAATATACCGGTTTGTATCTGTAAAGTTCACACTTCAAAAGAAAGAAGATTAATGGGATAAACTCAAGAATATGATACTCTTTTTATGTTTTCCAACGGAATGGAATGTGGAAAAGATTATGCCTGTCCATTCATCGGAAGGCAAAATGAAAAATCTCAAAAGAAAGGACAGAAAATCACTAAATTTGTCTTGCTGGAAGAAACTGGGAATATCTCAGAAAAGTCTGAAAACCAGAAATATTGCATCAATATTATCAGAGAATAGAACCTCCTGAAAAATTTCCATTTCATTACTATGGCAGGCACTCCCCTCCCTCCCACACAGCCTACTACACATACACTGCCACTCCCACAGATGCACCGTCATGCACATTGACAAACACACCAAATCTGAGATATATCACTTCTCATGTGTATATGTATCTGTTTCTATTTCTCTAAATATAACAACCTCCTCTTGACCTTGCAAGTAGAGTAAAAACAATTTTGTTTAGCACTGGTGAGTCCAATTTTACCTATTGTTGCATGTCCAGTCCGCGCCCGGCCCGTGCACGGGCCTGCTCATCCCGCTAGCTCCTCTGCAGGTCACGGGTCGGCCTCCCCAGCGGCAACTGCGAACTCATCCAGGCCTCGGCGTCCTGCGGCAGCGGTCGCAGGGCCTTCCATTGCGCACCAGGCCTCACGCCGGAGTTCAGCGTCTCCAGTGGCGTTGGCCACGCCCCTACGCGTGTGCGCGCGCAGACCATCCGACCTCTTGTAGGGCCAGGGGATGGTCCTAGCTCCGCGGTGCGCACTGATTGAACGTACGATATAAGGAAGTTCCTGCCTGCACTTCCTTGCCGTGGCAATCAGGTCGGCACTGTAAGTGTACTAGTTTGCCTCCGCGTTCACAGTCTTGTTCCAGTCTTGTTCCAGCCTTGTTCCAGCATCCTACTGTTCCAGCCTTGTCCAGCATCCTTCTGTTCCAGCGTCTGTCTGTCCTGTCTCCCCAGGTAGTACCCTCGGACTGTCTCTCTCTACTGACTTCGGTCTGCTCCTTGACTATTCCATTCGCTGCCTGGATCCTGACCTCTGCCTGCCTTGTGACCTCGACTGACCTCTGGAACCTGACCCCTGCTTCGTTGACTACTCCTCGGACTGATCCTCAGATTCTAACCTCGGCTGCCATTGACCATGTCTCCTGATTCTGGCTTTGTCCCTTGCCTTGTCATCGCCTACGCTGTACTGGCCTTCCTTGCTCCTCCAGACCTACAACCTAGAGTCCGACCATGCTACCTTGCTGCTCGTGGGCATGCCTCTCTACTACCTCTCCAGGAGACCCTGCGAGGCCCACCTAAATCCAAGCAGCCTGGGTCCCTACGGGCTCCACCCAGGGGGACCGTGGGCTTCCAGTGATGAAGTTCATCCTAGCCTCTGTCTCCTCCTGTGCTCCACCCCCAGGGGACAGGTGCTTTCTGGTCCCTACCAGGGAGCCGTTCTCCACTGCTCCAGGACAAGGATCCACTTCCAAGAGCAAAACCTATCTGCTTTCCATCAGGTGAATTTCCAAATGAGTTAACACATGAAAATATAACATATAGAAATAAAACATAGAAATGATGGCAGAGGAAGACCAATCGGCCCATCCAGTCTGCCGAGCAAGCTCCCACACTTATTTTCCCATACTTATCTGTTTCACTGTCCACCAAGGTCAGGGCCCTTGTTGGTAACTGTTTGATTCAAATTTCCTGCCACCCCCTGCCGTTGATGCAGAGAGTAATGTTGGAGTTGCATCAAAGGTGAGCATAAGGCTTAATGGTTAAGGGTAGTAACCGCCGCATCAAGTAAGTTACCCTGATGCTTGTTTACTTAGACTGCATAGATCCATGCTTTATTGGATGTTGCCTGAATGTAAATCCTCTTTTCCTCATTTCTCCCTGCCGTTGAAGCAGAGAGCAACGCTGTATATGCATTCAAAGTGAAGTATCAGGCTTAATTGGTTAAGGGTAGTAACCGCCGCAATATGCAAGCTACCCCCACACTTATTTGTTTACCCAGACTGTGTAGTTCAGTCCTTGTTGGTGGTTGTCTGAATGCAAATCCCCTTTCCACATTTCCCCCTGCTGTTGAATCAGAGAGCATGCTGTATATGCATTCAAAGTGAGGTGTCAGGCTTAATTGGTTTAGGGTAGTAACCGCCGCAATAAGCAAGCTACCCCCATGCTTATTTGTTTACGAAGACTGTGTAGTTCAGTCCTTGTTGGTTGTTGTCTGAATGCGTCTTTTCCACATTTCCCCTTGCCGTTGAAGCAGAGAGCAATGTTGGAGTTGCATTAACCATGTGAAGGCTTATTGAGTAAGGGTAATAGCCTCCATTCCAGCAAGCCACCCCCATGGCTCTTCTCTTCATTCCCATCCTCTTGCCTTTATGGATCCCTTTGAAATCCTTCACAGTTTTAGTCTTCACCACTTCCTCCGGAAGGGCATTCCAGGCATCCACCACCCTCTCCTTGAAGAAATACTTCCTGACATTCGTTCTGACTCTTCCTCCCTGGAGTTTCAAATCGTGACCCCTAGTTCTACTGATTTTTTTCAAATGGAAAAGGTTTGTTGTTGACCATGGATCATTAAAACCTTTCAAGTATCTGAAATTCTGTAGCATATCACCGCTGCTCCTCCTCTCCTCCAGGGTATACTATTTAGGTTCTTCAATCTCTCCTCATAAATCATTTTATGAAGACCATCCACCTTTTTGGTCACCCTTCTCTGGATCACCTCCATCCTGTCTCTGTCCCTTTGGAGATACGGTCTCCAGAGCTGAACCTTGTACTCCAGGTAAGGCCTCACCAAAGACCTATACAAGGGGACCATCACTTCCTTTCTCTTACTAGATATTCCTCTCTCTATGCAGCCCAGCATTCTTCTGGCTTTAGCTATCGCCTTGTCACATTGTTTTGCCGACTTCAGATCATTAGACACCATCACCCCAAGGTCTCTCTCCTGCTCTGTGCACATCAGCTCTTTACCCCCTCATCAAATACAGTTTTTTTTTCAGATTTCCACACTCCATATGCATTACTCTGCACTTCTTGGCCTTGAATCTCAGTTGCCATATCTTCGACCATTCTTCCAGCTTCCTTAGATCCCATCTCATTCTCTCCACTCCTTCTGGTGTGTCCACTGTGTTGCAGATCTTATCATCCGCAAAAAGACAAACCTTACCTTGTATCCCGTCCGCAATGTTGCTCACAAAGATATTGAACAGGACTGGTCCCAACACCGATCCTTGCGGCACTGCACTTATCACTTTCTCTTCAGAGTAAGTTCCATTTACCATCACAAATTGTTATAATAGCAACATTGAACAGCCATTTACTCGTTTTAAGTGCACTTTACATGGGCAAAACCTTTTGACAATTCAATAAAATATATTGTAGCAATTTTCAAAAGCCCACTTGCACGAGTAAAGTGCATTGTCACATGCAAAACCCGGTTTTTCAGCGTGCAAATGCTTTTGAAAATCAGACCCTATAGTTTGAATTTATATCAGAATGGTCTGTGGCAAATGTCCAAACTAGGATACTGTTTCAGTTTTTTCTCTGTCTTATTCTGGTCTCAAAGCCAGTGACTGATTTAGGATTTTGCCACCCCTAGGCTCTGTTGACAGGGAGCAGAGTGGCTTTTCTTTGCTTCCTGCTGTGTGCTGTGGCTTCACCCCTCCTGTTTCCTGCCCAGGACAGGAAGAGAAGGACTGGAATAGGAAGTGGAGCAGTTTTGATTTACTCTGGCCCTCTCCTCCTGTTCTCTGCACCGGGAGGGAAGCGATTGGAGCAGGAAGCAGATGGCCAATCTTTGCTGGGTGAGCTTCGGCAGAGCTGGGAGGCAGCAAATCTTCAGCTAGCCTGCTGCAACCCGGCCCCCGGATTTCTGCCACTTTAGACACAGGCCCTGCTCACAGCGCGGTATCCTCTTTTGTAATAGATTTTTGTTTTCTTATTAGTCAGGACACAAAAGGTTAGAGCATGTTACAAGTGAAAAACATACTGAAACATATCATTTTCTTTCTTGCTCTATCTATCTATCTATCTATCTATAAAATATTGACTGTACCTGAATGTAACTTGCCTTGTGCTCAGGTCTAGAAAGATGAGTAATTTCATTTCATTTCTTATTTATATAGCATGTTCTCAAGACAAACCTGCTCCAGATGGTGTACATCAATTTAAAACCATACATAAAACATCATAAAACATACCATAAAATCACCAACTCTCCACCCCGCCAGTCACCCACCAACCCCAACCTTCCCAGCAACCAGCATTCTCTATTAAATCAAAATCCATCTGTTTCTCCTTAATGTAAAACCCCCATCAACCCTCTAGAAATCTTTGCTTGCAAGCATTCTGAAAGTCATGCTTGAAAGCATTCTGAAAGTCATGCATGTATATCGAGTAAGAAAAGGGAAGTGATTATTCCCTTGTACAGGTCCTTGGTGAGGCCTCACCTGGAGTACTGTGTTCAGTTCTGGAGACCGTACCTTCAAAAAGACAAAGACAAGATGGAGGCGGTACAGAGAAGGGCGACCAGGAAGGTGGAGGATCTTCATCGGTTGACGTACGAGGAGAGATTGAAGAATCTAAATATGTATACCCTGGAGGAAAGGAGGAACAGGGGTGATATGATACAGACTTTCAGATACTTGAAAGGTTTTAATGATCCAAAGACAACAACAAACCTTTTCCGTAGGAAAAAAATCAGCAGAACCAGGGGTCACGATTTGAGGCTCCAGGGAGGAAGATTCAGAACCAATGTCAGGAAGTATTTCTTCACGGAGAGGGTGGTGGATGCCTGGAATGCCCTTCCGGAGGAAGTGGTGAAGACCAGAACTGTGAAGGACTTCAAAGGGGCATGGGATAAACACTGTGGATCCATAAAGTCAAGAGGCCGCCAATGAAGAGTGGGTGACTCGCCAGAATGATGGCTACTGCCTGGACACAATACCCTTATTCAATAAACATACACATGCTTACTGTGACTCCAACATCGCTCTAAGCTTCAACAGCAAGAGGAAATGTGGAAAAAAGGATTTGCACTCACAAAGAGGGGAGTAGCTGGCTTGTTACGGCGGTTACTACCCCAAACCAAATAAGCCTGATACTTCACTTTCAATGCATATACGGCATAGCTCTCTGCTTCAACGGCAGGGGAGAAGAATAACTGATACTTCACACATCCAGCAGAGCTCTCTGCTTCAACGGCAGGGGAGAAGAAAAAAGGGTTCGCACTCACAAAGAGGGGAGCAGCTGGCTTGTTACGGCGGTTACTACCCCAAACCAAATGTGCCTGATACTTCACTTTCGATGCATATCCAGCATGGCTCTCTGCTTCAACGGCATGGGAGAAAGACTGATACTTCACGCATATCCAGCATAACTCTCTGCTTCAACGGCAGGAGAGAAGAAAAACTGATACTTCACGCATATCCAGCATAGCTCTCTGCTTCTACGGCAGGGGAGAAAAAAAAAACTGATACTTCACGCATATCCAGCATAGCTCCCTGCTTCAACGGCAGGGGAGAAGAAAAAACAACCAGCAAGGGCTGTATAACATAGTCTGGGAAAACAAATAAGCATGGGTGTAGCTTGCTTATTGTGGCGGTTACTACCCCTACTACCCCTAACTAATCAAGCTAGATATTTCACTTGGATGCAGCTCCATCACTGCTCTCTACATTAATGGTGGGGGTGGAAGGGAAATAGAACCAAGAGCTAAGAGAAACAGATAAGTATGAGAGAAAAAATGTGTGAAGCTTGCTGGGCAGACTGGATGGGCCGTTTGGTCTTCTTCTGCCGTCATTTCTATGTTTCTATGTTTCTATGCTTCATCCTCACCATAAATAATGATAAATAAAGGGGGGATTACCTGAGGTATTTAAACTAAACAGGCTCAGAGAATGAAGACATTGATCAAGATTGTTTGTATTGGCAAAAGATTATAGGATTATAGGATTCCGGTACCTTAAAATGATGCATAGTTGCGAAGTACTTCATCATAATTTTTATTTAGACTAATTGAGAAATGTGACTTTGCACAATCAGTCCTTTTTTAGGAAATATTTGCCCGGGGTCTTCATTGTGTTGCATTTGCGCCTATTCTCGCCCTCGCTCCACCCTCTCTACCTTTGTGGCGACTCCCTTCGGCTCCGACGGACAGATGCTGCCGCAGCTTCTCTCTGCCTCTGAGTCCCAGAATCCCTGGACTGGCATGACGCTACGGATCTGCCATGTTCCTGATGACGTTAGGGTGCGTGCGTGCTCCAGACTTGTACCGGCAAGGGCGCGAAGCTCGGGGGCGTCCCCCCGTAGTGACGTCGTCTGCTGCCAACATAAAAGGTCTTTGCTTGCAACTACGAATTGAGTTAGCAAGGAGGAATTTTTCTCCGCTGCTCTGCCTCTACAAACTTAACTAGGGGTACCCGCTCCTTGGGGGCCCCACTCTCTCTCTTCTTGATTTCAGATACAGGACAGAATCCAGTACTCGCTCCACGAGGGCCTACATTCCTGAAGACTCAGAAGACTCCTATTGCCTGGAAGCGATCGCAGACTTGAACACTGTGAGTTCTATTCAGATAGGAACCGGTACTCGCTCCACGAGGGCCTATGTTCCTAAAACCCTTCACAAACTCTTTTCTTTCTCAGAAGATATCGCATATCTATATCTTATGGATTGCTATTACAGATTTCAGATAGGAACCGGTACTCGCTCCACGAGGGCCTATGTTCCCCAACTCTCCTAAACTCTCTTCTATTCCAGAAGCCATCTCATACACAGTTATTGTGAGTTACTATTTCAGACTGCTTACAGGAACCAGTACTCGCCTGTGGCTCCTGCTCCTGAATACTGAAAACTCTCTGCTGCATAAGAGGACCTTACAGACATCTACCTTTTGGGCCAATACAGTAAAATCGCGGGAGAGCGGGCAAGCGCCCGCTCTCCTGGCGCACGCACAGGCCACTCTCCTGTGCGTGTGAGACAGTATTTTAATTTATTAAAATTAGGGCCAGCAGTAAAAAGAGGCTCTAGGGAAACTAGCTAGAGATGTGGTTCGTTTTTCGCCCTATTTAGGAAATTTAACGAAATTTCCTAATTCGTTTCTGTTTCGGAGTATCCGAAACACGACATAAACGCCGTTATTTCGGAGCCCCCGAAACCGGAAACGAAATTTTCCCCGCAATTCGGGGGAAAATTCGTTTTCGGGTTTGCCTGGGGAGAGGGGCAAAAATTATTTTTTTTTTATTAAAAACCACCCCAAATTTAAATTAATTATAATACACCACCCCCCGATCCCTCCCCAAGACTTACGAAGATCCCTGGTGGTCCAGCGGAGTCCCGGCTTCCATTTGCCATGCCCTCCGTGCCCTAGTTCGTGCCAGTGCAAGCTGCGCGCCAAAATGGTGCCGAATAGCCCGAACGACCATGTCACAGGGGCTTTTGGCGCTATTGGTCAGCCCCTGTCACATGGCCATCGGCGCCATCTTGTGCTCCTATCATGTGACAGGAGCTGACCAATGGCGCCGAAAGCCTCTGTGACATAGTATGGGCAAAGGCTATCGGCGCCATTTTGGTTACTGGCAGCCGATAGCAAGGGTCCGAAATCGCTTTCGGACCCTTGCTGGACCCCCAGGGATTATTGGCAAGCCTTGGGGGGGTCAGGAGCCCCCTCCTGACCCCCCCAAGGCTTGCCAATAATCCCTGGGGGTCCAGCAAGGGTCCGAAAGCGATTTCGTTTTCGGCTGCCAGTAACCAAAATGGCGCCGATAGCCTTTGCCCATACTATGTCACAGAGGCTTTCGGCGCCATTGGTCAGCTCCTGTCACATGATAGGAGCACAAGATGGCGCCGATGGCCATGTGACAGGGGCTGACCAATAGCGCCGAAAGCCCCTGTGACTTGGTCGTTCGGGCTATTCGGCACCATTTTGGCGCGCGGCTTGCACTGGCATGAACTAGGGCATGGAGGGCATGGCAAATGGAAGCCTGGACTCCGCTGGACCACCAGGGATCTTTGTAAGTCTTGGGGAGGGATCGGGATGGGGGGGGGGTTGTTATATATGTACGAAAATGCTTAAAAATGTTTTTAAATGCTTGGGGTGGTTTTTTTTTTCGCTTCGTTACCGATTCGTTTTTCGGTCCGGTTTCGGGTTTCTCGTTTCGTTTTCGGGCAAACGAACCGAAAACGAAACGAGAAGACCCGAATTATACCACGAAGTATTCGAACCGAAAAACGACCCGGTAGAAAAAAAACGAAGCACATCTCTAAAACTAGCATGTCCCTAGCGCCTCTTTCCGGACAGGAGCGGCAGCTGTCAGTGGGTTTGACAGCCGACGCTCAATTTTTCCGGCGTTGGTTCTCGAGCCTGCTGACAGCCACGGGTTCGGAAATCGGACATCGGCAAAATTGAGCGTCTGGTTTTCAACCCGCGAGCCGCGGGCCTATTTCAAAATGTTTTTTTCTTTTTTTTTTACTTTTTTTAACTTTCGGGACATCCGACTTAATATCGCCATGATATTAAGTCAGAGGATGCACAGAAAAGCAATGTTTACTGCTTTTCTGTGCACTTTCCTGGTGCCGGTAGAAATTAGCGCCTACCTTTGGGTAGGCGCTAATTTTTTAAAGTAAAATGTGCGGCTTGGCTGCACATTTTACTTACTGTATCGCACGGGAATACCTAATAGGGCCATCAACATGCATTTGCTTGTTGCGGGTGCTATTAGGTTTGGGGGGGTTGGACGCGTATTTTGGACGCGCTATTACCCCTTACTGAAAAAGGGGTAAAGCTAGCGCGTCCAAAACGAGCGTCCAATCACCTGATTGTGAGTGTATCATCCACTACTGGTTATGTATCCAGCATACCCTGTCTACTCACCACCTATAGTCTCTCTTTACAGCTCAGCAACTCAGAGATCGCTATTCCAGTATCTGAAGGACTTCAGCCCTGCTGAGCACATCAGCTCACCTCTGCCACCTCTGGTGGTTCTACTTCCAGTCTAATAAAGAACTATCTGTGTTTGTCTCAATACTCCAGCCTAGCCAGTGGTTCCTCTCAGGATCTCCTCTTAGGGGCGCAGTCATCTGCCATCGGCCCAGGGATTCACCATTTCTACTAAGTGTTCATTCCTTACACTAATAGAGCGGTATTATATCATCTATCACTCTGTGGGAGCCAACCCACATTAGTTCACTAATTCTGCGTATGGAGTATCCTCACTGTTACTCCTTCTTCAAGGGAACAGATCCATAACAGATTGCTACTTCAGTACAGAGATTATATTAAGTGCTTACCCCCTAGCGGATCTGTCTCAGTTTGCTTAACTCCAAAGCAGAATTATAACATCCCGTAGTGTTAGCCATTCCCCATGTTCTTTTATATCCCTTGTTAACAATCCCCATATTTAAATGTTTAATGTATTTGACAAAGGTAACGCATGAGTTCCTGCAAATTTTGTTTAAATGTAAACCGATGTGATATGTAAAATCGAACACCGGTATATAAAAAAATTAAAAAAATAAAAAAATAAAAAAATAAATAACAGAGTGCTAGCTCTTTCATTCTACAGGAACCAGCGCATACTAGGTTGCCAACTCTGCCCTCTTGGCAAACGTAGCCAGCATCAGGTTACCATCTTGATTTATGTCATCAATGCTCAGATTTCTTTGTAATGGGGAGAGTGAGTGCAAAAGAAAAGTGGTAAGACCTTCAGTCACAGGGTTGTTTCAGTGGTTTGTGGTGCTCCATCTCTGAAGTCAGTGCTGGCCTCAGCTATAAAATCTGCCATCTGGCAATGTGCTGCCACTGACGATCCAAAGGGACATGCTCCTATGCTCAGTTTGGCTGCCATACTCCATTCATTTTAGTTGGACTTTCTGAGTCAATGGGTAAGAAGAAGAAGGGATAGATTCACTTTTCCCCATCAGAGCAAGTTATATGCTCTACTCCATCACAGGCCACCTTGGAGAATTTCAATTTTGTTCACAGTCAAGGTACAGGGGATGGGGCCTTTGAGCTAGGTAATATTTTAGCTGTCCTAGCAGAGACTTCAATCTCCATGAGCCCAGAGACTAGGATTTTCGCATCTGCTGGTATTGAGACTAATATAAGCCTGGGGCCGGGGTCTCCTTGGAAATCAATTCAGTGAGATCCTTAGCCTCAGATGGGGAGGCGTTGATTAATGAAAACGTGGTAGGTGGGTGCCTCAATGGATATGAGCCATGCAGTACTAGTGAAGCCCATCTATTTACAAGTTTCTAAATAAAAGAAAGGACATTCAGTATCGGATTTGGAGGACTATTGGAAGATTCAAGTTAAGACAAGTGCTATGCTAATTTTTTCTGAAATTGTTTTTATGTGCATTTATCAAAAATATTATTTAAAAAAACTTAGGGAGAGAGCAATGATTAAAACCTAGAGCAGCTTTAAACACTTGCAGTTCCATCTTGCATGTAGGGATGGTAACTTTCAAACTGGTGCGCAGACCCACTTTGGCTCATGTGCATTGGTGTGCACCCAGATATGTGGCCATTTTATAAATAACGTACATTTTTATTAAATAGCTTAGCCGCATGCACGTGAGCCCATGCAAGTCAGGGTATTTTATAACATCCACTCCTTTGCCAGTTTCACCAATTCGTCCACCAGTTTGCAAGTTAACAGCTAGGTCCTCCAAAATCTCCTAGTTCGATTACCTGTACTCCCCCCAGTTACCCCAGATTATTTAAATCCAGCAGAAATAGCCAATTTCTTTTATTTTAAAAGTTACATCTCCTCCCTAGCAGAAGTAAAGTTACGGGGTAGTGGACATGGGTGTGCACCGGGCACATAAGTATTTATGCACAAATCTTTTGGCCAGGCTTCAAAATGCCCACGCCCCACCCAGACCATGCCCAGAGCACACCACTTTTTTTAAAACAAGTGAGATATGGATGGAGCAGGAGATACACATGCATCTGGGTGGTTTTTAAAATTTGGTGAGTGTGTGCACACTGGGCTTTTAAAATTCACCTTCAAGTGACTTTTGGAACACATAGGAAATATATATGACTCAAATGGATAAAGGTCTCTGAAGTGTATGGTTTATTAGTTGCTAACTATTATCATCCTGGTTTTCTTTTTTTAGATTTTCATATTTACCAGTGATATTTTGAGGTTCATTGTGTTTGTATTAATGATGAACCTATCAGTAACCACTTTAGAGACTCTGTGGTCAGCTATTGTAGGACTGGAGAAGAATTTGACTTCCAAGATGAACAAAATGTTGTCTTCAGTTAACATATTATCAGATATAGGTATTCCAATGCGAATACCCAATGTATTAGGGAGCAAAAAGGGAAATAAAATCAAGTAGAAAAGTCAACTAAGAGTGTATCTGAGTCTAATTTGGCCCTGATTAAAGATAATCAGATGAACCATCATAAGTTGGAGAACCTAGACAATCACTCTAGAAGATTCAAACTTCGTATTCTTAATTTCCCTAAAAGATCCTTAATAAAACCTCTTGAGATGTTTACAATTTTTACATGGAGTTGTTGAAAGTACCCCAAAAGTCTGTTCCTCTGCTGATTAAGGCATATTATGTCCTGGTGCGTGGAGGGGGTCAGTCTTTCTGGGTGCCTAATTTAGATCTTACTATTTTTTCAGAACAGACATTGGAGGAAATTAAGGAGAGGGCTACTTCACTGTCTAGTTTTGTGTTAGAACTAGATAAACAATGGACTCTCAAGTTATTTTTCAGTTTAAAATAAAAATTGTTTCTGGGTCAAAAAATTGCTGTTTTTTCTGATGTTGCTAAGGAAATGCAACAAAGAAGAAAATAGTTCCTTCAGTACAGACTGAGAGTTCTAGCTCTGGGAGCTGCATTTCATTTACAATTTCCCTGTAAATGTTCTGTTAAATTTAAAGGAGTCAATTATGTTTTCTTTGATACTGCACAGCTAGAGGGTTTCTTAGAGAATAGAACCCCTCTTAGGGAAGGTGTACCATAAAATATGTTTAATGCTAATCAAATATGGTATTACCGCCTCATCAGGCACAACTATTAGATTTTCTTCTTAACATTGCATTGCATAACATATTGTCTAATTGGAAACGTAGTGACCTCTTATCATATCATCTCTGGTGGAATTCAGTTTGTATGTATTATAAATGCGAAAAGTCCATGGTGATTAAATATAACCGATTGGGCAAATGGTCATGGATGTGGAAGCCACTGGAGGATTATACAAATTCAATTTCCTAATTATCAGTTGCCTTGCTATTTCCAACCCTGTAACCTTACCTTAACTTTTCCTTTTCCTCTGCCTTGCTGATCTTCTGTTTCTCACTGCCTCCTTTTTTCCTCCTTTCTCTCTCTTCTCTGCTATCTCTTTCATTCAGTAATACAATTTATTTTCTTAGAGGTTTTAAGGTTGTTTGTAATTATGTTTCTAAATGGGTTCCTTTCCTGTTAATACCATGCTTGTTTGTTGTATGATGAGCCATCAAGATGTGTTTCTACACTATTATATTTGTATTACTGTTCTTATAAATACCAATAAAGAAATTAAACAACAACAAAAAAAAGAAAGCATGTGAGTCTTGTCTGCATCAGAGACAGCTGTATACATGATTTGTGGGTATACTATACACCACCTTCTCTATACTACTACATTGTATATATCCTGAGCCCATCATCAAAAGTTATTTAGATGGGAACTGTAAAGTTAGCAGTCTGAACGAGTAATGTGCCATATTCAGCACTTATCTGGCTATCTTTATAGCCACATAAATAATTATCTGGCTATAGTTTATACCTGCTCCCAGCACCTGACACTCTTCCACCCAATACCTTCATTGGGCCTGTTTGTAAAGGTATTGGATATGTGGGTAGTGGTTGAGAGAGCATCATTTGGAGGGGAGAAATTGGTTTGGGTAACGTTAGATGATGTCAACTTATTTTGGGGATGCAGGGATGGAGGGAAGATGGGAGAGCAAGTGCCGGCAATAGTGCCATATAATTTCATGTTCACAGGATAAAGCGGTTGGGGGAGGAGTCTGGGCCAGCGCCTTGATGATACCTGGAGGGGGGGGGGGGTGTGGCAGGAAGCCTACCAGGACACATATTTGATGTTATGTTTTTCTAGATGGAGCGCTAGTTACCCACATATCTGCGGAAGATATCCTGGTAAGTAGACAGTGAGCCAGCAACACAAGGCCACAACACTTTTAGCTTACTGTGCCTACAGTTACCAGGCCTTATGCAGCTGCATAAGTTTAAGGTGAATAGATTAGGTGGCACATTGATCTTGCTGAATATAGGGGCAGGTTCTGCTGCTAACTTTAGCCGCATCCCTTGTCCACCACCCATCCTAATGATTATAGACCTCAGTGTACTTGCAGTCTGCTATAACACAGTAACATTCCAGAAAGTAGCTTCTATGTAAAACTCATATAGCCCGCTGGTAATAATTGAGGAGCCATGGAGGTGTGGAGGATAGAGAGTCCACACTGTCAAAGATCAGAAAGTATTAAGGCCTGCTGTTGCTTGGGATGAGGCGGACTTCCTCATTTTCCTACCATCCCTGCACTGCCTTAGGTTGTTGATCTGTAGATAGCTGTGGTAAGGAATATGAGGAAGTCCGCCTGGTCTCGCAAATAGCAGGCCTCATCACTTTCTGCTCCTAGGCAGTGTGGACTCTCTATCCTCCACACCTCCATGATTCCTTAGTTGTCACAAGGAAACCTATATGAGCTTTACATAGAAGCTATTTTCGAGGATGACACTGTGTTCTAACAGGCTGCAAATAGATAACATATATGTCATACCTAATAAAGCAAATGTAATTTCTGCCTTTTAGGTGGACTGAATACAAATGTAAGTGCTCCAATGTTATCTCTTGTGAGGTCATTTGTGTTACTCCACCTAAGACCAGACAAGAGTTATATGTAACACTATTTAATCTCTGGGCCTGGCACCTGCAGCTGCAAAATTCTGCTCATTAGAAATGAACAAGACCAAGTGGTTAATATACTTTTCAAGTAAGCTTCTGACTAAAGAGTTATGTGATTACAGCAATAGGTGCTAAATCCAGAAAGAAGGCCCATTGTTTTCTTAGAGGTGAGATATCTTCACAATGGAAGCCAATGGTTTGTTAGAGTTGCATTATGACATTAGCATAGCTATACATCCTATTGTTCACCAACAAAGTAAAGACATTTCTACATGGCCTTTAGCCAAGTTTTTCTAGTTCTAGTCCACTTGACAGCATATGGAGGTGAACACTAGCTAGATAGTGGCCATCTCACATACATGTCCACGTTCCCAATAGTTAGCTAAGAGTATGCTCTCAGGAGAAGGCAATATAAGCCACTCGTGAAGCTCCACAGTAAGAAATTTCATGTTTTGCTCTTGCTGTCTTCCTTGAGAGCATACAATTAGCTTTCCTTTTTTTAAGGCCTAGGCCACATGGTCTTGCATGTGCAAAATTTGCCTAGTTGAAGTTAGGGATGTGCAGGGGAAAAAAATTGTTTTTGTTTTGTTTTCGGGAGGTTTTTTTCCCCACAAATTTCATTTCGTGGATTGCTTGATTTGTTTCATTCGTGTGAAAAAAATGAATCATATAACCCCCCCCCCCCCAAAAATAGCCAAAAAATAAAAATGAGGCCTTTTTCCTACCCTCTCGGAAACATGTCGGGGCCAGGATCCCTCCTGGCCCCCATTTACCTATTTTGGTGGGGATCCATAGGCTAGGAGTAGACCAGCACCTTGGACTTGTGTAAGCTGAAGCTGTGGAAGGTTGCGGCGGCCTCTGCCTAATCAAGGCCAATGCCTTGGCCTAGGCAGGAGCCTGAGCCATGGCCCGACATCCTGATCCAACCTCAGCCCAAACCTAGGCCTGCCACCGTGACCCGACCAGG
Source organism: Rhinatrema bivittatum (assembly GCF_901001135.1). NCBI lineage: Eukaryota > Metazoa > Chordata > Amphibia > Gymnophiona > Rhinatrematidae > Rhinatrema > Rhinatrema bivittatum. The sequence goes on along the minus strand of NC_042615.1, from coordinate 69,745,076 downwards.
AGGCCAGGTCCCAACCTCGGGGCCTAGGCCCGGACCCAGGGTTGATGCCAGAGCCTCAGCCCAGGGTTAGGCCCAGGCCTCGGAGCCCAGGCCTGGGAGTGTCTCTTCTTCGGTCCTCTTCTTTCTTTGACACTTGAAAGCCAAATGATACCGTCTGCTGGGGTCGCGCTGGAATTAATTAACCGGCACATTCACCCCAGCAACCAGCAGCACTATTTTGATGTATGGCAATTAATCGAAGTTGACATGGTAATTAGGCCCGGTGTAAGTACTGTTGTTTGCTGCTGCATGGCATTGGTGTGGTTAATCTGAGCCCAACTCAAGTAGATCAGCTCAGCCCATATATGGTTCAGCTGTAGCCCATGCCTGCTCTCGATGAGGCTTAGTGTGGCCTGCACAGTTGGATCCGCTGGTGCTGCTTGTTGCGAGGTTGCAGGTTGTGGAAGTGGTGTCTGCAACTGCAATGCTGGCATAACTGGGCTCAAGGGCTGTGCTGACTGGGTGTCTTGGTCGAAATCCCACAGGACATGTGGGGTGCTGGAAGCTTTTGGCGACTGGATATCTTCTTCCCATGGCAGGATAGATTCCTCCATTAGGCTGAAGAGGTTTAGGCGGGTGTCAAGGGGTATGGGTGACCTAAGGTGTGGAAGTAGCTGCTGCTGTGGCTGCTGCTGCTCCTCCTCTTTAACTTTCCATTGCATCTCAGCATCCATGAGAAAGGGGCCGCTGAGACCTGGAGCTGCACTGCTAGTACATGGGGCTGCACTGCTGGTACCTGGGGCTTTATGGCTGGGACTGGGGGCTTCATGGGCAAGAGCTGTGGAAACAAAGAAGATGTATGATGTTTTGCATAAGATGTACACTTTGTATCATTCAATGTGAGCATCCAATGCAAAAAAGCATGGACATTTGTAGCAGACTTCACATTTACAGGTGATCGGACTTACCAGCCCCAGCTCACATTGTGACCAGGGCCTCCTCCATTCCCTCAAACACGTCCGGTCTGAGCTATTCAGTGAACTGCTCCTCCATTGATGTCTCTGTAGCGATGGGCCATCTGCTCTCTGGTTGTCTTGATGCTACTGTGTCAGGATATGGCCTGGGCGATGGTCCGCCATATCTGGCCCTTGACAGCCTTGGAAGTTTTTGCAGCCCGGTTGCTGAAAAGCATTTTATAATTTTCCAGGACTCCGGCGATGAGCTGCTTGTTGTTCTTCCCACTGAACTCTTAGGCAAGTAGACACAGGCAACCTGATACCTGGCTGCCACTTCCACTTCCGGAGAGGTGGTGTCATTCTCCTGACTCTTGCTCCCACTCCCAGCTCACCTCCCTTCCTCCTCCCCACTGTCCTGACAACTCCCCCACCCTCTGTCTTCTCTATATAGCCCTACCCTGCTGTGCTCCTTCTTCCACACTCACCTGCCTAGACCCTTCCTCCCGCCTCCTCCTATCCCTTCTCACCTCCAAATCTCTACTCCTATCTCTACTCCTCCTTATCCTCCTCCTACCACTCCTGCCCTCCTTTCCTCCCTCCTCTCCCTTCTCTCCTCATATCTCTCCTCTCCTCTCCATATGCCTTCTATGATCCATCCTCTCCTGCTTCTCACCACTCCTCACCACAGCCCACCACTCCTCACCTCTTTCCACTCCTCCACCACTCCTTTCCTCACCACTCCTCCACACAAAGGGACAGAAAGACAGACAAGACAAACACACAAAAACCTTCACACACAGATAAGCACAATAGACAAAGGTAAAGTTTAACAGATGAGAAACAATAAATAGGACAACTTACTCAGGTATTCAACTGAACTCTCCTCCAAAACTCCAGCTCACCACCAACTAATCTCCAACCAGCTCTCCTCTCTCTCCAACTCCTGACATACCCTCAAAGAGGCAGCTGCAGGAAGCCAGTATACATAAAGAAAATAATGTTCCATACAAGACACGTGACGCATTAGTGCATTGCGCAATGTGATACTTACATATGCGGTGCGGTATTTCATTAATTTCCCTAACTACATCCATCTTTTTTTCATGGGATGGCAACATGCCATATTTCTGCTATATTTACTGCAGCTTGATAAATCTACGGGTGAGTTTGTACCTGAAGCAATGAAAGGTGAAGTGACTTGCTCAAGGCCGCAAGGAGCGGCAGCAAGATTTGAACCCTGGTTTGCAGTCTGCTGCTCTAACCATTAGGGCTGTTAGAAAAGATCCAACAGCCAAACTCCTACTCCTTCCCACTCACTTCAGGTCTAGGGGATGATCTCTAGCTTCTCTCCTTTTCATCAGCTCCTAGTCCACTGAATTGCTAAGCATGCTCCTGGGGACTTTCTATTCCACTGAAGATTTTCCCCCAAAAAGGTGGGGTTATGGCAAGGGGAGGAATCCTGAATATCAAAAAACCCCTGCCACTGACCATTGCTGCAAAAATCACTTGGGAGCAAATGTTAGTGACTTGCAAAGCCCTGTTGCATTTGTTTTTTGCTAATCATTTTTTCTGTAGGAAATAATGAAAGCTATATTGGCAAAAGGGAGGCTGGCCTGCCTTACTCCTGCTCTGAGTTGGAATAAATGTACTTGGAGCAGAGTCCTTGAAAAAAATTAATGAAAACTGTACATCAAGGTTATTATAATTATTATCATGATTTGTATGGCACATACCAAATGTATGGAGCACTGGACAGAGACACAAAACGGGTAGTTCCTACTCCTTGGAGCTTCCAATCAAATCAATACAGACAGACAAGACATACAACAACAACCAACAACAAAACAAATAAAAAGCTTTGAGCTAAAATAGCAAGGTCATGGTTGAGGAGAATTAAAGTAGGTGGTTACAGGAAATATTAATTGATGGAAGAGAAAGTTCAAGTGAGTGAAGTTGTAAGAAATGAGGCCTCTTAAAAGTTTCTATAAGAAACAGCCTGTAAGTAAGTAAGAATAAGTTGCTAGGTGGAGTTTAATTGATGCTGGAGCCAATTAACATAATTATTGATTCAATAAGAAATTAAAACTTTGCACCCAAATCAGGTGGGTGAATACCCTTTGGGGGTAAGGAACAGTGCTAAAAAAAAGCCAGGAAGGATTTGACAGCAGGAGAATGTCTGAAAGCATTTTGTGGTGGAAGCAAAGGAATGAGAGATGGCATAGGCCATTAACCCCCCCAAAAAAAACAAAAACCAAAAAAAACAACAACATAATTATAAGGGATCCAAATGTACTTTCAAGATTGCAGGACTGGTCCTGTTTTAAGTATAATATACAATCCTGTGACAAGGAAAATGTGTGGTCCAAATCAATACCAAGTTCCCACATTATGGGAAGCACTAGCTCTGTTTATTACTTGTAATATTGTTAGCTCCCAATCACAGCTGACTAATGGGAGGCACCAGTATATAAAGTAAGTAGGCCAGGTCACACAGAGTTTGTAGTACAGAGAATTTGATCTAATGTCCCAGGGGTTTCTTTGATTTACGGTTTATTGTTCTGACCAGCAGACCACAGTAGGAACAGCAAATATAGGTCACCTGCTACACACTAAAACATTCAGAAGACTGAGTCTGGGACAGAAGCCATTTCCAGCCATTTAATCAAAGTATCATGATGACAACCAATTCAGTAGCTTACACTGCTTTGTTAACAGTGTCTCTGAACAGCGATACTTGTGATGATCCTTCTACTAGACTTCCGCCCTTTGATACTTGAATGCACCAAGAATATTACTGAATCATATCGATCGCATCATTGTCTCTGTCCAGAATTAGTACAGCATGTGCCCATCTCATATACTTTATGTAAGGAACCTCTGGTTTCCTTACCAGAAGGAGTGGACTAACTAGCATGTAGGTTCAGAGAGAGTTTAGTGACCAGAGGTTTGGATATTACTCCCCCATGTGGGAGCTGCAGAGCATGTGCTCTAGCTGTTTATCACTACCAGGTACAATATTAGGAGAGTGGAATTTTAGTTGGGTTTTCTGGAGGTAGGAGTTCTATGACTTCTGCCTCTTATTTTTCTGTAATTTAATGAAGAGAGAAGCAAGTGTATTTTTTCCCCTTAAAGTTAGCCAGACAGACTGACTTATTTGAAGCTGTGTTTACTCTTTTTGATCCAAGTTTTGAGATTTTCCTTGTGAGAGAGCCTTAGTACCCCTTAACAAAGGATTGCGGCATCTCTGTATGAGGTTAGATCAAGGGGTAGGGAAAACTCTGGCCGGGTTCTATTACTCCTCCAGAGTATAGACCTGCCAGTGACCCAATGCAGAGCCGTGTTGACCTTCAGTGGGTTTTTTTCTATCAGTAATGATCTCCTCATTTTGGAAGGAAGGACGTTTTTCCACCCTTCTGTCTCATGTTTATTTTCCCTATTTTTGGAGGTAAAGACTATTGCTTTTCCACCAGGAACTGAGTGCCCTTGGTACCAGGGAATCAGTTTCCTTTCTATTGGGGAGAGGCATCTTTCACCTAAGAAGAGCCTGAGGAGTGAAGAGAGGGAAGGATCTGAAGGTGCTTATGATCCATGTTTGCTGCTGACTCAGGTGTGGAGCACTTGAGAAGAGAGTGCCCATCTTGTAATCCATAAAGAGAAAAGGTATGAGAATTGGGACTCATTCTGATAAATTATTGGGAGTTTACGCTAACCATTCTACAGTGGGGAGAAGATGTATGATAAATTTGGGGAGTGGAAGGAGGATTGAACTCTCTTCAGTGAGTAACTGGGACGAGAAGGAGATCAAGTATTAAGGACATTTGCTTCCATAGAGAATCAGAAACTTTATTAAACGAGCGAGATCACAAATGTATTAACCTTTTTTCTGATTTTTTATTCCTTGACTTTATTGCTGTAAATATTCTTCAGTCATCTAAACAACTATCAGCAAAGAAGGTGGAAACCACATTGTTTCTCAGTGTGGCTTTTGGATGCAAAGGACTGTGATTACTGTCAGTGCTGTTTACACAGAAGAACAAAGGGCTGGTACTGTGTTAAATGCAAAAGGGCCTTGAAACTGGGTTTTCCCCCACAGGGAGCCCTGGAACTCAAATGCATAATGCTAACCCTGGAGAGACTGACAGCAGATAGGGTCCATCTCTGTTTCTGAGTGCCCCTGGGTTCTGTCTATGGGAGCCATCCCGCCTTGGTATTACATTTATAATGCTTACATTTATGTTAATTTAGAAATGAATGAAGTACAAATAAAGGTCAGCAAGCGAGTTGCAGGTGACACCTTTTTTTGTTGGACTAACTCAATGCATTTGTGACTAGGTTTCTAGAGCAGTGATGGCCTTATGAAGGGAGTGTAGCTCTTGAAAGCAACCTGCAAATGTTTTTACTTCAATAAAAAGGTACTACCTGCAATTTGTTTGTTTAAGAATGGATAAACTCTTAAAAGCTGCTTGCGCAGGAGTCCAAAAGTTGGCAGCATAGTATCAGACAATACAGCATCACAGAGTCTCTGTCTTGACTGGATCATGAGATTTGATTCACCTGGTTATGAGGAAAATTACACCCATTTGGGAAACGCTGGAGAATGTCACAGAAGTTGCATGACTATCTGCTTACATGCAATAAAAATAAAAAAAAACTATTACAGCTACTAACTTCAATTTATACAATTAATATCGAATTAATGATGTTTTCAACAAATATATATAAAACAGATTTTAGGGGGATGGAATAAAACTAGTAAAAAAAAATACTAAAAACTTTATGAAAGACTTCTTTGTACAAGTCCAGCTGTCCTGAGCTGTGCCAAAACATGCTCTAGAGGAATGAGTTTGTCTCTATTCCTGTTAGACATCTTTTTCTAGTTTTCAAAGCTTGCTTAGTAAATGGGCTTTAGTAATTTTCTAGTGGGTATAACTTACAACTGCAGAACCATCCTACTAAAGTCATGCATTCTTCTGGTGGGCTTGCTTTATTGTAAGATAGTTTTAAACCCAAATTAATCTGTCTCTGTTAGTTAACGTATTTTCTTCTGATGCTTTAATCATGCCACTAGCTTGAGTTGTTAAAACAAATAATCACCATGGCAACATTTGTGGCTATTTTGTTGAACTGAGTTTCTACTTGCTTAGGACAGAGTGTGTATTTCCTCCGTCTGCTTTCTCTAAACTCGCTTTTCCTGGTTTAAAAAAATTAACTGAAATAACAGGTAGGGGGCCTGGTAGATCTTATCTTCCCAGCCATTGGACATCCTGTTATTATATAGACGCTGATCCCTGATTCAGGGTGGGAACTTCTGGTGTTCCTCTTCATTTAGACAAAACAGCCCCTGCTGTCACCTCCAGCTTGTGTGAGGTAATGGTTATACAATTAGTTGAAAGAAGAGAGGGGCATAGTGCAGTGCAATGTCTGTGGGACTGCAATAGTCACAGGAACTTTGTGAAAACTCTGTGGCTGCCCTATTCTGTGATCAGCTCTCTGCCAGACAGGGAGTCCATTTGCAGAGAGGTTGTGAAATATCTGAAAACCTATGCATCATGTATCTCTGTCCCTAAAATTTCTCAGGTGCTATTGTATATGCATTAACGCATATGCATACTTTTGCTTTTTATGTACATGCATAATTTCTCAAGGATACTGTGTTTCCAGTTCCACCACAAACACTGGATTTGGGCAGAATATACACTTTTTACCAGAGCTGTAGCCAGGCAATTTGGCGCCTATGGCCAAGTGAAAAACGGTGCCCTCACCCATTACACAACACATGACACCACGAGTTGGGAGACTCTGTTCAATGTTGTACAGCAATGCCCATGGCCAGTGCATGAGTATTAGGTGCCTAGGAAAAACTTACAGCCTTGCACCCACCACCTGGTCACACGCTCCTCACACACAATTAAAATTTATGCATTTATAATAACAGGTTTTACATGAAAAAGAACATTCAAAGCACAGTCTTCTGAGGTAAAAATATCACAGTATGTATAATATATTTACATGCACTACTGAGGTGCCAACCAGGAAACCCTGCAAAAAAGCAAGAGATACTCGCGTGATTTGCACTTAAGGCCATCCTGTAGGTGACATAATTAAGTCAGAAACAAATGTTACCATGGAAAATACTGCAGCACTTACCACGTTAGTATGATGGGCGCTGATTATTCTTCATTTGCATGACAATTAACATATTTATGTTAGTGTGTGATGACAATTACTAACTGTAATATGGATGTGCAGACCAAATCTTTTCATTTTGGTTTGTTTTTTAATTTTGTTTACTTGTTGTTTTTTTTTTTTTTATTCATTTTAATGTTTATTTTGGATGGTTCATTTGCCAAATTGAAATCAACATTAAAAAACAACAAAAAAATAAAATAAAACAAAACAGGGCTTCCCCAAACCCCCACTGCTATTTCCCAGGGCTTCCCAGAGCTCCTCTGAACCTCCATCCCCACCAAGGGGATGGGGCTTGAGCCAGGTCCAGCTGGAGCCTCCCCATGATCTTCTGAACCCCCTCCTGCTCCTCAGGAATCAGCCAGGGCTATGGACCTTTTAGTTTTCATTTACCCCTTCAGTGGACATCTTGACAGAAGAAGGGGGCAGGAGCAATCCCCACTCACTCCTGGCTCATCACATTCATTTAGAAATAGTGCCCAGTACCAAAGTGAAGTCACAATGGCACCAGTCTCAGGGCCTGTTGGTGCCATTTTCTTGAACAGTCATACACAGCTTTTAAGACAGACCTCACTTGGACCAGATGCATAGACGATCAATTTCATTATAATATGAATGACTCTTATTATCTGTTTTTGGATGTGGTGAGTTGCTCTCCTGATGTCACCAACTTCTGTAATTGCAGCAAGGAACCCACTGAGTATGTTCCTACCATAATATCTGGTCAAACTAAGGCTAAGAAGTCAAAGCTGTCATTCCCTGTGGAGAAAGCCCTGCCATAATGAGAAGGAAGTCTCCTATTCCAAAGGAGTTGTCATGGCACTAGACTTTGGAACTTTATTACTTCCTGGAACTGCCCAGTTCGAGAAGGCAAAATCAAAATACTGGTACTGCCATCATGATGGAAAAAAAGGACTGAGGCATGAGGAGGTGAAATCAGGAAAGAAGGAAGATGGACTAAGGGAGGGAGAATGGGTAAGAAACTGATATTTTCAGGGAAGGAGAAGGAGATGAGATATGGGAGTTTTGGAGGAGTGAAAAAAGAAAGACTAAGAAAGAGGAATAGCTGGAGTTGGAAAGGAAAGGAAGAGAAATATATAGAGATAGATTAATATAAAAAAGAAAGGAAGGAAAAAGAGGAACATTGGTTTTCGATATTTAAATGTTGCTTCTCTCTTGTTACCTCCACTTTCGAAAAAAAATCAATAATCTATCTCAAATCAACAATGCTTACTTGGACTGGCAAAAGCTGATTTCGACAAACTGTTACATTTCTGCTCCAAACAACTGGACACTAATTACTAGAACTGGCCACTAATTACGAGAACAATGTGCTATTATTCAGGTTTGAGAAAACCAAACCAAGGTTGCCAAGCTTATGGGTCCATATTGGACCTACTAAGCTCCATTGCCAGTTTTCTGTATTTTATTTTATGTGTTCTGTCACCCATGAGTAGCAGGAAAACAAACTATTGGTTGACTCATTCGGTTTGAAATATAAACAAGTGCATACTTCTTGAAATGATATTTCATTTTATTTCACATGTAAAAAATATAGTAGATCATTTCATGACATAATGTTCTATGTAACGCCATAGCCGCAACTGTTCTGTTCTATGGAAACCGATATGATTTGATATTTTGTTCAAGAATGTCGGTATAGAAAAATTCTAAATACCGGTAAATAAATAAATACATTTCACTTTATAATCACTTCTCAGTGGCTCCGAGCTTCCTGACTGTAAATGTCCACCTATGGGTCATTTTCTTGGCCTCCTGTAAACTCAGCACTGCCAGTGAAGGTTTTCTTCTGCTTGCTTCATGCCCATAGGGACTTATTTACTAAGCTGCAGTAAAACAGCGTGTTCTGCATTAAGCCTTTGTAATATGAATGAGCTGCTTTACACCTCATTAATTATGAGGTAGATTTTAAAAGCCCAAATCAAGAGATATGCGCACCAAGTCAGGCTTGCCCACGCCCACCGAATTTTAAAACCCACTCAGATGCGTGCGTATCTCCCGCCGTGTGCACATCTGTAACGTTTTCAAAAACAGGCAGGGCTTGGGCATTTTGGGGCATGGCCAATGGATGTGCATGGAAATTCTCTCTTACACGCCTGGGCGTGCGTCCAGATCCTCTGCCACGCACATTTACTTCTGCTAGGGATAAGTAAGGTATAAGTTTAAAAAAAATACAAAACTAGCCATACCTAGGAGATTTTAAGGGTCTGGGGTACCTGGGTGGAGTGTAAGCTATTCAACCAGGGGAGTTTGGAGGACTTAGCTGTTGTGGGCGAACTGGTGGAGGAAGAGGAACTGGTGAAACTGGCAATGGCATGGACGCGCGCCCCGTTTAAAATTCCCCGCCTTACGCGGCAGAAGCAGGATTTACACATAAAATTGGGTGAACGCGTGCACGCGGCCGGGATATTTCATAACATGAATGCAAATACGAGCGCAAGTTATAAAACGGGCTGCATATCTGTGTGCGCGCCGGCACATACGTGCCAATGTGCGTCCGGGCGCTGGTATGAAAGTTACCATCCCTGCTTCCGAGTTCTGCAACATTTTTTAGCGTTGTCAGTAATCTGTGTGTGAGCATTACTGATAACTTGTGTTAATGTCATTTTAAAGCATGTTATGCATCAAGTTTGATGACTAACAAGTGTTAATGTGATAACATGTTAATGCTGTTTAATAAATAGGCCCTCAAACTTCTATACAACTTCACTAGCAAAATTGTAATTAATGGTTTATCAAATCTGAAAATTTTGCATTAAAATATTTTGAAGCATGTCTGAGTTTGGCAATATAAAGTTCTTTCTTACTCTTTGGAGTAGATATCACACTATTTTTTAAATCAAATGTATTTATTTTTACACCATCTGTAAACTTCTTTCTTATTTAGGGCTTACAAATTCCTGTGGTATCCAATGCAGCCTTTGCCATTTAATGTTTTGGAAAGTAAGCACATTTTTGTCTAAGTTGTTAATAGCACTGCCATTGTTATTCTTTCTGCTTATAAAAGCTGTTTCACATTGTTTCTCGTTAAGAATTTAAGGGTGGGATGTGTGACAGCACACCATGCAAATATGGCCTTTCTGGAAAGAAAGTTAATATCCAGTGGGTCTGATTTTAAAAAGCATTTACATGCGTAAAACTGGGTTTTACGCATGTAAATGCACTTTACTCGAGTAAGTGGGCTTTTGAAAATTGCTACAATATATGCCATTAAATCGTCCATAGGATTTACTCGCATAAGTGCACTTTACGTGAGTAAATGGCTTTTGAAAATTGCTACAATAGTAGTTACATTTATGCACGTAACTCCTTTGAAAATTACCCCCAGTCCTTTTGTAGAAACCTAGAACAAGAGAATGGGCCTTTCATTTAGAACTCAATTTTCAAAGGAATTCGCCTGAATAACAATGGAGTTACCCAGGTAAATTCCCCAGCTGGAAAATTGCCATCCCTCAATATACCTATTTCTATCTGCAGCTGAAAGGGACAGGCCAAGGGTTGTGGTTAGGGCGGGCAAGGGAACATATGTGAAAGGGTTTCATTTTTAAATTCCCGTGTGTACTTTACCTTCATGCTTTGCACCTATTGTAAAGTAGGTGCATAATCCATAGGGTTTTTTTGTGCTATGGCCCCCCCACTAGCCGCTCACTTTTAAAGGGAAACTTCCTGGGGAGTTTTCCTTTGAAAATGAACTTAAGGGTCTATGGCCTATAAGCTGTTGTCAGGGTTTGACAAAGTCCACCATGAAAGGCTTCTAAGAAGATTAGGAGGATAAGAGGCAATGTCCTTTTGTGGATTGCAAACTGGCTAAAAGATCAGAAACAGACAATAAGATTAAATGGTCAATTTTCTCAGTAGGGAAACCTAAACAGTGGAGTGTTCTTGGACCAATGCTTTTTAATATATTTATAAATGATCTGGAAAGGGGAACGAAAGTGAGTTGATCAGATTTGCAGACACAAAATTATTCAGAGTAGTTAAATCACAAGCGGATTGTGATAAATTGCAGGAGGACCTTGCAAGACTGGAAGACTGAGTATCCAAATGGCAGATGAATTGTAACTTGGACAAGTACAAAGTGATGCACATGGGGAAAAAGTGATCCTCCACGTTGTAGTTACATGATGTTCCATTCCATATTAGGAGTTACCACCCAGAAAAGGATCTGGGCGTCATAGGAGACAATACATTGAAATCATTGGCTTAGTGTGCTGCGGCGGTCAAAAAAGCAAATAGATTTTTAGGAATTATTAGGAAAGGAAAAGAGAATGTCATATTATCTCTGTATGGCTCCATGGTGAGATCGCACCTTGAGTACTGTGTGCAATTCTGATTGCCGCATCTCACAAAAGATTTAGGGGTAGATATTAAAAAACCATTTAGGTGGAAAACAGGAAAGTTATCCATCTTAATGGCTTAGCTGCATATTTAAAAGGTTTGCCTGGCTAAATTCTAGCCCGATAACAAGTTATCGGGCTAGAATTTAGCTGGGTAAGTCGGAGGCATTCCTGGGGTGGGAGGTAGGCGTTCCGGGGAGGAGTGAAGTTAGCTGGTTAACTCTAGACGTGTCATAGGTTCAGGTCTAAAGTTTGTCAGATACCACATATCCGGCAAACTCTAACTTATCCGGGTATATTATTCAGCTATACGACGCCGGGTATATTATTCAGCTATACGACGCTGAATATCCCGATTAAATTAGCTGGCTATGTGTATCCGGCTGACTTAACTAGCCACTCAGCAGCTGAATATTTACTCCATTAGCTGCATTTGGAAGGGAAAGGGATTTTCCTGGAAGAGGGCAGCCTTCTTTTGGGCAGGACTAGACAATAACGCATATTTTATTGGTACTTTCCCGTTCCACTCTGAGCCGAATTACAAACAGCCTTACACACATCATTAGCTCCGCTATGCTAATCTCATTTAAGGCTGTAGATGGAAAAGCCAAAAACACATAGCAGAGCAATCTGATGTTTCATTAGGTTAACTCATAACATTTTTCTAAGCACTTCAAACCACTTTCCCTTCATAAATAGTATTTTCAATACATTTCAGCATATTATTTTTCAATTGGAACCAGTTGACCTTTTCTAACCCTTCCTCCTGCTGTCCCAGCTCATTCCTTTCTGTCTTATCATGAAGCTTTATTGAGAGTGTCAGAGACAAGGCCTACTGGTCAGGTCATTAATGTTATTTGGTCTCGGCTGTGAAGTAATAGAACACCCATTTCCTCTTGCTAACATTAGCGATTAGGATATCCCTATTTTTTCCTAAACATTACAGCTTAGTCCATTTTTGTTTACCTTTTTCTCTTTGCCTTAGGAAGGGTAATTTTCAAAGGGACTTCTGGGAGTATAGCAGTGTTTTTATGCACTGGAATGACCTTTTATAAAATTGTCAGCTTCATGTGTGCGTAAACTTATGCACGCGTAAGTTTAGCCAGACTGCGTGGAGGAATTTATGGTGTCGGGAAGGGTTTTGGGCTTGCCTGCTTATTTCAGGATTTTTAAAAAGTAAAATCATTGCAGATATTTTAGCAGGCATAATTGTGTGCAGATAGATTTGGTGGGATAATTTTCAAAGTGGGCATATGCGTGTACCACCGCTTTGAAAATTGGTATAACTTTCGTGCATTTTTGCCGACTTGCTTATGGGGGCTGTTTGAAAATTATCCACCTAGTGTTCTTGGTTTGCAATTTCTAAGCGATGCTGTGTTGAGTGCGCAGCATCTGGATTTCTGTATGTCATTCTAAGGATTGTTTGCTGCTGCCAATGTTATCTGTGAATGGGTTGGCAACTAGGCTGGGCCTTGCCAGCTTGGCATACGTGTAATGCAGCTTCCAGCACAAACTTTGCTTCTTAAAAGGAGTTTATTCACAGGGACAAAAATTAGGGAGAACAGCAGAACTTAACCCAAAGCCCAAATTCATATGCACACTAACAAAACTTTGATTAGAGGTTGGGTGGCTAACCAGGGCCAGACTAAGCTATTAGTTCCACCAAACTTGACTTCCCCTTTTGCCCACTCTGAACCTATTCCCTCTTACAATTTCCTTTTGCCTTTGACTTCTGAATGCCCAGACTACTCAGTTTGGCTCCTGGTCCCAGCTGAAGAGGTTCCTTCATTTCGGCCTCTGAGTTTAGGCTGTCTCTTAGGCTCCCAGCCTTCTCTGTTCCCTGCTGCTTTCTCTTTTTTTTCCTGAGGTCCAGGAAGGTGTGGCCTGTTTAGAGGAAACTGGTTTCCTTCAGCTCCTGAGCTCCTGCCTCCTGCATCAGCGTCACCCTTGTTTCCTTTTCAGAGCTTTTTTTTTTCTGCTTTTTTTTTCCCCTTTCCTTGCAATTTCCTGCTTTCCCACTCTGCAGGGTACAGAGACTCCATCAAAACATCTGACTCCCAATTGAAAGGCCTGACGGAAATTCCAGCAATAATTAGGCCAAGATAATTAGCCCTCTTGTGGTAAACCAAAATGTTTCTCCAAGGACATTCTTTATCTTCTTGCTTTAGTACACTTTACTAACATTTTTTTGTGCTACAGAAGGGAACATATGACAGAGTTTCGGTAGTAGTGAGAAAAGTAGACCCCAAAGAATGTTGACTGCAGTTGGATTTTATTTGTATTAATTTACCATGAAGAGTTAATTAACATTATTATTTTGGTATGGTGTGGAATAAAAATCTCCTTGTCTGATGATGGCGGATCATATTTTCCCTTGGCTAGAGTGAATATTCAGGAGCTAGCACCGTTCTCATGTTTCAGTTGTTAAGTAATCTGTACCATGGGACATACACTGAAAGAGGCTTTTTGTGAGTGCTGCTAGTGATGGCTCAGTTGCGAGATGGCTATTTTTTTATATTAAATTTTGTTGGTTAGCTTTTCCCCTTTGCTTTTTTCTCCTCGCTACGTATTGTTTCACATTCACAACTCCTCGCTACGTATTGTTTCACATTCACAACTTGACTGCATCAGGATAGTGAGATGTTGCTCAAAGGGCTCCCATAGTCCTGAGTTCTTCTGTTGCTGCTGTAACCCCATGTGGCCTGCTGCCTAATCATAGTAATATTTCTTTTAAACAATATTCCACATGGCAGCCACAGAGGCGTCCATGCTGCCTTTCCGTTTTGGTCTCTCTGATGCTAGCTCTGGAGGCTTTGGAATGGCTTCCAGCTCTTACCCGCTGCACGATTAAGCCAACATGTATGACCAGTTCCGGAGAGATGTGAGCTGGCTTCAGCCTTATATCAGTGACTTCTCTCTCTGACTTTGACAGAAAGCAGATTATTTTCAATGCTGTGTCTGCTTTTGTACATTAGATGGGGCCAGGAAGTCTTTCCATTTTAAGATTTTTTTCCCCTTCCTATTTTAAAAGGGTTAATAAATAATGGTGTGCATAGACTAGCTCATCAGTAACACCTCCATACCAATTTACTGTAAACTTCCCTTTTCTGTACAGATTGTGAATTTATTTATTTTATTTATTTATTTATTTATTTATTTATTTTTCTATACCGACATTCGATCTGGCATATCACATCGGTTTATATATAACAATATGTCTAAGGCGGACCTTGTAATGACATGGTACATTATAACAGCTTAACTGAGTAACTGGCTACATATAAATAATGGTTTTACAAGGTATTATTATTGTAACATGCTTGATAGTATAACTTAATACAGAATATATAAAAAAGTTTCGTTAATTAACTATGTACAGTGGAAGGGTGGGGAGCTGGGGAGGCTAGGGGTGGGGGAGGGTGGGGCATGATATTAGGTGTGGGGGGGACTGTGGCAGGATTATTTGTCTTGAGTGAAAGCTTAAGTAAACAAACCGGTAGCCGATCCAAGGTGGCTGTCAGCAAAAAAATGTGGATGGATCGGTGTGAAAAGAAGTTTATTGAAGCTTGCCCGACTCTGGCCGAGTTTCGCTCAAAGAGCTGCCTCAGGGGCTTACAAGCCACTTGATTTGGCTTGAAACATCATAAGGTTAACCAATACCAGAGTCAAAGAGGATAACATAGCAAATTCCTCTGAACTAATGTTCAAATCAGGTCCAAATGAGGACACTTTCAGCGTTTATCAGTGCAGAGAGTTCATTTGGACCTGATTTGAACATTAGTTCAAAGGAATTTGCTATGTTATCCTCTTTGACTCTGGTATTGGTTAACCTTGTGATGTTTCAAGCCAAATCAAGTGGCTTGTAAGCCCCTGAGGCAGCTCTTTGAGCGAAACTCGGCTAGAGTCGGGCAAGCTTCAATAAACTTCTTTTCACACCGATCCATCCACGTTTTTTTGTTGAGTGAAAGCTTTCCGGAAGAGCCAGGTTTTGAGGTTTTTTTCGGAAGGTAGGTGTAGAAGGATCAATTCTGAGAGCGGTTGGAAGGTTGTTCCATATGTGAGGGCCTGCTATGGATGTGGCGCGCTCTCTCGTGGAGACTTTGTGCACTTCCTTTGCGGGGGGAGAGGGATGGGGAGTAGGCCTGTGTTGGTTGAGCGGAGATTTCTAGTGGGGATGCAGGGGGTCAGAGGTCTTTGTAACCAGCTGGCTTTGTCTTTATGTAATGCTTTATGTATGACCATGAGTGTTTTGTATTGAGATCTGAATGGAACGGGCGGCCAGTGGAGTTGCTTGAATGCGGGCGTGATGTGATCTGTTTTTTTCCTGTTCGTTAGTGACCGTGCTGCGGCATTTTGTAGGAGCTAGTATATCAGCTGACCCTGGCTCATCTATTGTTTTGAAACTCTCGAATCTTGGCAGGGTATTATTATGAAGGTCTTTTTATTGTGTTGGTGGTAGGGAATAAGTCAGGCTTCCGTCCCTACTGGCGCAAAATCAGCAGCAGAAGGCAGGTAGAGGGGACCCTGACTTTTCCTTTCCACAAATGGAAATCATTAAAAAAAAGTAAGTTAATAAAAGGCTTTCATGTTATTCACTTTTCCTGTTTCTAGTTGTGTTTCTCAATGCACGTGTGATATGTTTGCAGTATGTGGGTATTTGTGAGATGAGAGGCTTGTGGTTAGTTAGCAATGATAAGGTCAGAGGACAGAGGGTGTAATCCCCTGTCCAATGGGGATCACCTTCTCTGCTTTGGTTAGCCACCCAACCTCTAATCAAAGTTTCGTTAGTGTGCATATGAATTTGGGCTTTGGGTTATGTTCTGCTGTTCTCCCTAATTTTTGTCCTGATACCACCGCTGTTCAACGGCCTGTCGAATCAGAAACACCCTCACAATTTCCGCTTTTTAAATCCCCTACCAAGAGTATGGGGCGGTATGAGGACACGTCGAGTTATGGCGGTATGAAGAGATGCTGAGTTGTGGCGATATGAGGAGATGTTGAATTGTGGCGGTATGAGAAGACGCTGAGTTGTGGTAGGTGGGATTCCATGTTTGGATTATGTTCCTGACGTTTGAATAATAACAGATATATAGAGGTTGATTTTGGGTTATATTCTAGGGATGTGAATCGTGTCCTCGATCGTCTTAACGATCGATTTCGGCTGGGAGGGGGAGGGAATCGTATTGTTGCCGTTTTGGGGGGGTAAAATATCGTGAAAAATCGTTAAAAATCGAAAAATCGAAAAACCGGCACATTAAAACCCCTTAAAACCCACCCCCGACCCTTTAAATTAAATCCCCCACCCAAATAACTTAAATAACCTGCGGGTCCAGCGGCGGTCCGGAACGGCAGCGGTCCGGAACGGGCTCCTGCTCCTGAATCTTGTCGTCTTCAGCCGGCGCCATTTTCCAAAATGGCGCCGAAAAATGGCGGCGGCCATAGACGAAAAAGATTGGACGGCAGGAGGTCCTTCCGGACCCCCGCTGGACTTTTGGCAAGTCTCGTGGGGGTCAGGAGGCCCCCCACAAGCTGGCCAAAAGTTCCTGGAGGTCCAGCGGGGGTCAGGGAGCGATTTCCTGCCGCAAATCGTTTTCGTACGGAAAATGGCGCCGGCAGGAGATCGACTGCAGGAGGTCGTTCAGCGAGGCGCCGGAACCCTCGCTGAACGACCTCCTGCAGTCGATCTCCTGCCGGCTCCATTTTCCGTACGAAAACGATTCGCGGCGGGAAATCGCTCCCTGACCCCCGCTGGACCTCCAGGAACTTTTGGCCAGCTTGTGGGGGGCCTCCTGACCCCCACGAGACTTGCCAAAAGTCCAGCGGGGGTCCGGAAGGACCTCCTGCCGTCCAATCTTTTTCGTCTATGGCCGCCGCCATTTTTCGGCGCCATTTTGGAAAATGGCGCCGGCTGAAGACGACAAGATTCAGGAGCAGGAGCCCGTTCCGGACCGCTGCCGTTCCAGACCACCGCTGGACCCGCAGGTTATTTAAGTTATTGGGGGGGGGGGTTCGGGAGGGTGGGGGATTTAATTTAAAGGGTCGGGGGTGGGTTTTAGGGGGTTTTAGTGTGCCGGCTCACGATTCTAACGATTTATAACGATAAATCGTTAGAATCTGTATTGTATTGTGTTCCATAACGGTTTAAGACGATATTAAAATTATCGGACGATAATTTTAATCGTCCTAAAACGATTCACATCCCTATTATATTCTTATCCCTAGGAAAAAGATACATGCCGTTGGAGAAGTCTTTGTTAAGATGGAGTTAGAGACTCTACATTATTTTCGTTGGAGACATCTGTCGAACTATGTATTTTAAATTGCACTTGAAAATTTATTGACACGAAGTGAGTATGTTATTTGGTATATTTTTAAGATAATGGTACTGAATACTATTTGTTTGGGTTCGTGTGGAAATGGTTAGAGAGGTATAATGTATATACGAGATGACTGGATATAAATAGGATTTTCTTGGTCATGCCTATTTTCAATTTAGTAATTAATTGTTTTTTGTGATAATTTAATTTAGTTTTTATATTAAGTGTATTTACATTATAGGTAAGTGTGGATACCGATGTAATAATTGGAAGGTTCAGGACAACGGAGAATCGAGGCTCCCATGTGAGGGGGAGTACATATGAGAATAGCATCGTGAAGGATAACCCCTGAAGAAGCTAATTTGCGAAACAAGGTCCTTGTCGGGGATTGTCAGCGTAACACAGTATTGAATACGCGAGAAATTTAAAATTTAAAATTAGCATTGATATTGGAGATATGACGTTTGTAAAATACTGTTTTAGGGTTCTCGTATTCTGAATCTGTGCACTGTGATTTTCTTGTATGTAAAATATGTCTTTGGGAAAGGTGCAATAGTGGTGGGGAATTTTAAGTAAATGATTGGTTGGATGGATGAGTGAATGGTTAGTATATTTTAAGGGATATTTAGTTTTGGATTTATGTGTATTGATGTGGGAAGTTGCGGGTAACTTGAGTATCCACACAATGTTGAAAAATATAAGAAAAATATAAGTTAAATACATTATATATGTCTTAGATAAGATTGTTTTTGATTAATCATATTGATGTAATATTTATAGGTCAGACGTTGAGTCGTGATAAGATGTATGTTTAATAAATTATAAATTTTAAAAAATTAATCTCGATTTATTAAATGGTTATAATTACTGAATATATGTATGTGACACTTATCATATATAATAACAGATATTCATGTCCTTAGTTGGTATAGTGGCTTGAAGGTAAGACATACTCTTGTATGTCAATTCCATGACTGCCTATGTGTATCTGGTAGAGATGTGCAGACCAAAAGTTTATGTTCATAAGTCCATAAGTCGAAAGGGGGGGTCAATTTCGGTCAATATGGACATATGGAGAATTCCATAAGTTGAGTCTATGTCCATACGTGCAAATAAAAATTTAAACCCCTCACCCTCCTTAATCCCCCCCCCCAAGACTTACCAAAACTCCCTGGTGGTACAGCAGGGAGTCAGGACGCCATTTCTGAACTCCTTTGCGAGGAGCACGTGACGTCGGCGTCACGTCAGGAGGCCCCCCCCAAGCTGGCCAAAAGTTCCTTTTGGGTGCAACGAGGGTCCCGGAGCGAACGCGCGGGGAATCACGTGACGTCAGCGTCACGTCGGAGTGACGCGGCGTCACGTGATTCCCCGCGTGTTCGCTCCTGACCTCCCCAAGCTTTTGGCCAGCTTGGGGAGGTCAGGAGGCCCCCCCAAGCTGGCCAAAAGTTCCTTTTGGGTGCAACGAGGGTCCCGGAGCGAACGCACGGGGAATCACGTGACGCCGCATCACTCCGACGTGACGCCGACGTCACGTGCTCCTCGCAAAGGAGTTCAGAAATGGCGTCCTGACTCCCTGCTGTACCACCAGGGAGTTTTGGTAAGTCTTGGGGGGGGGGGGATTAAGGAGGGTGAGGGGTTTAAATTTTTATTTAGGATCAACAATCGCGATTTCCAACGTATTCAACATAGCTATGTTGAATAAGTTGGAAATCCGATCGTTTTCGCCTCATCACTTTTTTAAGTTAAAAAAAAAAATAAGTTGCGTTTTACATTTAAGTTCAAAACGAATGCACACCCCTAGTATCTGGCTAATGGAACCCAAATGGGAGGTGGCTGTGAGGGAGGACACGATCGGTGGCATGTCAAGTGCCTTATGGAGTCACATATGCAGGCCATTGGCCCAGACATTGCCTTATTGTCCCCCATGTTTCTCAGGCCAGCAAAATGAGTGAGGGCAAACAATGCACGGGACCTAAAGGTGGCTGAGTGAGGAACTACTATACACATTAGCAAAAAGGCCCCGTTCCTATCCTCCCCTTGGGAGCTCTTACAATGGCACTGGTGAATCTCAAGCTTCACCTGTCCACACCACCAGCACAGCACCATCACGTGTGGGTTGTTAGTGAGGCATCACGAAGATTCTTGCACATTTTGTCTGTACAATCTGACACCGTAACCATGACCAGTATCTTGTGCATGTTGGTGGCCTGCCATATTCCCTGTGTGTGGGCTCACTAATGGGTTTCTATGGGGGACAGATTACAGAGCTGCCACAGACATTCGAATGCACAGCATGAGGCATGACTTTTGATGCTAACACAGATGTGTTACCTTTTAGGTATCTCTTCAAGGTTAGCAGCCAGCTACACACCAGTAGCCTTTGCTGGGTTGGGAGGGACTGTCATGCAATACTTCCAATAGCCACATCTGATTTAGTAGTCAAGAACAGATGAGCTCCTTTAGTCAACAGCTAGCCTGCATATATAGTGGCCAGCAACAATGTGAAAGGCATTTAGGCCACTCTTTAAGGCTAAGCAAAGGTACAGGATACCTTATACAATCTTACTGGATGCTGTGGTTTGCTACTCACATCTGCAAATGACAATGAGATCATTCATGTGCTTCTTCTGTCTTTGCCACAGGAGATTCAGGGTATGGTTGCAGGCCTTGGCTTCTCACTCCCGTTGCCATTCCCAACACGCCGGCAGAGATGAGGTACAACGAGGCCTTATGTGCTACCTGCTGTGTCATAGAACGCTCCTTCGCTGTTTGGACAAGATGGGTGGAGCTTTAATGTATGCCCCACCCAAAGTTGCAAAGATTGCTTTGCTGTGCTGCGTATCCCATAATCTGGCTCTATGCCACAGAATACCAATGGACCTATGTCCGTATCTCCCCCAGGATCCCCCATGTCTCCCCGCATGAGCCCAGGAGACCATGCTGAGTGGCAGCCAGATTCGCCAAAATCTTACACAAAGACACTTTGCCTGACAGGCCTCACCTATCGCTTCCCCTTGCAGGGAGGGCCACCTGCAGCCTGTTAGCTGCTCCTCTCCTCACTAGCCCTTTTCTTTCTCTCACTACTTGACTGTGTAGATCATAGTGTTGCATAAGCCACATTTGGGTACCCTGGATTTGTATTCACAAAGCACCAGTACACTGTACTTGAAATACAGTTGTGAAAGTAAACATTACATAAAAGACATGTCACTGCCACCATGTGTTCTGCCTGCTAGTGATGTAAAAGAGGCATGTGTGCCATTATACTTAGTGGCCAACCTAGCACAATATGGCCTTGATCTCTCACCAGTGGACTGCATTCTAGCCCTCATATGTGGATGACATGCTGCCATAAGTTTGCTGGCACTTCACATGTTCCTCGACCCTGGTGAGCTACACCTAGAGAAATGCTGTAAATTTCAAATACCTGTGAAGGTGAAACACTCATCTGATAGTAAGAGTAGACAGTTAAATGTTTGATTGACAGATTTCCAATATTATACCCTCGCTCCAAAGTGCTTAAAAATGTACAGGTGAAGTTAGACCCCTGTAGTGGATGTGCTTACAGTAACATGTGCATGCCCAGACCAACATGACACTAGTGCCTCGCCAGTTAAAAAGCTACTGTACAGTAGGATTTAGAACTGTATAGCGATTTCCAGGATATGTACATCTAGTCCTCATCTTACTGGCATGTCTGCATGTATTGAGAGTCTTGGTTTTGCTTAAAAAAAAGATTTAGGAAGATGTGATGAAATGGCAGCATGTACATACTTCAAAAGTAGGACTCGATTAACGTGTCTATGACATTGCAGCTAGGTGAAACAGTACTGCACACATCACAGTGCTGTAGGAACACACCTTCCATTACAGCCTTGGTGAAAGCAACTGTGCTACCTGCTGCAGTTTTCAGTAATGTGTACAGCTCCTTGCAAGGTAGCATTCCTCTTTGTGGTTGCATGCACCCCCACACCCATGCATCCCTACTATACCTAGTTAGGCAATTTAGAAATATTAATGTGTAAATGGTG
This sequence comes from Rhinatrema bivittatum, assembly GCF_901001135.1. NCBI lineage: Eukaryota > Metazoa > Chordata > Amphibia > Gymnophiona > Rhinatrematidae > Rhinatrema > Rhinatrema bivittatum. The sequence goes on along the minus strand of NC_042615.1, from coordinate 69,723,249 downwards.
GGGGGGGGGGGGGGGGGGGGGGGGCTTACCAGTCATAATGTCAAGTAAGTTGCCTTGGCTTCTCGGGGAACCAACAGCAGCAGGCACGTGCAGCTCAGAGAAGGCACGATTGGGAATCAGATAATGTCATGTCTTCACTTGTTTTTTCCTATGACTGCTGACATGTGACCATGATAGTATAGTTAATAAGCAATCTTACAGCAGCCACATCAATCCTCATCAAACGCTTTAATCATACAGGCCAACGGATCATGTGTGTGTGAACCTCCTGCCTTAAACTGTGCCATCACACATAGCCTCAGTCTGATCTGCAGAAGTCAGGTTGGTGCAAAGTCATTGTGTGTTAGGCAACACTGATAGTCATATGGTGTAGCTGTATGCACATATGTATGTACCCTGACCATTTGCTCATTCTAACCTTTAATCTATACCTACTACCTGTTACACTACAGCTGTGATCTATGAGCAATGTTAAAGCACATAGGCTAAGCACTCCTGTCCAAAAAAACCTTGTGCTACCAACATGACTGCACACATTTGCATGCTTTCAGGGTTGCATGTCATTGGCGATGGGCATGCATGTGACGATGTCTGTGGACTGATGAACAGCTGCTATGCTCTAGGCTCAGCAGTAAGTGGTATAACAGACTTCTACTGCTAGTTGTGATGAGGCCAGGTCGGGTCCTACACAGTCCATGTAGTTCTCAGTGTATTGCATGCTGGGTTGACCAAGTCTGGTCAGCTAAAATGCTTATGAGCCTACAAGCTGCCTCCACAGTAAATGCCAGACGGTGCTGAATGTATAGGCCTAATGCTCCCATAGATGTTATGTGCTTGCCATGATAGGCGATGGCCTTTATGTGTTGCTATCTTGACAGAACTGCATTTTGTGTCGCCTAAGTCCTTCAGGCACCCATGTCAAAACCTTGCACTAAGTGGGGTGATACATGCTTGAGACAGAAGTGTTTCTTGTGGGCTGCTGTAGGAAGGACTCACACAGCCTCATTAGCAGTTACTGCAAGCTGCCATACACCTCTATGCTGTCTTATGACAAACATTGCAGAAACATAGGCCTTGCACATGTATAGGAGCAGGAACTGGCTTGTTCAATTGGTGTGTATGGGTGCTGTTGCATTCAGAGGTTGCTCCCTTGGCTCTTAGCAGACAGTGTGTGTACCTACATTGAGCACAGACAGCTTTTGCACAGCATTGATCAAGTATTTGCCCTCTGGAGAAGGTGTACCTCTGAAAAGGCAGCATATGGAGAGCGGAAAGAATGGTTTCACCCCTTGTTCTGCTTATTTTACCCAAGTACCCTCACAGTATATACATAGTGCTCACAGAGGAGCAGAGCTGTGCTATTGGGCATGATGACACATCCAGTATGCTGTACAGCATGAAAGTTATACTTAGCATTTGGCTGTTGTTCTGACCATAGCCTCCCACCCACATTGATGTTTTAGCACCAAGTGACTGGAGTATGCCGAATAGTGCTGTTATTATGGAGTGTGCTGCCTACTAGAGATGTGCATTCGTTTATCATTAATTAGGCAATTTCAACAAAATTACCTAATTCGTCCTAGTTCGGGGGACCCGAACCCTGACCCAGATTTTCCCCGAACTACGAGGAAAATTCGTTGTTCGGGTTAGCGTGAGGGGGAGGGGCACCTTTGTTTAAAAAAAAACAAACCCACCCCAACCCATACAATTTAGTTTATTACAACCCCCCACCCTCCGGGCCCCCCCAAAACTTGCCTAAAATCCGTTGTGGTCCAGTGGGGGTCCTGGAAGCGATCTCCTGTGCTCGGGCTGTCGGCTGCCAGGAAAAGAAATGGCGCCGGTGGCCCTTTGCCCTTACCATGTGACAGGGGCTACTGTTGCCATTGGTTGACCCCTGTCACATGGAAGGAGCAATGGACAGCTGGCGCCATCTTGTGCTCCTATCATGTGACAGGGGCTGACCAATGGCACCGGTAGCCCCTGTGACATAGTAAGGGAAAAGACTCCCCCCAAGACTTGCCAAAAGTCCCTGGTGGTCCAGCGAGGGTCCTGGAGCCATATCCTGCACTCGTGCTGTCGGCTGCCAGTATTCAAAATGGCGCTGATAGCTTTTGCCCTTACTATGTCACAGGGGCTACCGGTGCCATTGGTCAGCCCCTGTCACATAGTAGGAACACAAGATGGTGCCGGCCGTCCATTGCTCCTTCCATGTGACAGGGGCTGACCAATGGCAACAGTAGCCCCTGTCACATGGTAAGGGCAAAGGGCCACCGGCGCCATTTTGTTTCCTGGCAACCGACGGCCCAAGCATGGGAGATCGCTCCCGGGACCCCCGCTGGACCACCATGGATTTTAGGTAAGTTTTGGGGGGTCCGGAGGGTGGAGGGTTGTAATAAACTAAATTGTAAGGGTTGGGGGTGGGTTTTTTGTTTTTGAAGAAAATCGCCAAACAAAAAAAAAACCAACCCGTTGGAAAATGAAGTTTTCCACGGGTCGCCCGAGCCAAAGCCCGAGCTGACATGCACAAACTAAACACATCTCTACTGCCTACCCGTACCTTGGCCTGGCCCAGAGCCTTGGAATTTTATGGAGGAAGTGCTGGTTAAGAAACTGCCCAGTGAATGTGGAAATGCTGTAAAACTAATCGGTGAAAGTTCTTTTTCACTCAATGCACAATTAAGCTCTGGAATTTGTTGCAGGGAATGTGGTTAGTGCAGTTAGCAAGTAGCACATTTAAATAATCAGAGAAAATTATTTTTCACTCAACGTAGAATTAAGCTCTGGAATTTGTTGCCTGAGAATGAGGTTAGTGCAGTTAGTCGGTACGAGTTCTTTGTGTCTGACCCAAATCCTTTCTCAGTCTCTTAGTTCCTGCTTTTTCCATTTACAGGTCCCTGCTCTGCTTCCCCACTCCACCTCAGATTCCCTGCCCTTCTGAATCAACAAGTCCCTTCAATTCCCCCTAATAATCGAGAGCCGGTTCTTCCCTTGCTCTCCCACCTCTCCCTAGTCCCCGCTCTTTCCCTGCTCCCTAGTCCCACCTCTCCCATCCACTCCCCATTCTTCCCCTGCTCTCCCCCCAGTCCCCATTCTTCCATTGTCTCCCCCCTCCCATTTTCATTCTTCCTTGCTATCGGCCTCAGTCCCTATTCTTCACCTGATCATTTTCCCAGTCCTCATTCTTCCCCTGCTCTCTCCCTAGGTGCCAGAGTCCCTGGTTGTCCCCTGCTTCCATGCCCTAGCCCCCATTCTTTCCCTGTTCTCCCACCCAGCCCCCATTTTTCCCTGCTCTATCCCCGTCATAATTCTTCCCTTGCTCTCTTGACTTCACCTGCTCTCCCCCTAATCCCTGCTCTAAGGAGCCCCATGTGGCTCAAACAACAGCTGTTTGAACTGCATGGTCAAACTGCCTGCAGGGATCCGTCGATTCAGAGTCCTGCAGCACAAATTGCAGGGCTGAAATTTCAATTATGGGCTTGGAAGGGACACCAACCTGTGGCCAAGGATAGGCAGGAAAGGGATAGCATGCACGCATTCCTCTTATACCACCAGCCTCCGAAGTGGGCCAGTGGCACCCTTGAACTGTGGCGCCCATAGCTGTGGCCATATTGGCCAAAGGCTAGCTTCGGCTTTGCCAGTAGGTTATGGACCAGTGCAGCTGGTCATTTGGGCTTAGACCCTGAAGACCCATGGTCCCTTGGGGAAGCTTCCTCTCCTGATGAGCAGGAAATCATCACTGGGCTGTCAACTGAGCGGAAATGGGCACTGGCACTGGCACCGACGGTGCTCCTGATACTTAGTCTCCCTTACTTAGGGAGACTACAGGGAGAGACTACAGGACCCCATGATGAACAACAAAAATGCGAGAAAAAACATGTGAAAAGCACAAAATATATCAGGAAAAAAAATGAGAGGCTCAGACCATGACCTACGGGCTGCGCGAAAAAAGGGATACTGAAGGGACCTTGCATGGTCGTGTGGTATAATGCATGCCGTGGGCAAGCTCACTGAGGCAAGGTCAAAGTTCTAGAAACTTTGACACATGTTTTCTGTACTGAGCTCCATCGGATGATGTCACCATGTATAAGGACTACCATCTTGCTTGTCCTCAGAGAACTACATTTTGTACCTATAGGAAAGATGTTTAGTACATAGGATTCTTAAGGTTTATTGAAAGCATTGTCAAAGCTCAAAATAATTTCTTGTCTGAATAGCATAGCAAAGATATCTAAGACAGTACAGTACAGTTTCACAGAAACTACTCCATTCCTTACTGTTGCTGTAATACTCTAAAGACAAGAATTGGAAGCATTCCAGTTACTGGTTTAGCTTTGCAGCAATTTGCTGAATGTCAAAGGTCAGAAGGAAGCTTGTGAGTCATTAAAGCAGTTAGCTGATATTGCAGAATCAAAAACAATGCACAATGCGATTAAACATATTTTGACTGCTAAATTGCCTTCTACTAGTCTTCTTAATGTTTGTTACACTTAAGGGGGAATTCTATCACTGCTAATTCCTATTTAGTTACTATTAAGGTATCTGTAATAATTCAGAATGTTGAAAGCTTCCCTTGTAAAACTCTTGCCCTTAATACAAATATATGACATTTTACACAAAGGTCACATTCCTCCTTACACGGATTATGCAGCACACTTTGTTTCCCATGTAAAAAATAAAAGCTTTTTCCATAATCCATCTAACTACATTTAACCCTCGTGTCACTGAGTACATCTGTTACTAATGACATGGGTTCATAAGTCCAAAAGAGGTAGTCAGAGAAAATGTTTACCCCATGCATTAACTCATACATAAAGTTTCCTTAAAGAAGGGTGTGTTTGGTAAGTTACTGCAACCATTCAACAGATAATTTTAAAAATTACAGATATTTTGTAGGTGAAAAAAAAGTTAAGTAGGCAATGATTTTGAGATTTGATCAATCTGTCTGTCTTTCTGTCTATCCACTTATTTAATTCTTATGCATAAAATAAAAACTGGCCAAAAGAGTTCAGATCTACCTCACATCAGGTCAACTTGCCTGAGAGTTTTTGTTTTGTTTTCTGAACCAACCCAGACTAAATACATATGAAAACCAAGAGCTATACATTTATTTTGCATCACCTCACCTCAGCGCCACACAGAAGGTGTGGTGTGTGGCTGGACAAACATAAGACATAAGAACATAAGAAATTACCATTACGGGTCAGACTTTTATTTTTCCTTCAGCTGACTATTGCAATTCTTTGTTCTTGTGTCTCAAAGCCAACTCAGCAATGGCTTAGTGGTTAACATAAGAAATTGCCATGCTGGATCAGACCAAGGGTCCATCAAGCCCAGCATCCTGTTTCCAACAGAGGCCAAACCAGGCCACAAGAACCTGGCAATTACCCAAACACTAAGAAGATCCCACGCTACAGATGCAATTAATAGCAGTGGCTGTTCCCTAAGTCAACTTGATTAGTAGCAGTTTATGGACTTCTCCTCCAAAACGTATCCAAACCTTTTTTTGAACCCAGCTACACTTGCACTAACCACATCCTCTGGCAACAAATTCCAGAGCTTTATTGTGCGTTGAGTGAAAAAGAATTTTCTCCGATTAGTCTTTTTTTTTTAAATTTAGAACAATTTTATTTTCAACCAAAAAACAATACAGAGAATGCTGTACTCTGATACACTCTCCGTGAAATGTTCCCCTTATGAACCCCTTCTCAGTTCTCCAACCTCATCCCTAGATAACACAAAAACCCACCAAGAAAGACCCCCCTCCCCTTTCCCCCCACCCCTTCTTGAGCCATATATTTTTTTCAAGCGTCGAATTTGTGTTCAAGTTGCTAACTTCATGGAGTGCCCCCTAGTCCTTCTATTATCCGAAAGTGAAAATAACTGAGTCACATCTACTCGTTCAAGACCTCTCATGATCTTAAAGACCTCTATCATATCCCCCCCTCAGCCATCTCTTCTCCAAGCTGAACAGCCCTAACTGCTTCAGCCTTTCCTCATAGGGGAGCTGTTCAAAACTGTGTGCTAACTAATGCTCCATTTCAAGAACATATTACTCCTGTATTGTCCAACCTGCACTGGGTGCCAATTCATTTGCACATAAAATTAAAGATTTTAATTTTGAGCCACTAACTAATTTATGGCACACCCCCAATTTGGATTAATTCTATAGTCCATCTTTATAAGCCATCTAGGGCATTGAGGTCAAGCTAGAAGTTCCTTCGCCTAAATCAGCACTTCTGGCTGAAGATCATGCTTGTGCATTTTCGGTGACAGGATCCCTTGCATGGAATTCCCTTCCAGAACCACTCTGCATATTGACAGATATAGTGCTGTTTAAAAAGGTATTAAAAACACATTTATTTCAGGAGACCTATGGCATTAGCTGACAATTATTTTTGAACTTTGATCTCCCCACTCTCGTATTTTTTATTCTTGGCCTAATATTCCATCTTCAGTTAGACACATTGCATTCTATTCGGCTGAATATGTTTTTATCAGTACTCAGTGTGATGTTTGAATCAGAAGCTCAATACTAGTTCTGCCCATCTATTTGGCTTAATATGTTTTTGTTGGCCCTCAGGGTAAGTCAGCATGGCTTTGCCCAGGGCAAGTCTTGCCTCACAAATCTGCTTCACTTTTTTGAAGGAGTTAATAAACATGTGGATAAAGGTGAACCGGTAGATGTAGTATACTTGGATTTTCAGAAGGTGTTTGACAAAATTCCTCATGAGAGGCTTCTAGGAAAAGTAAAAAGTCATGGGATAGGTGGCGATGTCCTTTTGTGGATTGCAAACTGGCTAAAAGACAGGAAACAGAGAGAGTAGGATTAAATGGACAATTTTCTCAGTGGAAGGGAGTGGACAGGGAGTACCTCAGGGATCTGTATTGGGACCCTTACTTTTCAATATATTTATAAATGATCTGGAAAGAAATACGACGAGTGAGATAATCAAATTTTCAGATGACACAAAATTGTTCAGAGTAGTTAAATCACAAGCAGATTGTGATAAATTGCAGGAAGACCTTGTGAGACTGGAAAATTGGGCATCCAAATGGCAGATGAAATTTAATGTGGATAAGTGCAAGGTGATGCGTATAGGGAAAAATAACCCATGCTATAATTACACAATGTTGGGTTCCATATTAGGTGCTACAACCCAAGAAAGAGATCTAGGGGTCATAGTGGATAACACATTGAAATTGTCGGTTCAGTGTGCTGCGGCAGTCAAAAAAGCAAACAGAATGTTGGGAATTATTAGAAAGGGAATGGTGAATAAAACGGAAAATGTCATAATGCCTCTGTATCGCTCCATGGTGAGACCGCACCTTGAATACTGTGTACAATTCTGGTCACTGCATCTCAAACAAGATATAATTGCGATGGAGAAAGTACAGAGAAGGGCTACCAAAATGATAAGGGGAATGGAACAAATCCCCTATGAGGAAAGACTAAAGAGGTTAGGACTTTTCAGCTTGGAGAAGAGACGACTGAGGGGGGATATGATAGAGATGTTTAAAATTATGAGAGGTCTAGAACGGGTAGATGTGAATCGGTTATTTACTCTTTCGGATAATAGAAAGACTAGGGGGCACTCCATGAAGTTAGCATGGGGCACATTTAAAACTAATCGGAGAAAGTTCTTTTTTACTCAACGCACAATTAAACTCTGGAATTTGTTGCCAGAGGATGTGGTTAGTGCAGTTAGTATAGCTGTGTTTAAAAAAGGATTGGATAAGTTCTTGGAGAAGTCCATTACCTGCTATTAAGTTCACTTAGAGAATAGCCACTGCCATTAGCAATGGTAAAATGGAATAGACTTAGTTTTTGGGTATTTGCCAGGTTCTTATGGCCTGGATTGGCCACTGTTGGAAACAGGATGCTGGGCTTGATGGACCCTTGGTCTGACCCAGTATGGCATTTTCTTATGTTCTTATGTTCTAATATGTTCTTCATCAGAAGCTCAGTATGAGTCTTGTCTTATTGTTTTATCAGATTTTGCATGTTGTCTTATCATTTTATTATTTATTTGTATGTTATATTATGAATGTTTTTAGTGTACCTCACCTTAATCTTTATGTAGAGGCGAGTAACAAATAACCAAACTAAACTAAATTAAACCAAGGTCCATTATGCCCAGCATCCTGTCCAAGAGTGGCAGGTCACAAGTACCTGGCAGATCCCATAAAACAGATCTAGCTCCTATTACTCACTCCCAGGGATAGCAAAATCTTTCTTTAGACTACCTGGCTAATAATGTGTTACGGACTTTTTTTTTTCCAGAAACTATGCTAGTCACTTTGACCACATCCTCTGGCAACAGATTCTACATCTTGATAATAATGCAGTGAGTGGAAAAGTACTTTCTACAATCTGCTTTGAATCTGCTGGTTGTTAGTTTTATGGAGTATCCCTTTTTTTTGAATATTATTTGAAAGGGTAAATAATTGTACCTTATTTAGTCATTCCATTCCACTCATGATTTTATATAAACTTCTATCATATTCCCTCTCAGCTATCTCTTTTCCAATCTGAAGAGCCCTAGCCTGCATAGCCTCTCATCATAGGAGAGTTCCATTCCCTTTATCATTTTTGCTACCCTCTTTAGCACCTTTTATAGTTCTGCAATGTCTTTCTTGAGATGAGAGCTGCATACAATACAATGGCTTGATATAGATGCAATCTAATATTTTCCATGTATTTCTCCATTTCTTTTTGGATCATTGCTAACATTCTACTTGCTTTTTTTGACTGCTGTCATGAACTGAGTCAAGGATTTCAATGTGATGTCTACAAGGACTCCAAGGTCCTTTTCCTGGATAATGGCTCCCAATACAGAACCCAGCATCATGACGTTTACTTGTAGCTGGGATTATTTATCCTTATGTGCATCATTTTTCACTTTTTCACATTACATTTCATCTGCCATTCAGTTGCCCAGTCTTAGCCTCACAAGGTCATTCTGCAGTTCCTTGCAATCCGCTGCCATTTTAACAAATTTGTATAATTTTGTGTCATTTGCAAATTTGATCACCTCACTCATCGTTCCCTTTTCCAGATCATTTATGAATATATTAAACAGCACAGATCCCAGTACCGATCCTTGTGGGACTCCGCTAATGACCTTTCTCCATCTGTTTCTGGCCTTTTAACCAGTTACGAGTCCACCAGTTACGAGTCCACAATGTTACTCGCCTCTACATAAAGATTAAGGTGAGGTACACTAAAAACATTCATAATATAACATACAAATAAATAATAAAATGATAAGAGAACATGCAAAATCTGATAAAACAATAAGACAAGACTCATACTGAGCTTCTGATGAAGAACATATTACCCTGAGGGCCAACAAAAACATATTAAGCCAAATAGATGGGCAAAACTAGTACTGAGCTTCTGTCTTTGTAATTTCCTGAGGAATCTTTCATGGGGAGACTTTGTCAAATGCCTTCTGAAAATACAAATACACTATATCAACCGGCTTACTTTATTTCAATGTTTATTTACACTTTCAAAAAATTCTACAAGTTTGGTAAGACAAGACTTCCCCTTGCTAAAACCATGTTGATCCCTCCCCATTAAGCCATGTCTATCTATATAGGCAATGATTTTGATTTTAAGAATAACTTGTACTATTTTATCTAGCACTCATATCAAGCTCACTGGTCTATAATTTCCCGGATCACCTCTGGAGTCCTTTTTAAAAATTGGTGTCACCCTGGCCAACTTTTCCAGTCTTACCAATCTTTTAGAATCATGGCTATTTGAAGTGATATGTTTATAGATTATTAGTAACAGGTTAGCAATTTTATGTTTTAATTCTTTTAGAACCCTGGAGTAAATGCCATCCAGTTCTGGTAATTTAGTACTCTTTATTTTGCCAATCTGATCCATTATATCTTCCATCATAACAGATACTGGTTATAGTTGCTCAGCATCTCCACCTTTAAAGAATGTTTCAGGTATATTCTCATCAATAAGCAAAAGGTACCACTTATAGATCTTAAATTAGACTTGGCTCCGAAAAAATAATCCCATACATGCCTCCTCTCTCTTTCACAGTCACAGCCAGCCAGAAATATGCTCCAACTCTCTCTCGCACACACACACACAGAAGCACCCTCTCTCACTCACATTGACACACACAAGCACCCTTCCTGTCTCACATACACACCACATACACATACACACACACACCCTCCCTTTCTCACATACACACCACACACACACACAAGCACCTGTTGCAACCATCCCTTTCCGACGGCTTTACTCCGCCTACCTCTCTTTGTTTGCTCCTCCTCATGCTGCGGATTGACGCCTGGCTACTACGGCATCTGCCTACCGTCCTCTCCAGCGTCCCCGGGCCGGCTTGGGTGCTGCCTCCCACCATGCTCCACTTGTACCATAAGGCACGCATGCCGCGCAGCCCTTCTTTTTATTTCCTACTTGGCGCGAACCTCTGGGGCGTCCCCCCGTGATGACATCATAAGGCCCGGATATTTATGTATAAATGTTTTTATTAAATTTTCCAAAAAAATTAACAAACATACTAGGGGGTGCGGGACACTTCGACACCCTCCAGTTCAGATTTCCAAACTAACAATACAAAGAATACAAATCCCCTATCCCCTTTCCCACTCCCTGGTTCCCGGGGCAAGATCCAAAACCATCAATGGAAACATGTCCACCATGGTCAAGAAAAGAGACACTGTTGATACCACTTAAGTTCTCAGTTTTGAAATGTAGGCATTCAGTCATTTAGCAGATGGCTACAAGCTTGATGCGGAAGAGTCTGGATATAGGGCTCCCAAACAGTCAAGAAATGATTCTTCTGACGTGCCGAGCCACGGGACGAGAGATATTCCATGTGCATAAGCGAATAGAAGAGATTCCTCCAGGTCCAAAATGATGGCGGCTCCACCTCTCTCCAATTGAGAAGAATCACTCGTTTCCCAACCAAGCTGGCTTTTTGTAGCAGTAGACGAGTGCCCGGGTCCTGGATCCGAAGAAGCGGTATACAACTGAACAGAATCCACAGAGGGGCTACTGGAATAGAAAGCATTAATACAGTGGCCAGATATTTTGCAATTTTTGTCCAGAAGAGGTTAATAGATGGGCAAGCCCAAAAAGCGTGCGATAGGGTTCCATTGGTCTTTGGGCAATGACTACAGGCGGCGGTAGTAGTAATACACTGGCAATATGCCATCTGTGGGGAGACAAAGGCCCTCCCCAAGAATTTGTAATGGAGCTCTCTGTAATAAGAATTATGCGAAATCCTGGCCACCTAGTTGAAGCAAACCTGTAATACATAAGTAGTGACAACAAATTCCCCCTCCCCTGTCCACCGATCAACAAGCGTGGTATAGATATCTACCTGTCCAAGCTGACTTAACCATTTGTAATAAAAAGATATAGAAGGGGGGAAGTTTTTAACCAGTTGAAGAATCTGCTCCAATTATTGAAACATGTTCCGGTACCGGATGGCAGGAGGTATGGCATTCAGATAATGGGTAATTTGTAATTATGGAAATGTTGATGATTGTCCCAAATTATAATACACCCGAAATTCAGAATAGGGGATCGGTCGTCCCTCCCCAGTAAGCAGATGCCCAAGATGTGTAATACCTGTATCTATCCAGCACCGAAATATGGCAGATTGGGAACCTGGAGCAAAATCCGCATTGCCAGTAACCGGTAGTAAGTAAGCACACACTCGCGGTGTCTGCAAGCGCTTAGTTAATTGGACCCAAGCTTGTCGGATAGGGCGAATAGTAATAGAAGTAATTAAAAAAGAAGATAATCTGGAAGCTTCCACCTGAAGGACATAAGTAACCTCTAATGGCAGCCACTAACGCACAGTCAGCCACTGATGGGGTGTGCGAGGAAGTGCCCAAAATCCAATCCCCATCACCCGCATATTGCAGGCTAAGGTTCGGGACTCCCAACCCCCCTGCCCCCCAACTCCCCTGTAACCATGATAGAGGCAGCCTGGCTTTCTTTTCCTTCCAAAGAAAGCGCCTCAGAAAACAATCAATCTTCATTGCATTTCGGCGGCAAAGATAAAGAGGTAAATTCTGAAAAAGGTATAGCCATTTAGGAAGAATAACCATTTTGTAGAGATGGACCCGGTCACAGAGAGATAGAGGCAATGGCTGCCACCGGTGTAATAAGTCCCGTGTGGTTTTAAGGAGGGGATGAACATTCAACTGATAAGCCTGGGCAGGCTCTGCCGACAAGGTGATCCCCAAATAACGGAAAGTGCAATCAGCCCACTGCAGAGGAAAGCCATCCCACCATCACTCACGAAGCGAATCAGGAAAGGCTAGTGCTGAGGATTTTCCCCTATTCAACCGGAGGCCTGAAAAAACACTAAACGCGCCAACCAGCTTTAAGAACACCGGCAGTGAAGACTGTGGGTCCGTAAGAAAGACTAGCAGGTCATCTGCAAATGCAGCATATTTGAATATCTCGTCATTGAATTGTACCCCTCGAATTTGGGGAGTGGTTTGTATTGCCAGTAATAAAGGTTCCATTTGAAGTAGGAAAGGAGAAGATGGCGGATCTGGGCCACTGGTTTTATCTTTCTCCTTCTCCCTCTCTTTGCAAATCACTCGGGTATGCATCGCAAGGGCCGTGGTGTTGCCGCCGTGCAGAGTACGCGAAAAAAGATATTTTTATGGGGTCCAAAACCAAATTAAAGCATGGGATGGGGCTGGATGGAGGGGCGAAGCACGGAGCAGGGGAAACCTACATCCGTTTTCCACGCTACCTCATGTGATCTCCCATGATGCCCGGATATTTAAAGCCTACAATGTTTGCTGAGTTAGCAAGGGTAATCCTACGGGAATCCTACGGATGGGATTCGCTTTCCTTACCAGCTACTCTGCCTCTCCAATCTCTATTGGACTCTCTAACGCTAACAGGGTACCCGCTCCTCGGGGGCCTCACTTGCTTTCCAGGTCGCTATCATGAAACCGATACTCGCTCCTCGAGGGCCCATGTTCCCTGACTTGCTGCCTTCTCCTACCTTCTCTTCTGCCTGGAAGGATTCTCTAATCTTCAACATCAGGAAGAAATTTGATCATATTACACCAGTTCTGATAGAACTCCATTGGTTGCCGATTCATGCAAGAATTCAATACAAATGTCTGATTCTTATTCATAAGACAATATATGGGGATCATTCTGAATGGCTTAATGCCTCTCTCAGGATCCATACTCCGGTTAGAAATTTAAGATCTCTGGGAAAAGCATTGCTTACAGTTCCTTCTCCAAAAGCGGCACATTTGAATTCAGTTAGGGATAGGACTTTGTCTTTGGCTGGTCCTAAAATTTGGAATTCCCTTCCTGTTGATATTAGAACAGAAACTTGTATCCAGAAATTTAAGAAATTGATAAAGACTTGGCTATTTGAACAGGCTTTTTTAGAGTCAAGTTGAGTTATTTAACATCTTAGATTCTCTTATTGATTATATAGAATTTTAGTGTTATTGTTTTTTAAGTTTTTAATCAATCTATTTTTAGATGTTTTTAGTAATATTTTATGTTTTAAGATGTACTACATGTGTATTAATTAGACTTAGAAATGTCTTTTAGAGAGATTATAAATGTATGATTTATTTTATTATTGATGTTAATTGACAAAAATGTGCGTCTTTACGATCGTTTAGATCTGTATTGACATTTTACTCTGTTAACCGTCTTGATTTCTTTTTGAGGAAAGTCGGTATACAAAAATTTGTAAATAAATAAATAAATAAATAAATCTTCACCTCAGAGCTGTTCCCTGGAACCAGGCACTTACTCCTCGAGGGCCTGCCTCCGTTCCAGCCCCAGTGCCATCTCCCTGGAACTACTGCGTGAGTACATCATCTGCAAGCCTCCCAGCTCTCAGGGTTCAGATACTCGCTCCTCGAGGGTCTGCTCTTCCTACCCTGGGGATCTCCATACTGGGGTCTTGTATATTATCCACTGTACTCATTCTCTCAGTTCTTTCCACTACAGCACTGCTACCGGAGGAGTCGCTGTTCCAGCGCCTGAGGGATACCAGCCCTGCCGGGCTATTCCAGCTGCTCACTACTGCCACCTCTGGTGGCTTCCTTACACAATCTAATAAAAAATCAAACTCTGTGTTTGTGTGTCCTGAGCTAAGCCTGACCTGTGGCCCCTCACGGGACTTCCCCCGTGGGCGTGGTCAGCTGCCACAAAGTCCAAGGGTCCACTCAAACCTCACAGTTTACAACAGATTGCTAACTCCATGATTCCGGCACAGCTCAATGCCTTACAGGCCGTCCCTGGCCCTTCATATAGCTGAACAATAAGCCGCATTGGAGAAACTCACTTCAGTGTTTTATCAGCTACAAGCAGGGAAGACGCAAGACGCCACTTCCAGTAATGAAGGTCAGTTACCTGAAGTAACTATAAAGACTATGGTACCTCTGGCTGCTCCAGTTCGTTTCTCGGGAGAGATTCAAAGGACTAGAGGTTTCCTAAACCAATGCTGCATGCATTTTGCATTATAGCCTGCACACTACCCCACAGCCTATGCCAAGACTACTTATCTTGATGGAAGGGCCTTGTCTTGGGAGTGCAAGGATCCAATCCTGCAGGATATTGATGGATTTATAGAATTTTTAGAATTATTTAAATCCATTTTTGATCATCCTGTTCAATTGACTGTTGCTGGTTCTGACCTGGTGGACCTGAAGCAAGGTAACCGACCACTGGCTGATTTTGCAATAGAGTTCAAGACTCTTGCTACTGAATTATGCTGGGAACCTAGATGCCTGAAAACTCTCTTCTTCAGAGGTCTGAATACCCGCTTGAAGGATGAGCTTGCCGCTCGAGAGACACCTGACTTGCTGGATGAGCTAGTGGCTTTGGCTACTAGAATTGACCACTGGCTTCATAATAAGGTGAAAGAACTGAAGCCTATTAAAGGACCGATTCAGAAGGAGACTCTTGCTAAACTTGCACTTCAGGTGGAGAAGAACCAATGCAACTCGGTCACAGTCATTTGACTTCAAAAGAGAGAAGACTTCGGAAGAGGCATGGCCTAAGTCCTGCAGGAGGACTGTTCTTAGGCCTTACTACGCCTTCTCCTCTACTCTCTCTACCAGTCTCCCTGACTTGCGGACCATCTACAATTCAAACTCTTGCCTTTGTGGATTCGAGGGCAGGAGGCAACTTTATACTTCGACGCCTAGTGGAACATTTGAGGATTCCCCTCTTTACTTTAGAAGCTCCACTACTCTTGTCTTCCATCCATGGAGAACCTTTGCCCAGTGATGTGACTTGTCGTACTGAACCAGTGACTCTTCGCACCGGAACCCTCCATATGGAGACAATCCCCTTCTTTGTGTTAGAGAAGGCCATGCACCCTATCATTCTGGGGTTACCCTGGTTGCAGATGCATCAGCCTCAATTCGACTGGCTCTCGTTGGAACTCTTCCGCTGCGGCACAGGTTGTCATGGCAGATGCCTCAAGGAAGTCTCTCCTGTTCCCTGCATGCCTACAACTCCAGTGATGGCAGGACTGCTGCCTCAGTACGCATCATTCAGTGATGTGTTTTCCAAAGAAGCTGCTGACAACCTCCCTCCACACAGATCTTACGACTGTGCCATTTGGCTGAAACCAAATACTGAACCTTCTAAAGGACATGTCTATTCTCTCTCTGCAATAGAGAACAAGGCTATGTTCAAGTACATTGAGGGGAATTTACAGAAAGGTTTCATTAGACCTTCAAAGTCACAGCCGGTGCAGGATTTTTCTTTGTGGGGAAGAAGGACAGAACCTTACGTCTATGTATCGATTATCGAGGTCTGAATGAGATTACGATTAAAGACCTATATTCCCTGCCTCTAATCTCAGAGCTGTTTAACCAACTTCAAGGGGCCAAGATATTTCGAAACTTGACCTGAAGGGGGCCTACAACTTAGTCCGGATTCGCATAGGTGATGAGTGGGAAAACGGCTTTTAACATTCTGGGGTCTTGTATATTCTCCACTGTACTCATTCTCTCAGTTCTTTCCACTACAGCACTGCTACCGGAGGAGTCGCTATTCCAGCGCCTGAGGGATACCAGCCCTGCCGGGCTATTCCAGCTGCTCACTACTGCCACCTCTGTTGGCTTCCTTACACAGTATAATAAAAGATCAAACACTGTGTTTGTGTGTCCTGAGCTAAGCCTGACCCGTGGCCCCTCATAGGACTTCCCCCTGTGGGCGTGGTCAGCTGCCACATTGTCCAAGGGTCCACCCAAACCTCACAGCTTACAACAGCACCTTCCCTGTCTCACATACACATCACACACACAGCAGCACCCTTGCTGTCTCACATATACACCACACATACCCACACACACAACAGCACCCTTCCCGTCTCACATACATACCAGACACATACAGCAGCACCTTCCCTGTCTCACATACATAGCACATACACACCAAGCAACACCCTCCCTGTCCCACATACACATTGTACATGGACACTGTGCAGCACCCTCCCTGTCTCACATACACACCATACACATACTGAGCAGCATCCTCCCTGTCTCACATACACACCACAGAAGCACCCTTCCTATCTCACATACACACCACACACACACAGAAGCACCCTTCCTGTCTCACATACACACCACACATACACACACCAGCCCCCAGCTGAACAGCTCATCTTTGGTCCTGCCGGCCTGGTCTCTGGTGGTAGCTGACAGCACCAGTCTTCATTTCTTTGGCCCTGCTGGCCTGGTCTCTGGCAGCGGCTGGCAGTGCCAGTCTTCGGGTCTTCAGCCCCACAAGCCTGGTCTCCAGCAGTGGCCAGCAGCTCCGGTCTTCAGCCCCGCCGGCTGTGGGTAGCACACGACACATCGGATGAGAATTGCTGGACTAGAGGGGCAGCTAATTTAGATCTAGCTCTCAGTGGAACACATGAGCTGTTGTGAGGGTTACTTTGCTGGAGCTGCTAAGCAATAGTGATCATTGTACAATCAAATTTGACATACTCACTGGAGGGAAGACATTAAGTAAAACTAGTATAGTAGCATATAACTTTAAAAGGGAGACTGATATAATGGGGAAATTAATTAGAAAAGAACTAAAAGAAGCAGTTGCAAGGGTTAAAAGTTTGTATGAGATATGGACATTGTTTAAAACTACCAATGTGGAAGCTCAGGTAAAATGTATTCCTTGCATTAAAGAAGGTCGAAAGAAGTCCAAATGACTGCAAGCATGGTTTAATGATAGTGTAAAGGAGGCAGTTAAAGCTAAACGAGCATCATTTAAAAAAAATGGAAAGAAGACCCAAATTCAAGAAAATAAGCAAGAACCTATGCACTGGCAAGTTAGATGTACAACAGTAGTTAGACAGGCCAAGACAGACTTTAAGAAAAAACTGGCCAGTGAGCAAAAAATATTAATAAAACCTTTTCCAAGTACATTCAAAGCAAAATGCCAATGAAGGAGTCAGCTGGGCTGCTAGATAACCAAAGGGCAAAAGGTGTGCTTGGGGAGGACAAAGAAATAGAAGAATAACTGAATGAATTCATTGCCTCAGTTTTACGGAGGAGGATGTTGGGAACATACTCACACCTGAAACATTCTTTAATGATGGAGGTTCTGAGCAAGCAAAACAAATGTTTGTGAAGGAGGATATAATAGATCAGATTGACCAGTTTAAGAGTAATAAATTGCCAGGACTGGATGGCAACCACCCAGAGATCTAAAAGAACTAAAACATGAAATTGCTAAACTGTTACTATCTGTAACCTATCATCTAAAACAGCCATGATTCCTGAAGGCTGAAAGGTGGCCAATGTGACTCTGATTTTTAAAAAAGGCTCCAGGAATGATCCGGGAAACTATATAGCAGTAAATAAAATGGCAGAAGCTGTTCTTAAAAAAAAAAAAATCACTGGCCATATAGATAGACATGGCTTAGCTGGTTTTAGCAAGGAATCTTGTTTTATCAATCTTTTAGAATTTTTGAAGGTGTAGATAAAGATATGCCAGTTGATATAGTATATTTGGCTCTGTTGTTAAATTGTATGTATTTATTACTTGTTGTAAAACGGGTTGTTCAAATCATCTGCAAAGGTGGAGAATAATCAAAACTGCCAGGGGATAACTGCAGATAGAAGGCCTGTATTTGCTATAGGCAGACTCAGCAGCCTCCAAATAGGAACAATAAGCAAGAGTGATGTGTGTGGCCTTCCTAATAAAAAGCAAACAAACAAAAAAAAAAACAAAAAACACAGCAGCCAGATAGCAGGAAAGGATGATTTGTAGACCAGCTGCAGGATTTGTTCCTATGTGAGTTGAAACAGCTGAGAAGTAAAGCTAATGAAGGTTAATGTTGCTTAAAGTTAAAAAAAAAAAAAAGAATCTTTTTAAGAGTTAAGACAGTTAAGGGTCAAATTGATTTAAACTGAACTGCTTTTGGAGTTGGAAAGAAAGTTAGAGCTAATCTGCAAGCTAATTGTCTCACCTCGTTATAGATATTGTATTTTGGCTGCAGCCAAATGCAAGGGCTCTTTTTTATGTCTGGAACCTTAGCTAAAGTCAAGCTGTGAGCCAAGAGAAGCTGATTAGCTCCTGCTCTTATTGAGAAACACTAATGGTGGATGTCCAGCCTGCACTGAGCTTACTGAGCTGGGTCTTCATTTGCTTAATGTGGATTCATATTATGCTTATTGACATCAAATCCTGCTTTTTATTTAAACCTTGCAGCAAATGCTACCTTCTCTGGCTGTTCTTTGGCAGCCTGCCACAAGATCCCTAGCTGCTAAGAAATAAAGGGAAAATCATATCAGCTAGGGTCTAAGTTATATTCAACAAGAGGTAAACTGGGCAAACTAGATAGGCTTTATCTGTTTTTTCTGTCTTCATAATCTATTAGGTCAATTTTCAAAGGGTTTATGGGCTGAACTTTGGGAGTTATGCTCTTAGAAGTGTAAATCTAGGCAAATGAATAACAGGTCTAACTTTCAAGCATAAGTTTTAGGTGCCTAAATTGAGGTGAATTTTCAGCTGAAAACTTAGGTTCCCAAATTAGGCACCTAACTTTTTCTATGGATAGGGGAGATATGCTAGAGACAATTAAATACCTCCAAGGTATGAATACACAGGACCAGAGCCTCTTTCAACAGAAAGGTGGCTCTGAAACGAGGGTCATGGGATGAGGGTGAAAAGGGGTAGACTCAGGAAATCTAATCTAAGGAAATATTTCTTTACAGAGAGGGTAATGGATACATGGAACAATCTCCCAGAGGAGGTGGTGCAGACAAGGACAGTATTTGAATTGAAGAAAACATAGAAGAAGCCCAGGAGATCTCTGAAGGGTTTGTAGAACAGAGCAGCTGGTGTGGATGGACAGACTAGATAGGTCATATGGTCTTTTTCTTCTGTCAAGTTTCTATATATTAACTTAGGTTCCTAACTATACTCCTGAGCTGAGGTCCTCAATTAAGACTCCAAAGATACTATTTAATACTTCTACAGTATGGAGGTCCTCGCCTCACCCTGCCCCCTTCTCCCCTCCCGAACTTCTCCAGGAACAATATTATAGTGAACTGAGGACCATTTTAGGGGCCTGTCACATACAGAACTGGAGAAGGCCAGGGAGTTGCGATGAAGGTCTGTAGTGCTGTAGGCTTGTTCAATGAAGATGGAAAATCAAAGGAGCAGGAGGAAATAGCCAGACAAAAAAAAAGTATAAAGTGAAAAGGTATCAATTGCAACCTGTTTTATGGATATATTTTTAAGTACCAAAAAGCAAAGAATTAGGCGATCTATAATGGCCGTCAGGAAAACAAAAAAATATAGATGCTTTGATCTTTTTCAAATATTGATTAAAGTAGAGACGTACATTTTAAAAATGCCCGACTCAGGCCTAGTTTCGCAGCTCAACAGCCGCTGCCTCAGGGGCTTAGACAATCATGAATCTCGAATAAATAAAATGATGTAGAGTCGTCAAGGTACAAATTTCTGTAAATCAGCGATGCAAAGCAACTTGCAACGTGCTGTCCCGTATTCAGTCTCTACTCATAGAGACTGTATACAGAAATTTGTACCTTGACGACTCAACATCATTTTACTTATTCGAGATTCATGATTGTCTAAGCCCCTGAGGCAGCGGCTGTTGAGCTGCAAAACTCGGCCTGAGTCGGGCATTTTTAAAATATACGTCTCTACTTTAATAAATATTTGAAAAAGATCAAGGCATCTATATTTTTTTATATTTTTAAGTACCTACATGGAACAACATGACAACCACATTAATTTGCTTTAAACAATGAACCAAAACAATTATTTTTATACTTCTACAGTATTTGTTGCCAGAAGGGTCAAACAAGTCCTCCTGTTTTTTCCTCTTTAACACACATGGGTAAACAAGGATTTCCTGTAACCTTGGCCAGCTCAGCATGGTTTTTTAACGTGCCAATAAAGTGTTATTTATGTCTGGTAAGGAAACATCCCTCCATTGCTAGAAATAACTGATTAATTGGGCAAGGAAAGAAGACTGACACAGAAGAAAAGAACAGCTACATACATTCAGGATATGCTGTGGAATGAAATCTAATTATTTCTGACAAGCATGCAATGAGATTTCATGCATAACAAGAATATCATCAAAAAGGTCAATATTAGAAAAAAAAAAGGATAACTTGTCCTGCTACATTCATCTAGATAAGTTGTCAGGAATATTCAGGGAATTAAACATCCCTCTGAATTTTCGCGAATTTACTTATATAGAAACATAGAAACGACGGCAGAAGACGACCAAACGGCCCATCCAGTCTGCCCAGCAAGCTTTCACAATTGTTTTTTTCTCATATTTAACTGTTACTCTTTGGCCCTTAGTAACGTTTTGGTTCCAATTCCCTTCCACCCTCACCATTAATGTAGAGAGCAGTGCTGGAGCTGCATCTAAGTGAAGTATCTAGCTTGATTGGTTAGAGGTAGTAACTGCCTCAATAAGCATGCTACTCCCACGCTTATTTGTTTACCCAGCCTGTTCAATTCATTGTTGGTTGTTGTCTGAATATAAATCCTCTTTTCTTCATTCCCCCTGACATTGAAGCAGAGAGCTACACTGAATATGCATTGAAGTGAAGTATCAGGCTTAATTGATTCGGGGTAGTAACCGCCATAACAACAAGCTACACCATGCTTATTTGTGAATGCAAATCCATTTTTTTTCACACATTTCCTCTGGGTATATGTAGCGAGATTACTTTGAAATGTAACATATTAGGTGCTACAACCCAAGAAAGAGATCTAGGCGTCATAGTGGATAACACATTGAACTCGTCGGTTCAGTGTGCTGCGGCAGTCAAAAAAGCAAACAGAATGTTGGGAATTATTAGAAAGGGAATGGTGAATAAAACGGAACATGTCATAATGCCTCTGTATCGCTCCATGGTGAGACCGCACCTTGAATACTGTGTACAATTCTGGTCGCCGCATCTCAAAAAAGATATAATTGCGATGGAGAAAGTACAGAGAAGGGCTACCAAAATGATAAGGGGAATGGAACAAATCCCCTATGAGGAAAGACTAAAGAGGTTAGGACTTTTCAGCTTGGAGAAGAGACAGCTGAGGGGGGATATGATAGAGATGTTTAAAATTATGAGAGGTCTAGAACGGGTAGATGTGAATCAGTTATTTACTCTTTCGGATAATAGAAAGACTAGGGGGCACTCGATGAAGTTAGAATGGGGCACATTTAAAACTAATTGGAGAAAGTTCTTTTTTACTCAATGCACAATTAAACTCTGGAATTTGTTGCCAGAGGATGTGGTAGTGCAGTTAGTATAGTTGTGTTTAAAAAAGGATTGGATAAGTTATTGGAGGAGAAGTCCATTACCTGCTATTAAGTTCACTTAGAGAATAGCCACTGCCATTAGCAATGGTAACATGGAATAGACTTAGTTTTTGGGTACTTGCCAGGTTCTTATGGCCTGGATTGGAAACAGGATGCTGGGCTTGATGGACCCTTGGTCTGACCCAGTATGGCATTTTCTTATGTTCTTATGTTCTTAACTGATACTGTTTGAATATTGTTGGTTAGGTTTGAAAGATATCTGGGAACATGTTCCTGGTTAACTTTATCTTAACTGTCTACATTCAAATTGTTGCGCCCGTCGGTCGCAGGTGGCTGCGACCTTTGCTGCTCACCTCCTTTCTCTATGCAGCTCCAAGTCTGGGGAGAATGGCAGCCTCTGCTTCCACACGCCGACCCTCATGGCATGCCTGGGACAGTGTGGGCACTCCCGGCAGCCATCTTACATCCGGGGATACCTAAGGCATGCGCGCCTGCCCCCTTCTTGAACATGTCATGGCGGGAACCTCGGGGGTGTCCCCACCGCATGACGTCATCCGCTTACCATACTTAAGCTCAGCTGACTTCTTGCAATACAAATTAGCAAGGATTCCAGCCCTGCTATTTCCGCCACACTGGGACTTCGCCTCGCTGTCTTTCTGAGTGACCTAGGTACCCATTCCTTGGGGGCCTTGCCGCACTCAGGGCTATCATCTCCTCGGAGAGCCATTGCTACCTGTCTCTTTGTTCCAGTGAGTTCCTGCATCGTCCTCAGAGGACTTGCTGTTCCTGTTCCGGACCTCCTCAGTGCCTGATCTTCCATCTACTTCCACAGTACTGGTGTGAGTACAGATCCGGCTCTTCTACCTTTGTGGCACAGATTCTCGGGTTACCCCGCTTGCGGGCCACTACCAGATCCCTCCTGTCTTGTGCAACTATACCATCGGCTTCCGGCCTACCCCACGCTGCGGACCACTACCGGACTTGCCAGCACAAGCTACGCCTAGAGAAGGTATTCACTGGACTACGGATTACTATCGGACTGACCAGCTACAGGTCACTCTCTGGACTGACTCTATTGATCTCTATTGATCTGCTCCTCGGATCACCATTGGCTGTATAATAAAGTTATTTCCTCTGTTGTCCATCACTGCTGAGACCTTGCCTGTTGTGGTAAGTGCCCACAGGGCTCCTCCCTGTGGGCGGAGTCTTCACTCGCCACGACCCAAGGGCCCACTATTAGTTCAAGACACACCAAACATAACACAAATAAAATAGCTGATTCAGTAATGACTCAAAATAAATGAAAAAAAAAAAAACCCAAACCTAGCAGGCCTGCTGTCCTGATGCTCATCTCCCTCCCCTCGGTGAAACAAATGCTGGCCATTAAGGCCAATCTTCCCTTCCCCAAGCTCCCCAAAATATTCCAAAAACATAGGGGGGTCAATAGGCCAGAAACATTCGTCCACCAGAATTTGCTAAATAGAATTTGAAGGTTGGCCTTCCCCCTCTCACTCATAAACCCAGCCTAAACTCTCCTTCCCCACTAAAACCATTTGGTACATATTATATGAGAGCATGTTCCTGGATGATTTTTACCCTGTTTTTGGCCACTTTAAAAATTAGCTGAATAACTGATTTGTCTAACTCTGAATATCAAAGTTAGTTGGATAATTTGTTTGGCTGTATGAACTTCACCCTAGAATGCACCTAGAATGCTCTCAATATATCCAGATACATTTTATCCGGTTAATGACAACTGGATAAAATTTATCCAGCTAAGTGGCCAAGATTTTCAAATCTCAGGGTTTATCCAAAATACTAAAAAGTTATCCATATAAACCCCTGTGAATATTGACCTCAACATGTTTTAAGAGTCATCTGTCTCCTAAAAATTTTTTTTTTCTTTTCTAAATTGGCTATAAATGATTTCATGCCAAAAAGTATTTGTCTTCATATAGAATGCTGCAAGAATCATTTATCCTTCTTCTGAACATGATCATGGGAGACTCCTAACTATTATTATTATTTTTTTATTACCATTTGAAAGTTTTTTTCAATCTCTGACTTACTGTAACAATGATTGGGAAGTGCTACCTTTTGCTCTAGCTATTAGGGATGTGCAGAGGCTAATTTGTTTCAGTTCATTTATTCGTTTTGTAGGTCATTTCCATTTGTTTATTAGTTTCAAACAAAATTGTTTTTCCTTTATTCATTTTTTTTGTTTCCCATTATAATCAATGGGTGAAGCAATGCAGCCTATTTTGAGCTTCAAAATTAGGGTTTCTTAATCAATTCAAATAAAATTTATGGGTAGATAATATCAGAAAGGGAAAGAGAACTCCAATGCATCAAGACTACAGTATGTCATTGTGGCACTAATAGTGGCATGAATAACACCAAGGATCCGCAATGGGGGAACATTACCAGCAATTGCAAAATCCAAGGCATCATCAGAGGAACAAAGCAGTAGCAAGAGTGTCAAGAATACCCCAAGACTTCCAAACATAACAATGGCAGGAACCCCCAAAGGCAGCATGAGAGGGGTAAGGTGGTATCAAGAGTGGCATGAACATCCTAAGGCACCATGGAGGGTGAACAAAGCAGCAAAGGTGTCATAAAACCCTCCAGGCACTAATAGAGGGACAAAGTTGCACAAAGCATGGCATGAATACTCCAAGACATCATGAAAGTTGCAAAATAACCACCTACAGTGGCAGGAACACCCCAAGGTATATAGTCTAGGATATGGCAGCAAGGCAGAGTGGCTGCAAGATCTCCAAGACGTAAAGTCTGGGGTATGTCAGCAAGGCTGAGTAGCAGAAAGACCCCCCCAAGGTATAGCATGAGGGGGTAAAACAGCAAGGAAGAGTGGCAGCAAGACCCCCAAGTGTAGTGTCTGAAGCAGGGACGCTAAGCATAGTGGCAGCAGCACCACCAAAGTATAACACCAGCAGCAAGATAGTTAGGCAATCTGACAGCAAGACCCCCAATCCTCTGCCTCTGCCATTCCCTGAGGAGCTTTCATCTGCATCTGCTGTAGTACTGATGGTGAAAAAGGATCATCCCCAAGGATTTCAGCTGAGCTGCATTCTCTGAAGCAGAAAGGCAGATGCGAAGACCATACGTGGAAAAGAACTGGGATGCAGGGCGATAATCTACTTTGTCGTCGGCATGTCACTAAATATTCCAGGAGCATGAAGGATGCAAGGAGGGTGTTTCTGCCTAAACAAATGGCATCCTCCTACCATAGACCTTGAGAATTATTCTCTCTCTATAATGCAATAAATGCATCACCTAGTTTCATGTAAATCAGTTTGCCATAATAAACCTTTTTTTCTGTGGATTTGTATAACCAGTTTGCAGGTCATTTTTTGTCAGAAAATTGCAAAGATCCAGGAGGAGTTGAAGCAGATTCTGGTATTAGATGAAAGTTTTGCTACAGAGAAAGATTGCGATAGCCAGAATGAGGGTGCTGACAGATATAAGGGATCATGTGATTATTCCACCCGATTTTGATTCTGTCTCTATTTGCTAAAAAAGATCTTAGACAATTTGTGACATGATGAGATAAGCATTAGATATTTGTGTATCTTATCTTATTAAAGTGACAGAGGGAAATTTGCTAGAATGTTTGGAGAACATGAGTTCTAAGCATTCCTATAATCCATCAAAGGCTAAATACCAGAAGAAACCAAGTCAGAAGATCTATAGGGAAATGAGTTCGAAGACAAAGACTAAGAGCATGCAATTATTAGAAATAATTGGGGTATGTCTATGTAAAGCATCAGATTGCCAGGGCAAGACCGAGTTATCAAGTGCTACAAGGGAAAGGAATTTGTAAAAACCCTTGAAGACCCTAAAGTATCAAGAATGGCTTGGAGTGGCAGCAGCAGCAGTGGTGCTAGTGATTAAAATCACAAATGGTAGGAGCAGAGCAATGTAACAAGAAGTGTGGCGGCAAGGCCCCAAGATGTACTATGAGGGCTGAGGCAGGAGGAAGAAGGGCCTCAAAAACCCCAAGGCGTAGAGTGCAGGGAAATCACATACCCGCTAATTTTCTAAGTCTGCTTAGAAAATTAAAGCTGGCTCCCTAAATACTTTGCACATGTGGACTTCAGCCCTAGGCACTATGTTATAAAAAAACAGGAATCCCTTATAATTATTTCTCAAAGGTAAAGTACATGGACACTTTCCTTTTTAAAATTATTTACAAGATAGGTGGGTAGAAAAGTATTTGTGGTCTTTGCAGCAGCTATTTCTGTGGGTGGGCTGCAGGACTGAAATTAGATTTGAAAATCTAATTTCTGTGCAGATTTTCCCTACCGGCCATATCTCCACCCCTAGGAGGGCACATTTTCACCGTGGCTAGCTTTAGCTGCTCTGGGGGCTGCAATTTTCACTCCAGGGAATGTAGCTGGGTAATTACACGGAGAGACCCCTTTTTGGAAAACTATCTTCCCTGTGACTAGAGCAGTATCTGCCTTGCCGTAAAAAGAAGAAGAACCTTCAAAACCAGAAACAAGTAAATCTTGCTGTTAATTCATTATAATTTGGTTTGTTTTCACACCAGAAAAAAACAAAAACCTCCAAATTAGCAGGGCTGTTCATTCTTGAAATGAAATAGGAAATGTTAACTATAATTTCTCTTTTGTTTCCTTTTCTTTGTAAATTAAACAAAAGAAATCAAGCAAAATTTCATTCATCCATTTTCTTTTGTCTTGTTTACATAAGTCCGCTGACAGAACGTGACAAAATTCTTACACAAAAAAAACCCCCTATGGGCTTGGAAAAACATCTCCCAACCCCTTCTCCTATTGCAAGGAGACATCTAAGATAAAAGAAAGCAGTTGCTATTCATGATTATAACTGTACTCCACAATGACTCAGGCCTCAGGTCAGGAGCGACTGGAGATTGCTTCTGATTATTCTTTCAGAGAGGGCAAGTTAAGAGGTGGTGGGGCTCTGGGGGATCCAGGAAGGTGAGGGAATGTTTCTTAAATCCCTTTCAGTTAAGAGGGGAGGGGGGCCTTTTTGGGGGTTTACAATTTAGGTGTATTCAGTTGGTGGGAGGATGGGAGGGTGGCTGCCAGATCTTTCAATACTACACATTAAAAAAATGATGAGCCACACCAAAAAAGCCCCACCAAAGAAACAAAAAGGAATGAAATGAACCCCAGCCCCCCCCCCCCCAAAAAAAAAACAAAACCCCAAACCCCTGCACACTCCTACAAATCAGCATGAGTGAAAACAAATGGCAAGGCTCATGCAAGCATTTGTCCTTGGTTTTATAGCGTCAGTAACATACAGGGACTGGACTATGAATCTTCTTTAGAAGGCCATGTGGCATAGTTAGTCTGGTAATGCACTGTATTTTGTTTTTAGGCAGATTTAACCTTGGGGAATAATAAACGAACAAATTGTGTAACTGAACCTTTAAATTGGCCTTCCTCCTCATGCTTATTGATGGAACAGAAAAAGAATGTGAACAACTTCTAATTTAAGAAGATTTTTGAATTATGTACAGCAATTTGAGAAATGCATAATTATGACAGGAGACGCAATGCAACCAGTGTCGGATTGCATTGCTTCTTGCTACTGTTACATAGTGTACACATTCCCTGGAATTACAAAATGATTAACCTACATACTGAGATTTTTTACTGACCTGCACTGTCCAGCAGGTAAGGGATTCAAATTTGAAAAGCTAAGGACAAGATGTATTATGCGTTTTCCTCTTAGACAAAAAATAGGAAAAACCGTTAGTACATCTGGATTATGGTTTATATTCTATTTAGGGGCTTCCCACTGAAGCAATCATCCTCAAGTTTTGAAGTAATTAGTCTCCAAGAAGTAATGGGAAATATGTCTGCAGTATCCATCTCATCAGTAATGCAATCACATTTCCTTACCTCCAATCACTTTCTGCTGCAGTGGGCCACTAACCCTCCCTTCTTACAGACTACAGTCAGTTTTTCCTGCTGATCCAACAAACCAATTCAAAAATCTGCTTCAGTGTTATTTAAGATGAAAAAACAAAGTGTCAGAAACCAACCCATCCACAAATAAGCAACTGAACATACAAAACATACAAAGTGGAGGGTGTGGGATGAACGAGCAACTTTCTTAGGCTAGAAGCAGAAACCACGCCATGGCAGGCAGCAGAATTTTGAAACGGCAAAAAGTGCCCTTTCAAAATTCTGCCAGCGCCCGACTCGCCCTGCCTCCCCCCCCCCCAGTGCCACCCTCCCAACGACCCCCCTGGTGGTCTAGCAGAGGGCCAACCAGGGGCCAACCAATGGCACCGGTAGACCTGTCATATGGTAGGGGCTGAAGGCCACCGGCGCCATTTTGGTTAGTGGCAGCTGAGGCCCTGAGAGCGGCAGATCGCTCGTTTGCCCTCCGCTGGACCACCAGCTAGTCGGGGACTAGCTGCCTGCCGTGGCGACCCCTAAGTCTTGGCGCCTGGTCTCTGGCTGCACCAATCTTCCTTTCTTCGGCCACGTGATCAGCTAGACCGGCTGCGCCGATCTTCTTTGTGTGTGTGTGTGTATGTGGTGTGTATGTGAGAAAGGAATGGAGCTTCTGTGTGGGTGTATGTGATTTATTTGTGAGAAAGGAATGGTGTTTCTGTGTGTGTGTATGTGGTGTATGTGAGAAAGGAATGGAGCTTCTGTGTGGGTGTATGTGATTTCTTTGTGAGAAAGGAATAGTGCTTCTGTGTGTGTGTGTATATGTGGTGTATGTGAGAAAGGAATGGTGCTTCTGTGTGTGTGTATGTGCGTGTATGTGAGAAAGGAATGCTGCTTCAGTGTGTGTGTATTTTTAAAGATGGCACCGGCCGTCCATTACTCCTACCATGTGACAGGGGCCGGCCAATGGCACGGATACCCTGTCACATGGTAAGGGCAAAGGGCCATCGGCGCCATTTTGATTAGTGGCAGCCAACGGCCCGAGAGCACGAGATTGCTCCCGGGACTCCCACTGGACCATCAGGTACTTGTAAAACATTTTGGGAGGGTTCGGGAGGGTGGGGGAAGCTGAGGGATCAGTTTTAAAAGGTCGGGGTGGGTTTAGGGGTAGTTTTGGTGTGCCATTTTTCCCGCCCTCCTTCAAAACGATAAGAGAACCCCATGAACAATTTTGTGGGGTTTTCCTATCGGTTTCGGGGAGCCCCCGATTTCTGACGACTTTGAAAATATCGTATGATATTTTCAATCATCAGAAGCACGATTCACATCCCTAGTGTTCATTGAGAAAGGGCTTGAAAGAAGACCACAGAAAAACTGCCACAGATAGGAACAGGTGTGAGTCATAGGTCAAGCAATTTCCAGAAGTCAGTGTTTGTTGCGTCCGTCGCTGCTCGATGCCCTCACTCCACCCTCCTTACCTCTGTGGAGACTCCCTCCGGGTCTGATGGACGTTAGCTGCCACAACGTCTTCATGCCATCTCTCTCCAGCGTCCCCGGACCGGCACGATGCTGTGGATCCGCCATATTCCTGATGATGTAGAGTGCGCGCGCGCTCCGATTGATGTACCAGCAAGGGCGTGAACATCGGGGGCGTCCCTGAGATGACATCATCCACTTCCAATATAAAAGATCTCAGCGCTAACTAATCGAGTTAGCAAGGATTCGTCCAAGCTACTCTGCCTCCTTGGACTTACCAGGGATACCTGCTCCTCGGGGGCCTCACTCTCTTTTCTTTATTTCAGATTGCCGATAGGAATCGGTACTCACTCCTTGAGGGCCCATGTTCCTGAACACTCTGAAGATTCTCTACTGCCTGGAAGCTATCGCACATACAGACAATTGTGAGTTACCACCGCTCTCTCAGAGCTTTCCCTGGAACCAGGTACTCATTCCTCGAGGGCCTAACCCTTTCCAGCTACTGAGCTTCCTCAAGATCTTATGTGAGTTTTGCCATCTAGTTCTGGCTATGAACACATCATACCCTGTCTACTCACTATTTATAGTTTCTCTACAGCTCAGCAACCCTGGGATCGTTGTTCCAGTACCTGAGGGACTTCAGCCCTGCCGGGCATATCAGCTCACTACTGCCACCTCTGGTGTTCTACTAACCTGTCTGATAAAAGAACTATCTGTGTCTGTCTCCATACCCAAGCCTAGCTGGTGGTCCCTCTTAGGATATCCTCCTGAGGGTGCAGTCATCTGCCATCGGCCCAAGGATCCACCTATCTACATTCCTCTACAGCTGAGTGCCCTCTCCAAGCACTCCGCTGATAACAGATTGTTTACTACTACTTCTCCAGGAGCTAGGTTCATAACAGATTGCTAACTCCCTAGCAGGTTCACAATAAGATTGCTAACTCCTCCTTCCTACAGGAGCAGTACACAACAGATTGCTAACTCCGCCTATGGAGTATATTACAGATTGCTAACTCCTCCTTCCTACAGGAACTCCCTTCTGGAGGAGCAGATCATAATAGTGTTCATGTCTAGCAATACTAAAATGAAAGCAATGGAGCCGGATAGGGTACACTGCAGAGTACCTAATTAAACCAGTGATATTTGTGTTAAAAGCACTTCAAGAAAAAATGACAGAACATTTTTCAAAGTCATTTACAAAATATGTTCCTTTGCGAGCTTTGCTCTCTGCATCATAACAATCACTTGAAATACCCTTGTATCTCACATGTACATCTTCAAGAGACTCGTAATCATGCATTGTCTATTATTGGACCCTCCATGTGGAACAAATTGCCAGAGGATCTTAGGTCAATTACTGATTAAAAAATATTTTTTGAAAAAAGTTGAAGGCAGCATTATTTATGATCTTGGTTGATTATTTATGTTTTAATATGACAGAGAATGCAAGTTTTATTTCGTTTTAAAATTGCTCATTGTTAAACTTTGTGCTCCATTTAGCATGTTCTCATTATAAATGAAATATAAAAAGTTTTAACTAAATAAATAATGAAAATAAATTTAGGGATCTTAGGGATGTTCTGGCAGCCAGGGGATATTGGAAATAATCTCAGTCTCTCAGCTTTACTGCTAATGCCCTTTTTAATAGGGATGTGCATTTGTTTCAACAAATGCACAAAATGCGATGAATAAGCCTGGTTTGTTACATTTTGGGCCCCCCAAACCAATCAGGGCTCCCCAAATTAAACAAACCTTATTTCTTCCATTTGTGTTCAATGAATGCATAGGGCCTAGGCCTAGGCCCAAGGCCGGGGCTTCGCCTAGGGCATAAGCTGAGGCCCAAAGCAGGGGCCCGAGCACAATGCTGGGGTTATGGCCTAGGCTTGGGCCAAAGCTGGGACCTCAGATAAGTGCCCCTGAACAAACTTACCTGATCTTTCAAGTATCCACAGAAGTGGCCAGGCTCGATCCCAGTACCTGGGCCTCGTTCTAAGCCAGAGACTGGACGCAAGCCCAATGCCACGGCTTGGCACAGACCCAGGCCCGACAGTGAGGCTTGATCTGTAGGCCAATCCCAAAGCCTATGTCTCGGCCTAGCATCATGCCCAAGCCTGGAGCCCAGGCCTCAGAGTAGCTCTGACGTGTCTGACGACCTCTTGTTTTCTTCTTCAACTAATGCCTTCCACTGGGGTCATGCCAGAGTTAATTTACTCTGGTTAGATCACCCCAGTGGATGGCACTATTTTAATGTAAAGCAATGTACAGCATTGGGATTCAGTTTCTGGGCCTGGCCAGGCATCAGGCCTGGGCTTGAGCCCTGGACTAAACTGATACCCACGTATCAGGACCCGGTCTCCGGGATGGGCCCTGGTATTGAGCCTGGGCCTGGGCTCCAGCTAGGTTGAGGCCAAGGCATTGGCCTTTGAATAGGTCGAGGCTGAGGCTTTTGAATAGGCCGAGGGCAAGGTCATGGAGACCTACCACAGCTTTGAACTAAGCAAGGCTGAGGCCAATGCATCAGGACCTGGCCTCTGGGCCAGGTCTTGATGTCAGACCTCAGTTGAGGTCAAGGCCCTGGTGTTGGGACCCAGCCTTTGGATCAGACTGTGGTATCTGGCCTGGATCTGTGCTCTGCTTAGGCCGAGGCATCAGCCTTGCATATACTGAGGTTGAGGTATTAGCAACCTACTGCAGCCTTGGCTTACACAAGGCTGAGGCTTCAGCCTGGTCCTAGGTTTCACTGGGAAATCCCCACTGGATTGGATAAGTGAGGGCCAGAAGGATCCTGGCCCCAGCATTTTTCCAGTTGGGGGCTCCTGTTTTTGTTTTTTTGGCCATTTTTGTTTTTGTTTTTTTAAATGTTTGATTCATTTTTTTATACAAATGAAACGAATATTCCATTAACTGAAATTCATGGGGAAAAAAACCTCCCGAAAATGAATTGAAAAATGAAAACACTTTTTTTCCCTGCACATCCCTACTTCTTAATACTTGCATTGTGCCAAAGATTGCCTCCTTCTGGAGTACATAGTGTATAATTTTTAGGCAACATATCAAGGGGTACTTGGAAATTATTCTTAATCTGACAAGTGACACCCAATATAATTGGGACAATTTCTTTATCTTTCCACCACATTTTCTTAGTCTCTGGTTGCATCTCTTGGTATTTAAAGATCTTTACTTTCTCTATATGATTCACAGCAGAGTCGCTGGGTACTGAAACCTCTGTCAACAATGTCGGTCTCATGTTTTTCTCCTTCACCACAATATCTGATTTCCTAGCATCAATATTCTTGTTAGTTGGAATAGGAATGTCCTAGGTGATTACAGCTTCTTTATTCTCTTCTATTCTGTTAGAATCATGCTTCCAGTGTTTTTTTGGTACATTGATATAATGTTTACACAGTTTCCAATGAATAAGCGGTGCCACCTTGTAGAGCCTTTCTATATATAGGCCTTCTGACTTTAGCAAGTCACATCCTGTGACAATATCTTTAACAGTTTCCAGTTCTGTTCCACAGTATCTGCATTTGTTCATTTTATCATTCTTTTCTATGCTGGCTGTGCACCAGCTCGTCCACAGTCTTCTATTCTGTGCTATGATTATTCATCTTTCATCTATAGACTTGAGTTCATCTCTCCTTTACCACTGCTTTATCAAACCTTGACCCATGTGGGGTTTCCGAAATAGCTCTCTGTACTTCCCACTGTGCTTTTGCTTCTGCCAGCTATCTTTCCTTGTTTGCTGGTCTAATTCCTTAAAGAGTTTTTTCTCTTGTTTTGCTAATACTGTAGCTTCTTTCCTTTCATGTGCTGGTGGATTTTCAGTCATTCCCTTTATTCGCTGGAATGATTGTCCAAACAAAGACTGAGATTGATAATGCTTGCTCACTTTCATATTTCAGCACTGTTTGAGTATTTGGGTCTATTGATGCCATTAAGTATGCCTGAAATCCTATTATGGAAGTTCTATATGTAGAATACATTTCAATAAAATCCATGCCATCTTCAGCTCTAGGGATATACAGTCTCAGCATATATTAGTTCTTATAGGTTACCTGATGGGTGTCGAGGAGCTTTCTTGTTTCTACATCCAGTTCTTTAAGATATGTATGGGGTCAGTCTACTATTCCAAAGCTGTAACTATCTCTGTTTATGGATTAGTTTCACAGACATTGCTAGCATTTAGAAGAGGTGAGGCCTAAGTGGTGACATATTACACTGTAGTTTTATGGGTATGACAGCAAGGACATGCAGGGAGCTTTGCCTCAACTTGATACCCTTTAGGTATCGGCCACCCGGAGAACAAGCCGGGGGGCCGAAGAAATTAAAACCGAGGCCGACGGAGGCCAGCCCCTGAGGCTGGCTGGGCGGCGCGCATCTTCTTTTCTTCGGCTTCCGCCGCCGCCGGCCTCGATTTTAATATCTTTGGCCCCTGCCAGCCTCAATTTTAATTTCTTCGGCCCCCACTGGAGACCAAGCAGGGGCTGGCTGGGCGGCGCGCATCTTCTTTTCTTCGGCCTCCACCGCCGCCGGCCTCGATTTTAATTTATTCAGCCCCTGCCGGCTTGGTCTCCAGCAGGGGCTGGCTGGGAGGCTCCCATCTTCATTTCTTCGGCCCCTGCCGGCTTGGTCTCCCGCGGGTGCTGGCTGATCTTCCTTTCTTCGGCCTCTGCCGGCCTCGATTTTTATTTCTTCGGCCCCCGCTGGCTTGTCTCCGGCGGGGGCTGGCTGGGAGGTGCTGAGGCTGGGCTGAGGAAGAGCCATGTGGTCGAGACCACGTGACCAGCTAGACCGGCCCACCGGGGAAAGCCCGATCCCCCGATCGGCCAATCCGCCCCCTGCTGTACAGCCTGGGACAGGAACAGGGATCTGCCCCTTTCCACCTCCCAAAAGGGGGGATGGCATCAGAGCCCAACACCCCGAAAGGCTTAACACCAGCCAACACTAGAGGGAGTTTCAAATTTCACCAAACAAATCATGCTCCTCAGAACGTTAATTAAACCATTTAGAGAGAATTATGGCTCAGATATCTTGCAGCATTTAACAAGATTGCATGAAATATTTGAGGTGGTAGGTGCACATTCTGAAAAAGACAAGGTAGCCCTACTCCCATGGAGTTTCAGTGAAGAAGCGAGACAATACATAGCCAGTATCCCTGCTGAGGTAAAAGAATCCTTAGACACATTTCAGCTTGCCCTCAAAGAAAACTTTGGAACTTATGCTAACAGTGTTTTAGCATGGCAGGCTGCCTATAATCTGAGATGTGGCCCTGAAGAAAGTCCCCGAGCTTGTAGCTACTGCTTAAAACAGACTTATGGAGAGCCACTGAAGCAGACAAGGTTGCTCTCTAGAACCCCTTTTTTGAGGCTCTTCCCCCTACCCTGCGAACTCCATTATCTCTCCACAGGGAGGAGCCCAGGTTTCCTCTTAGAGGAAGCAGAAAACATATATGCCATTTGTCATAAGGGAAATCTGCCCCTAGGGAGCAAAAGACATATAAGAAGGAGAGGAACCAAGTATCCACCATAAGTCAGAGTCCAGAAATACTCATTGAAACTAATCCCCCATCTTCTTATCCTAAGTCTGATAGGCCCTGGATGCCTTCTCCCCAAGAGCAATCCGATGGCACAGCAGCTAAACCAGAAAAGGGTGCAGGAGATTTGCAGCTTCTCAAAAGAAATTGCAACTGGGGGCAGTGGCAAAGTATAACCAGAAACCTCCTATGGAGAATTAGCTGGCCTAGCTGACAGCCGACATCCAGAAGCTCATCGACCAAAACCACAGTGTGCCTGCTACGCCAGAAAAAGTTCCTCAGAAAAAAGAAAAAAAGTCTGAAAAATCTAAGGGTGACACCGGGCCCAGCACACCAAAAGATGGCCCCAGTACCTCTGCATCCTTCCCTAGCACACAATGACTAGCCGATCCTGTTTTTCCTCCTTAAGTCTCTACCATAAGTGCCTGGGAGCCTTCTCTGTTCGAACCCAGAGATGCCCATACCTCTACAGTACCAGGTGATATCCAGCCACAGGAGAGTCTGTGGACTCTGTCAGAAAGCATAAGTATTTCTAAGGGAAATTAAAGCCTCAGGGACTTTGCTACACAATTCCCATTAGAATACAAAATGTGTTCAATGGGGATAGGCTTCTAGATACGGGTTCCGAGGTCATCCTAATCATGCAGAGCTTGTTTGACAAGCTCTCTGCTTCCTTAGAGAGTAGGTACACTCCAAGAGTAGTCCCATGTGAAGTAGACTTAGGGGCATATGGAGGAATGCCTGTGGAGGTCAGAGGTAAGGCATGGCTCACCCTTCAGATAGTGAAGGTGAAAATGAAACACCAAGTTCTGATCACCAAGACCCCTGGTGAGGAATTCCTAATTGGGAATGATCTCTTCATAATACCGTTCCCAATCCTTGATTATGTAAATGAAGTCATGTGGACTCAGGTCAGATACCCTCTTCTGTATGGAAGAGTGGCTCAAAGGGGGAAGGAGGCCCTTACTTCCTGCTCCATAGAGCAGAAAGAGACTACTTTCAAAATAAATTTCCAGAGATCAGCAGATCCCTCCGTCCTAGTACTTTGGTACAGACAGCCCAAAGAAGGGGGAAATAATAATGATAATGTTATCCTCTTGAAAAAGGAGACTATACTCAGCATTGTCCTAGATACTGATCAAATGGAGATTTGCCTCAACCAAAACTCACCTTCAAGTTACCAGAGGCGAGTAGACTCAGGAGCTCAGGAGGTAAGTTCACCTGTAAACAAAACACACACCTGGTACACCCCAGGAAGCTGACCGACATGGATCGGAGTGAAGATGCTATTTCAGTGTATGTCCAGCCAACTAGTAGATACACAAAACATACAGGTACCCCTGATGCTCATTAGTGAGGACTCCTTCATGAACAAGTCCCTGTTCTACAAGGTGAAAGGTAAGATAGAATGGGATGCAGTAAAACACAGTAATAATTTGGCTAGTGCTACAACTGCACATGAATATGTTACTCATCTGCGGGAATATTTGCAAAATACTTTTGCCTTTGCCCAAAAGAATTTGGAGACATGTCAGAGGTAGAAAAACCTATTATGATGGAAAAGCTACCTCTAAAGAATATAAAATTGGAGACAAAGTCTTTTACAATAATTATAGTAAAACAAAGCCAAAGAAAGTAAATTTTTGCCTACGTGGAAAGGACCTTTTGCAATTGTGGATAAAGTCTCTCCAGTCGCGTATCTTAACTGAATTAAGACAAATCCTGATGGTGAAGATATCCTTAAACAGGTCCACATTAACCAGCTCAGACTTTGTTACCCTCTTTAATTTGTGGATCAAAATGATGTGCCAGTGACACTGACATTAACAATAAAACGGAGAAATAGTTCTCTACTGTTTTTCAGATGAGGAGCCAATCTCTGAGGGTGATCATCCTAGTGCTGCTGGTGATAGGAGCAGAAGCTGTCAAGCTGGTTGAGCCTGGTCCTTCCTCTGGCATCGTGATGCAAGACGCCCCTGGCTTCTTCGTTACATAGTCCAAGATTATCGCCCAGAAAGTTTTTTTGTCACTGGACCCCCAACATGTGATCCAGAAACATTTTAATCTCACTAATATGCATTTGGCTGCAACTAAAGCTTGGTTCAAAGATGACCTGAAATATGCTACCCAGAATGTCCAGAACATTCTTAGCCAATTGGACAAAATTAAGATCCAGCCCAGTTGAAAAGACTTAGATCAACACAAAAGGTTTATTGGACTAATTGCTGGATCCATTATCTTTTCTGCCCCTCTTTGGTGCATCCATGTCCATTGCCAATGCAGCGTCCAAAAAGAATTTGCAGAACACTATTAAAGAGTAGGGATGTGCAGAGGGACGCCATACATTGCATTCGTGATTCGGATTCGTCGGGGAGCAGATTCGGTGCATTCGGCCGTATGGTGCCCCGATGCGTTAATACGGGGATTTCTATTCGTGTCCCAGCTAAAATTAAAATTAACTACAACCCCCCACCCTCCTGACCCCCCAAGACTTACCAAAACTCCCTGGTGGTCCAGCGGAGGGTCCCGGAAACATCCCCTGCACTCACACCCTCGGTGCCGATTTCATCATGGCGCTGATAGCCTTTGTCACAGGGGCTACCGGTGCCATTGGTCAGCCCCTGTCACATGGCCATCGGCACCATCTTGTGCTCCTACCATGTGACAGGGGCTGACCAATGGCACCGGTAGCCCCTGTGACATAGTATGGGCAAAGGCTATCGGCGCCATTTTGAGTATTGGCATCGGACGGCCAGAGTGCAGGAGGTCGCTCCAGGACCCCTGTTGGACCCCCCCAGGGACTTTTGGCCAGCTTGGGGGGGCCTCCTGACCCCCACAAGACTTGCCAAAAGTCCAGCGGGGGTCCGGGAGCGACCTCCTGCATGCCGGCCGTCTGATGCCAGTACTTAAAATGGCGCCGATCGCCTTTGCCCTCACTATGTCACAGGGGCCGACTGTCAGTACCTATGACATAGTGAGGGCAAAGGCGATCGGCGCCATTTTGAGTACTGGCATTGGACGGACGGCGTGCAGGAGGTCGCTCCCGGACCCCCGCTAGACTTTTGGCAAGTTTTGTGGGGGTCAGGAGGCCCCCCCAAGCTGGCCAAAAGTCCCTGGGCGATCCAACGGGGGTCCCGGAGCGACCTCCTGCTCTCCAGCCGTCTGATGCCAGTTCTCAAAATGGCGCCAATAGCCTTTGCCCATACTATGTCACAGGGGCTACCGGTGCCATTGGTCAGCCCCTGTCACATGGTAGGAGCACAAGATGGCGCCGATGACTATGTGACAGGGGCTGACCAATGGCATCGGTAGCCCCTGTGACAAAGGCTATCGGCGCCATGATGAGACCGGTACCGAGGGTGTGAATGCAGGGGATGTCTCCCGGACCCTCCACTGGACCACTAGGGAGTTTTGTTAAGTCTTGGGGGGGGGGGTTTCAGGAGGGTGGGAGGTTTGTTTAAACTTTTATTTAGGTGGCCGTATAATTCAGGGAAGATTAGTGTATTCGTGGGAATCGCGATACGTTTCGCTTCCCCACGAATACTACAAATAGTGTAATATATGTTGTGGATCGCCAATTCGGCGAAAATGAATGCACACCCTATTAAAGAGTTGCAGGACGATATGAAAAGTATTTCTAAACAGATACAACACCAACAAGAACAGTTAACTTTTCAAGGTAAAACACTAAGTAACACTGACACCTTGATTAACCTATATTCTTAAGCAATTAAGCATAACCAAGAGGACATTAGCACCATTAAAACCGTGCAGAGCGAAGACCATACTTTTATCCAGCCCATTCAAGCGCTCACTAATGACTTGTTTAGCGAGCTGGACAACAGCATGATTAACTTAATAAAAGGACAGATTCCAACCTGTTTAGTCTCTCCATATGTCGTTACAGATGCTTTTGCTAAAATTACCCGAAACAACATTGATCCTAACCAGGTACAGATTGCTTATCATATGGGAAATGCTATATTCTGATTGTGGTCATTGAGAATATGGAGGTTGCGTATGTTTTAAATTTGCCTTTCATTTTACCTGAGAATACTTACCAATTGAAACAAGTTTAATGTAGGTACATGGACAATGTATACCTGCGTGTAGACACCCCCTAACCTTTTAGCCTATCAGTAACAACACACAGCAATAATTAGTTCCTAATTTAGGCTTATGCCAACAAAAAAAGGACATGCATTGTTTGTGTCCTGGTAAAGCCTTTTCTCAAGGATACTACAGAGGTTCTGTGTGGTTTGTCCTTGGACAACGTCCGAGAGAAATGTAAGATTACCATGACAAATTATGATGAATTCTCTGAAACCAAGGTAGTTGTTATAAATAATGTTTGGTCACTTGCTACTGAATAATATGTAAAGAATGAATTGTTTTAGTTAAGAGTTAACAAGAAGATCAAAGAGCAGCCACAGATAAGAAGTCCAAAGTTTTATTTTTTCTCACAGTATTTAACAGGAAAGAATCACTGCAGTAGGGATCAGATGCATTCAAAACTTTACTTACAATTTTGTGGTGCTACTTTCTCTCTTATTCAGTAAGAGGGGGTGACTGTTATAGTGGAAGACTAGTGATGTCCCTATGAAATCAATGCACCAACCCTTGGTGGAAATATCAGAATAGAAATGTTCACTTGGACAGTTATTGATTTATATATGTAATCTATTTTCTATCCTGTCTTTTGTAATGATTCCAAATGCAGTTTACAAGCAAGCATAAATAAATACCATAAAATGAATACATAAACCCATAGACAGTAATGTTTAAACAGGCACGTGGTCGAACATGTCTTCTGGCTTGTGCCAAGGGTTACAGCCATTTTGTAAGATATGTTTGTATATGCACATATGGTATAAAATAGGTTGAATGTGCACACATGTGCGTGCAATTTTAAGAAGGTGTGTGTCTAGGCGTGTAAAGGCCGCTTCTACCTCATAAGTGGGGGATTTTAGTAGACATGATCGCCAACTCAATTACCAATTTTCCCAGTTCACCCAGGTAAGGTATAGGACTTCCTAACCTCCCTAATTAAATAACCTCCCTTTTACCCTGTTAACCCTGACCTTTAAAACCCCGCTCACCTCTCAACTTTTTTTGTTTTCTGACTTACATGCCATGCATAGCAGAAGTAAAGGTACGCGGCAGGGACCCCCAGTGCGCGCAAGTTTCATCGAGACATCCAGGAATGCCCATGCCCCGCCCAGACCACACCCAAGCCCTGCCCCTTTTTGTGAGAAATTTTGTTCACCTAGCAGGAGATATGTGCAAACACCTTTTAAAATCTGCATGGCATGCACCATCCCGACTTGTGCACATATCATCCAAGTTTTGGCGCATTCTGGGCTTTTAAAATTTACCTGATACAGTACAACACAATACCCAATTACACTATCCACATCACAAACAAATCAAAACATAATAACAAGCACAGTAAATCAACCCAACCTCCCTCACATAACCCTCATAATGTATTATAACATCTTAGAAAAATATACACATACTAGGTTTCATAGATTAAAGTTATGAATCTTTCAACAACTGGAAGAATTTTCAGGGGCTTGTAGTAGAGGGCAACTGATAATTTCAGTCCATCCCAAAAGGGTGGGTTTCTGTCTAAAATCTTTATAGATGTTTATACGAAGCGCTAGGATTGGTCTGGAGTTAGTCAATGTCCTGGAGAAGTGGAGAGAGGCAGCAAGGGTGCTGGCCTATTCCCTGGACAGGTTTCTCCAGCTTCTTAACTTTATTCAGAGGGAAGGCCCTCTTGTCTTTTCACAAAGGCAGAGAGAGCCTGCTTTCCAGTTTGTGAGAATGATGAGTTTCTCCTTGCTTTTTTCACCAAGGGAGGAAAGCTCAACCCTCTGCAAAATCTTCTTTGTCAACAGATCTTTGTGAGCAGTTTTCTATTTGTGTGCAAGAGAAGTTAGCAAAGATTCTGTGGGTGCAAACTTTGGAAGGTGTCCATCTTAAGAAGAAGAAGCCTTTATTGAAGGATTCCAGCACTTACAGGTAGCAAAGGAATCTGTAATTGGGACAACAGAGTTGGAAGTGAATCTTGGGGAACTGTGTAGGCAAGGAAATCCAGAAGGGACCTCTGGGATCCATTCCATAGCTTTCTAACCATTTTTTATTTTGTGTATGGACTGTGGGGAATTCAAATGTCTGGATTGGATTTTTGTGTGTTTTTCCCCTACTTTATTCATTTTTAGTAATCTTTTGGTTACGTAAACCTTTGGAAGACATTTTGGAGAAGAAGTTATTTTTCTAAATTGATCGTGATCTCTTTGGACAGAAGCTGTACCTCCCCAAAAGAAGAATTCCTAATCTGGGTGTGCAGTCAGCATTCCCCTATGCTGTGGCTCTTGAAGATGGTCCATTGTGTGCTTCAGGGAGTGCCCTGAAAAAGGGAGTTACAAACACAATAATATAAAGTACTATAAAATTAAAATTCATTCTTATAACCAAACAAATCAACCTTAAAATCACTTCGTCTCCCATTAAGACTCAACCAAAATGCCAGCCACTTCTGTCTACCAATGTAATCTAGTTTTAAAGGCCTAGTTAGAGTAGAAAATCCATATCTTCAAAGTATGTCTAAAGATCATAAGATCATTTACCAGGTGAATCTCCTGTGGCACCTTGTTTCACAAACAAGGACCAGCACGTTTCTGTAGATGGATTGTGCCTGTAGTGTGAACATTTTGCATATGGAATGAAAACATTTAAATATCCTTTTGCGCAGCTTATAAAAGTCCTATAGGGAATTTAAATGTTGGTATTTTTATAAGACATTGTAGTTTCTTTCATTTAACTTTATTTTATGAAAACTGGTGCTTCTGACCTTCACTAGACACAACAATGAACCGATTAGCTTTCATATGTAAATTCTTAATACTACACATCGAGTTATTTTATTCACACTTTTGTTGAGTCTGATTAATTCTTTCAATAATCAACAACTCAGCGCTCCTTCTGTATCTTTCTCAAATCATGCATCTTAGTCTTTGTTCCTCTTCTTCTACCCTGTATTTTACTATTGTCTTCTTTGCTACTTCTAAGGTCTACATCTCTTTTAGGGATGTGAATCGGGTGCCCGATCGTTTTTGCTATCGGGATCATCTGGCCATGGGAAAAAATCATTTTCACGTGTTTCCCCGTTTTTTTTTTAGTGAAAAATCATTTTTCGGGTTAGTGCGCACTAACAAAAATAGTGCGCACTAACATGAGTTAGTGCGCACTAAGGGGAGGGACAAGGGAATGATAATAACAGAAGATATTATTACCTGTTATTACCTTTTAATAGTTCTTTCATTTCACTTTTTCACCTTTGTACTTCTTATTGTTATTACTGTCTTGTCCATGGCTGAACATTTCCTTTTTCATACTTAATCTTTCTCTCCTTATACCCTTTTCTTTTGTTTTTTTGTCTCGTTTCCCTAACTCTTCATTAATTTCACAACTCCATCTTTCCCCATCACTACTCATGCTTCTTCCTCAATCACCTGCTCTTTCTGCCACCTCTGTCACCAGTTCCCTTTTACCCTATTACATTTCACTCTGGTCTTGTATCCTCAGATCACTCTTATTTCCCTACCCCAGCTCTCAGTTTTCTCATTATTAAATTCTATTTACTGGAGGTGGAGGTGAGAAGAACACTGTTGGAGGAGCCTAATTACCTGAAAACTTTAATTTCATGATTTCCTCGGCATTGTTTGAGCCCCTTTAGATTGTGTTTGCTGTAACGAAGGACATCCGTGTTGGTGACTTCATGGGGGCGGGACTTCCCGACGCTTAAGAACAGACGCCTTGCCGTGCTCGGACCAAAGTGGAGGTGAGAAGAACACTGTTGGAGGAGCCTAATTACCTGAAAACTTTAATTTCCTGATTTCCTCAGCGTTGTTTGAGCCCCTTTGGATTGTGTTTGCTGTAACGAAGGACTTCCGTGTTGGTGACATCACGGGGGCAGGACTTTCTGATGCTTAAGAACAGACGCCCTATGGCGCATCAACGTCGCCGGCGCCACGCTTTGTTTTGTTGATAGCAGCCCCTGGAATAACTAAGAAGAGCTCAACTCAACTATAAAAGTGAGAACTTATTGAAAATTTGATATCTTCTCCCAGAAGCCTCCTCTCATAAAGCTACAATTATTATTGTATTGAGCAAAGGGCTAGAAGGTAAATACCGCGGCGACACTCTGATCTAATTTCTAAAAGAAATCAATGCCACAAACTAAGTGGAAGGCAAAACTCAGGGAGATGTCCACACCATCCCCTGTACTTGCTGCCTCCCAGCCTTGGATACCAACCTTCTTTGCTCCAATAACAGGTTTAGACCTGGTGGTACAGGTCGCTGGAGGGGACATTGAGCAGCTGCCTTCCTCCATGACTGAGACATCTTTGAGCCCCAGTGCCCCAAGTACTCCTCCTCCACCTCTTCAAAATTCTTCTGACTTTTTAAAGTTACAAGGTGATTTTTAAAAGAAGGGAGAAGGAACTCCAGCCACACCGGGGAGAATGGAATCAGGAAATCCCTGAGAGTCTTTCATTACATCTGGAAAGACCAACTGAGATTACCATGGATAAGCTTTGGGATGCTATTAAGGCTTTGGAGTGTGCAATGGTATACCTTACAAAATTAGCAGTAGACTCAAATCAACGATTTAGGAATATTGACATTTCTTTGTCTAATACTCAAGTTAAAATTTAGCAAACAGAGAAGAGACTTGATAATTTAGAAATATGGCAGCAGAAATTTCCCCGAGCAGAAATAATCTACGATAAGAAGTTAGAAGTTTGGAAAATTCATTTAAATACTTAAATCTCAGAATAATGAATTTCCCAAAACTGGATCTGATTTCCCCATATGACATGTTCAAAGCATATCTGGTTGAGATTTTAAAGATTCCTCAGTCTGCTATTCCCACTGTTTCTAAAATTTATTATGTAACACCTAAGGGACCATCCAATCAAGCAAATAATAACGGTCAAAATTCTCTGAATCTAACAGGGATAATTGAGTCTACTGTTGACACTGTTATTACAAATAGAACTGTATTACATGTGACTTTCTCATTTGCCTTGGATAGAGATGTTGTATTTAAGTCTTATACAAGGAATAGAATGCTCCCCTTCCATGGGGCCAGAATACAGATTTACCCTGACCTCTCTAAACAATCTCAAGAAAGGAGGAGAAAGTTTCTTGGTTTAAGAGCAGAGGTAGAAGCGAAAGGTGGGAAAATGTTATTAAAATTCCCCAGTAAGTGTGAGATAGTCTTTCAGCAAAAAAAAATTATTTTCTTTGAGGTATCACAGTTATGGGTCTTCTTGGATTCACGCCCCCAAGATGGTGTGACTGCAGAAATTGAGGCAACATAGAGAGATACCTGTTACTATACTCATTATTTCAGTTGTTCATCTGGTTGAAGGTTTTCTTCCAGATTATCCTCAAATATTGCTCTATTTAACGTATCTTTATGAGATATTTACTTCATTTTGAATACTATATATGTATACTAAATGGGAATATAATGTTGGGATAAATGTCATGTTGTTGCACTGTTGAATTTAATATTTCTTTCCTATCTGTATTCATTTATGTTATTGTATTATATAATGGAAATGCATAAATAAAAAATTTAAAACAATTTCTATTTACTACTCACCACATCTTGTTCTACATCCTAAATCTGTAGCTCTCCCCTTCATCCAAATCTCTTTTCCAAGTTCCCTCATCAGCCTGGAATGTGGCAACGAGATGACTACCTGGCTCCCTTCTAGCACTCCTCCAACTGTAGCAGCAGTGGTAGTGGCAGCAGCAACAGCAAGAGAGCACCCCAGCGGAGAAGGAAAAAACCAGGAAGCTGAGGAGAGGGAAGCCGGTGCCAAGGCAGTGAGGACTGCCTACCGCCCACCCACTACCCGCCCACTGACACCAGAAGACTGTGGCTGCAATGAGGTGAAGCTTACCTGGCTCCTTGCCACCTCCAATAGCAGTAGCGGCAGCAGCGATGGCAGCGACAGAGCGACCCCCCCCCCCCCATAGAAGGAAGAAACAGGAAGCTGGGGAG
Source organism: Rhinatrema bivittatum (assembly GCF_901001135.1). NCBI lineage: Eukaryota > Metazoa > Chordata > Amphibia > Gymnophiona > Rhinatrematidae > Rhinatrema > Rhinatrema bivittatum. Next base: position 69,678,417 of record NC_042615.1, on the reverse strand, counting down.
AGGGAAGCCAGTGCCGAGGCAGCGAGGACCACTTACTGTCCACCCACTGTCACCAGAAGACCGCAGTGGCAATGCTGAAGGTGCTTGCACCATGAGGTGCTCGCTCTTGGTGTGTGCACGAAGGAGCACAAAAAAGGAGCCTGCCCCTTTGTGCGCCCCTTTGTGCACACCTGAAGTGAAAGTTTGAAGTGATTATATTATTAAATACTGATCTCCTGCCACACACTACCTCAATAATGGAACAAATATGCAACATTGAATCCATACTCGGAAGGGATGGCAATTTCTTCTGTTCTTATGATTATATGGAGAACTAAGAAGGAAAACACATAAAAAGAAACAAAGAAAGAACACAAAGCTCATCTTCCCCATAATGAGTAACAGCTCCTGCTCCTATTAAATGCTCAATCTATATTTTAAAAAATCCTTCTAATTAATGTTCTGCTAGAGGATTTAAATTCTTCAATTTTTTTGCATATCTGAAATGTGGCTGACTGATTTGCTCATAAACCAAATTTCAAATACTAGCTATGATAATTTTCACTTTTCAAAACCAAACAAAAAGGGACTATTAATAATAAGTAAAAAAGAACTCAAGCTGCTACCTTACAAGGAAGAGCTGAACCCATCCTATGAGGTTGTAATCTTAAGTCTCCCCAAATAAACCTAGGACTAGCCTATTGTCCCCCGACATACTACAAAACGTTTGTTCACCTCTGATTGAATTATTCACTAAGATTTTCCTATCACCAGAATCCACATTAATTGTAGGAGACTTTAACCTTCACATAGACAAAACACCAAGATCATTAGCCTGTAAAATGTTGTTAGAAGCAATGAAAGCCTTGGGATGGTCACAATATATCTTGAAAGCCACTCATAAAGTGGGTCACACTATAGACCTAATATGTGCTAATATAAGTAATTGCCTAAATCAATACCTCACACTCTATATTGCTCTGGCCTGATCACCAATTCATAAAAGCGAATATAGCCTTCACCAACCAAACCTATAATAGAATTGACAATAAGCTTACTTTTACCTTCAGGAAAAAGATAAAGATGGAAGTACTTGCTGAAGCAATAGAAAAGAAGATCCATAAACTAAATCAAACCAATCCAACATTGGCATTTGAGTCCTGGGATAAGTTAGTCAATGACATAGCTGAAAACCTCAGCCCTGTCCAAACAAAAACCCTGTCCAGACAAAAACAAACCACAATCTTCGCCAAAACCGACTACTGCAATTCCCTACTCCTCGGCCTACCTAATAATGCCATCCATCCCATTCAAATCTTACAAAACACCACAGCCCGGATCTTGACCAATTTACGTAGACATGACCATATTACACCTGTTCTAAAAGACCTACATTGGCTTCCAATAGCCTCCCGCATACAATATAAGGCTCTCTCTCTCATCCACAAAGCCCTATACAATCCCGAAATGAACTGGTTCAATGAATCCTTCCGTTTACACCAGTCTAATAAGCCCACCAGACTAGCACATCTAGCAACCATGCCTATCCCCTCTCCTAAACTCTATAAACTCACTTCCACAAGAGCCCGTGCACTATCGATAGCCGGGCCGACCCTCTGGAACAAAATGCCTGTTGAACTACGGCAAGAAGAATGCCTCAAATCTTTCAAGCGGAAGCTCAAGACCTGGCTCTTTGCAAAAGCATACACTTAATTTTTCACTATACCTCACCACTGTTCCCACTCTCCACACTCCTCCCCTGTTTCCCATTCTTCCGCCCCACTCTCCCCTCCCTTTTCTCCGCCACCTTCTTTTCTTTTTCTCTGCCCCCCTCTTTCCTTGCTCTCCTCCCTTCTCTTCCCCATCTTATCTCCTAGCCTGATTAAAATTAACCTCATAGTTTTCTTTCTTTTGTACATATGTATATAATTGCAATTCTTGTATATAATTTTATTGCAAAACTTCCCATATTATTGTTCCCCCCTCTCGTTAATGCCTTGTTATCATGTTTTTTACTGTTCAATGTAAAGCGCCATGCCGTGCGTTTGTTTTTGCGTTACAATGTGAACCGATATGATATCCTGGATGAATGTCGGTATATAAAAATTTTAAATAAATAAATAAAATAAATATTAACAAACGGGCCGATACAGTAAAGTCCGCGGGAGTTTTTACTGCTTTTCTGTGCACTTTCCCGGTGCCGGAAGAAATTAGCGCCGACCTTTTGGTCGGCGCTAATTTCTGAAAGTAAAATGTGCGGCTTGGCTGCACATTTTACTTTCTGTATCCCACGCGCATTCCTAATAGGGCCATCAGCATGCATTTGCATGTTGAGGGCGCTATTAGGTGCCGCGGGTTGGATGCCCGTTTTCCTCCCCTTACTGAATAAGGGGTAAGGGAAAACGCGCACTGTACTGTATCGGCCTGAAAGAAACGAATAACTCCAAACAAAAGAAACCCTGGTACAATGATGACTAAAGAAGCATTAAACAGAAATGTAGAAAATTAGAGAAAAAATGGAGGAATTGCTCATCGGTGGAATTCCTAGAAAAATATAAATCCTCCCTTTACAAAATAAAGCAAAAATAGATTATTATACCAAACAAATTCACGGAGTTATATTTAATTCCAAACTCCTCTTTGAGACTGTTAAACATTTAATTAAAGACTAAACATCATCCATCTTGAGAAATACAAATTCACAAAGGACTCATACAATGAATATGCCACCACACTCATTAACAAAATCAATAAGTTGAAAAACAATTCACGATCTGTTCACATTCAACAGAGCATCGAAACTGGAAATTAGTCAAATCATTACTAAAATTAAACCTGTTACTCACCCACGTAACCCTATACCAGCCAATTCCTTTAAACAAGTACACCATATTATAACTCCGACAATCACAACCTTAACCAATTATTTGCTATCAGAAGGAACTATACCACATGAATTAAAACAAGCAGTGATAAAGCCGATCCTAAAAAAATAAGACTGGCAGAACTGACGATTGGGACAACTATAGTCCAATATCCAACCTGCTGTTTCTAGCAAAAATTCTTGTGAAATCAGTGTTAACCCAATTTGTAAATCAACTGGAAGATCAAAATATTCTCTACCCAAATCAATTTGGATTTAGGAAACATCACTCAAATGAGACATTACTCCTCTCATTAATGGACTCGGTTTTATGAGGGCTTGATGCAGATGAATCTTATTGCCTTGTGCTAATTGACCTACCAGCTGCCTTTGACACTGTCGACCATAACATATTATGCCATCAGATGAGAAACATAGGGATTGATGGAATTGTTATCAGATGGTTCATTTCTATCTAACAGAACATTTCAAATCAAACTAGGCAACAATATATCTGACACTTTCCAATGTGGTACAGGGGTCCCTCAAGACTCAGCCCTCTCAGCAGCAACATTTACATGCTTCCTCTGTATAAATTACTGATGAATCTAGGAATAACTTTCTTCTTGTTCACTGACAACTTACAATTTTACATCCCACTCTCCAGATCATTTGAAAACACAGGGGTAGATTTTCAAAGGGGTACACGCGTAAGATACGCGCGTACCCCCCGAAAACCTACCCCAAACTCCCCCGCGTGTGCCGAGCCTATTTTGCATAGGCTCGGTGGCGCGCGCAAGCCCCGGGACGCGCTTAAGTCCCGGGGATTGCAAAAAGGGGCGGTCGGGGCGTGGCCAGAGGGCGCAGTTAGGGATTGGGGCGTGGTCGGGGGTGTGTGGGCGGTCCAGGGGCGTGGCCGAGTGCCCCGACACAGCGGCCTGTGTCAGGGCCTACCACGCTGGTGCGCATAAGTTACTACTGCCTGGAGGCAACAGTAACTTCTCCAATAAAGGTAGGGGGGTCTAGATAGGGCCGGGGGGGTGGGTTAGGTAGGGGAAAGGAAGGGAAGGTGCAGGGGGTTAGAAAAAAAGTTCCCTCTGAGGCCGCTCCGATTTCGGAGCGGCCTCGGAGGAAACGGGCAGCACGCGCAAGGTTCGGCGCGCGCAAGTTGCACAAATGTGCACCTCCTTGCGTGCGCCGACCCCGGATTTTATAAGATACGCGCGGCTGCGCGCGTATCTTATAAAATCCAGCGTACTTTTGTTTGCGCCTGGTGCTCGAACAAAAGTATGCGTGCATGTATGTTTTTAAAATCTACCTCACAGTGTTGATACTCTCTATGAAAGCAAAACAACATGAATTATCGCAACTTAAACTGACATTAAAAAGACTGAAATTATTTGGCTAAGCAAAAACTCCACAGTTAAACCACCAGCTCTTGACTTAGGTAATTTTCAAATTAATTCCTCAAATCAAGTACGAGATCTAGGAGTACAGCTCGACGAGAACCTCACAATGAAAATGCATATCATTAAATTACATATACATCGGCTGAAACTATTATTAACATTCGCAGACTTCAGTACTTAATTGCAAACTCTAATCCTCTCAAACGTTGAGTACTGTAACTCCTTACTACTAGTGCCAGCAAGTCACTTAAAACTAGAGATGTGATTCGGCCAAATCTTTTAGTTCAGCCTTCATTATTGGCCCTCTGCGGGAAATTTCGTTTTCCTGCGGTTCGGGCTGATTTTATTTTGGCTTCCCCTGAAATGAAACCTGAAACCCACCCCAACCCTTCAAATGTAATTAATTACAATAAGGGGGGGGGGGGTTTGTAAAAAAAACAAAAAACCCAAACCCACCCCAACCCTTCAAATTGAATTAATTGCAACCCCCCACCCTCCCGACCACCGCCATCCTAAAAAATGGAGCGGGCCATCCATTGCTCCTACCATGAGACAGGGGTTGACCAATGGCACTGATAGCTCCTGTCACATGGTAAGGGCAAAGGGCCATCGGTGCCATTTTGATTAGTGGCAGCTGATGGCCCGAGAGGGGGAAATTGCTCCAGGACCCTGCTGGACCACCAGGGACTTTCAGTAGGTCTTGGGGGTGGGGTGGGGGGTTGGGCAAGTCTTGGAGGGTCGGGAGGGTAGGGGGTTGTAATTTATAAAATTTGAAGGGTTGGGGTGGGTTTGGGTTTTTTTTTTAATGTGCCCTTTCTCCCCCCCCCCCAAATACGATAAGAAAACCACCAAAATTTTGTGGGTTTTCTTATCATTTCGTCACCCCCCTGAAATGCAACGAAATAGGAAATATTGTTTATTTCCTATTTCGTTGCAAACGAGCGCACATGCCTACTTAAAACCACTACAACTACTACAAAATGCTGCAGCAAGACTATTATTAGGATCTAGAAAATATGGTCACATTATACCCTCACTGATAACACTACATTAGTTACCAGTACAATCCAGAATCTACTACATAGTAGTAACGATAATATTCAACATCATTCACTACAATAACACCGGATTTTTAGGAGTGACACTACAACTTTACAACCCTCAATCAACACTAAGATCTCAAATTAAAGGGCTATTGTCCATTCCCACAATAAGATGCACTTATCTGATGCAATTAAGAGATCAAATGTTTTTAATAGCAGGTCCAAAGCTCTGGAATTCCCTGCCCGAGGCAGTATGCATTCTACCAGAAAGAAAAAGATTTAAACATGAACTAAAAACATGGCTATGCAAAAACACATATAATTTAACTTAAAAACTTCAGAATATACAGAACTACAAAAAAATGAAGGACAAAAAATAATTGAATCATGAAGAATAAATCAATCAAACAAGAGAATGGAAGATTCTCAAAACAACACACTGGCTAAAACATGAAAACTACCATTTTGTTTGTAATTATCCTTATTCTTTGCCTCATGTACTAGACTGATTTTAATATATACTAGTATTTTTCTGTTGATAGATATCAATGCCTAACTATGAATACCTCCTCTGTAACCAATCTATCCCTTAAATTCTTCATTCTGCTCTATTATATTATAGCAGAGTGATGAGTCGTGAAAAAAAAGAGGCGGGGAAGGGGGGGCGGCGATAGTGTGCAGCCGGCTGCATTGCGGTGGTGCAGTTTCACCCACTGCGGTGCGGCCACACCATACACTATCTCCCCCATAGCACCACGGGAAAAGGAGTAGTTATTTCCCACGGTGCTGCTGGCTATAATGTGAAAAACATTATCGCCTGCAGCTCTGCTGGGAGATAACTCCACCCAAACCCCGCCCATACTCCTCCCCTTCCCCTAATTTAAATAATACCACCTTGATGCAGCTGGTGTCACGTGCAGTAGGGCTTTATTGCGTGCACATCACAAAGTGATGAATGACCCTATATGTCTGTTGGTTGAGTTATAATTATGAATGTCACCTTGAAAACAGTTGTGATCTACATATGGAACGACAGTATATAAAATGTCCAAATAAATAAATAGATTTTCATGTTGGGCTCTTCATGAGGTGCAGTAGCAGATGTTGACTGGGCAGAAACAGCTCAGGTGCTCAGTATGAATGACACTCTGTTTTTCCTTAGGCTGCTGCTTTCCATTTCAGGGATATCACCTTTTCTGGTCATGTATCAACAAACAACTGAAGACTAGGAATCAGGCCACATTCCGACAGGAAGAAGTAGTAATGGAAAGAAGTGTGTTTGTTGTCTATGTGCTTCCTACTCTGCTTGCTTTAGTTTTTGTGACTATGTATATCCTTTTGCAGCTATGCCTGTGAAATATATAAACATGTTTTCTTAAACAATAACCCATGCAATACTTTATTTGGAAATTCTTCTTATTATGCCTAGGTCAAAACTCTTCCAGTGATTAGCAAGATATGGTAGTTAGAATGCAAATTGGGTTATACTTAATGAGGAAACAGAAACCTCAGTTTGTAGATCTGATCCAGCTGGGAAAAAATGTTACATGACACAATGCAAAGGCAACTTTCCAAGAGGCCATTTCCTAATCAAAGCTGTCGTTATCCTGCCATTAGCACATGATAAACAACTTGTACTGTACCAGCCAGACCACAGAGTCTGAGGAAATGGAAAGAGGAGTTATGTGACAAATATCTCTAGTGAGAAAACTTTGCAGCAAGTATAGGTCATTCCAGTGTTCTGCCCAAAATAGTAGTTATGATGGTTAAAGGCTGACCGGGTGTCACTTTTTCCCTTGAGCGTTTGTCAGTGCTGTCTGCCACATAAAGTAAGGCATTTTAAATGTAACCTTTTACAATGAACTTCTGTAAGCTTTCAGTGATTCTTGGTTTGTAAGTCTTTTGGCAAAGCTGTAAAGGCTTGGCACATATTCATTGACACTTGAATATGGATGAATAAAGTAAGGGAGGCTGTATAAAGCCTCTGGATAAAAGAGTAAAAATGTAAGCTCTTCATCAAATTTTCACCTACATCCAGAGGAATATTTCATGGGATTTTTTTTTAACCTTGAATGGATATCGCAGTCCCCATAGTTTCACACAAGGGTCTGTTTGAAATGAATTATTTACTGTGATGTGATATGATGGCAATCATTTAAAACATACTGCTTTCAGAAAGGATCAGCTAGGCAAGGTGGGCGTGCCACATCATGCTTGTTGTGGCTCCCATTAGATTAACATCAAAGCTTAAAGGATGCCGTAGCTGAGCGTTAAACCTCGTGAGCCAGTGAGGATACTGGAACTCTCCTAAAATAAGGCATGAACACTGAAGTTTATCTACATCTTCCACAGTTGAGAAAGGTCAAGGTTCAGGACCCACCATGATGCTTATCACAACAACATCTCTTCACGCAATTTTGTTATAACTGAACTAACGGAACCATCAACAACACTCTCAGTAGACACACGTGAAAATAACTAAAGGCCTTGATGGCACAAATCTGTGCACCTACTTGATATTTCTAAACTATACTTCCAGAAGAAACCTCACAGAAAATGTTAAATAAATACGTGCATTGTGGGAAGAATACATTCAATGGCACTATACAAGCAGAAGTCCTGATGTGATGCACTATACAGTACTGCATAACATATTATATTAAATGTATTAACTGGAAGCTATAAAGGAAGCAATTTTGAAACTGCATTGGGATAAAGTCCACAGGTACCTATTACCCATAGACTTTTCAATTTTCAAAGAGAAAAACTTAGATGGTAAACCCTCTCTGTGACAGGGACCTACCTACTGTCACAGAATGGTAATTTGTCTTGAACAGAGGTTTGGAAAGAAGAGCAATTACATCCAAAATCCAAATGTTTTCCCAATGCAGGCCTCTTTCATTTAGGATATGATCTTGTCTTAACCACCACTGCTGTAGAGTAACAGACTACAGGAAAAGCTTATGGAGACACCAGTGGGTAGGACAAGGCCTGTACTGGGAAAATATTTGGATTTGGCTTTTGGATTTAATTACTCACCTTTTCAAACTCATGCTCAAGGCAAGTTTGAAAGTTTGCAATCTAAGGAGTAAATTTTCAAAGGAGTTTGGCACGTAAGTAACATGTACCTATGTATATGCTATTCTATAAACATTGATGATATGTGCACATATTTTTTATTTCATGCGTACATTTAACAAGTGGAAAAAAGGGGCGGTCCAGTGGTGTTCTGGGGCGGGGCTCAGAGGAACACATGGTCATTGCTATTTTGTAAGCGATATACGCATTCACATTACCAAACGTATTCTTACACTTTATACTTGCTAATTGACTCGTGCAAGTGAAATTGGACCTGTCTGTTGTCTGCAGTTTTTGGGTGGAAGGTCTGGGTGAACTGGTGGGGCTTTAGGGTGAAATGCTGGCGGGTCTAGGTGTACTGGAGACGGACTGGGTAAACTGGCAAAGGTGTCAGCAAATTGGCGATTTCAAGCACGCCCGCAAGTATTTTCACTACGGAATAAATGAGGGTTATTACATGTAATAACCCTTGCATTTCCTTGCATTGGATAGAATCACATATATTGAAGCATACGCGTGTACTTTCAGTGCAGAAATACACGGTATTTTATAAACTGCGCAATTCCCACTGCACAGTTTATAAAACAGTAGCTTGAATCTCCACACATTCACTTCTGCGTGCACTGCAGGTAAGTCTGAAAGTTAGGGGCTCATTGTTGGTATATAGTGCTTGGCACATCAAAGAATAACATGTTAGTATTTTTTCAATGCAGTGTCTTTCTCTGTCCTTCTTGTACACAGGCTCGGTAGACTGGAGATCTTTTTACGGCGTGCATTTTACACTGCACGTTATGGGTCAGATGTACTAAGCATTTTTCCCATAGAAATAAAATGGGGAAAATGCTTTAGTCCACCTGGCCCAAATCACTCTAACTGTGCATATGTAGGCAGAAAAAAATGTACTGGCAACAGATTTTGTGAACAGTCAAAAGTAATAAATTTACATTTTCATTTGACATTAAAGCATTCCTTTAAAGGCAGACAGACCACCCTACCTCATGATATTTCTGTGCATAGCAACAAAAACTTTCCCATGACTAAATTTAACCAGCTTAATACATTGCACTCTATTGAAAAGAGATGGGTGTGGCCAATGGGAAAACGGGAATGGGACTTTCCACCATCCAGCTCATCTCTTTTTAATAGATAAGCAGAATAAAGGGATTCAGGAAGGCATGTGTGGAGCTAAACAATCACGTGCATTCCCTTGGCCACCTAAAGGAGGCTCAAGTAGTATTACTTACAATGAAGAGAGGGCTGTATATTACCGTACTCTAGAAACAAGCTTTGGTACTAAACAGCGTGTCAGTTAGCAAGACCTGACCATTTAGAAGGTAATTCTGTAACCCAGTGCATAAATTAGCCAGCATATGATGGGAATTCCATGCTGAGAGGTATGCAAATTATCAGCCCAGATTATCTTGTGAGAGTTTTACTACCTGGAGAGGAACTGAGAAAGGGGGAGGAGGGCAGACGTCTGTTTTGTCTAATAGCATGAAATACAGAGAGAATTGAGGGAAACTTGTTAATATCTGAATGTTTAAGGGTAAATGAAGTTATTTCTAGAGTATTTAATCCTAGAAACTCCAGGTAAGGTGCAGGACAGACAGATACTTGTAAATACAACTGGACCCTGAATTTTTTCCCAGTTTAATTGAGAAAGAACTGCTGAAAGAATATGTGGTATGAAAGAAAAATAATTTTTAAATCACACTTTGATTTAATTGTGTATCTGTAAGGAGTAGAGAGAGTGAGATGTGATGTAAGAAAGCTTGAACAGTGATCAAAGATATGGCAGCTGGAATTAAATGCTGAGAAGTGCAGAGTCATGTATTTGGGGTGTGGTAATCCAAAAGATCTGTATGTGATGGGGGCTGAAGGGCTGTTGTGCAACGCTCTGAAATCAGTGAAGCAATGTGACAAGGCGCTAGCTAAAGCCAGAAGAATGCGGGGCTGCATAGAGAGAGGAATAACCAGTAAGCAAAGGAGGTGATAATGCCCTTGTTCAGGTCTTTGGTGAGGCCTCAGCTGGAGTATTGTGTTCAGCTCTGGAGACCGTATCTCAAAAGAACTAAATATGAATACCCTGAAGGAGAGGAGGTGCAGGGGAGATATGATACAGACCTTCAGATTCCTGAAAGGTTTTGATGATGCACATTCAATGAACCTTCTCCATTGGAAAGAAATCAGTAGAACTAGGGGTCATGAAATGAAACTCCAGGGAGGACAACTCAGAACCAACGACAGAAAATATTTCTTCACAGAGAGGGTGGTAGATGCCTGGAATGCCCTTCCAGAGGAAGTGGTGAAAACAAAAATGGTGAAAGATTTCAAAGGGGCAAGGGATAAACACTATTGGCCAGATTTTAAAACCCCTGCGCACGTAAACCCTGGGACGCGAGTAAGTGCCGGAGCCTGAAAAGGGGGTAGTCCGGGGGGCAGAGAGGGGCGGTCTGGGGGCTGGAGATGCTGGTACAGCGGCCATTTGCCGTTGTGCCAGGGGAGCATGCACTGGTAGTCGGAAGGCAGGCACAAATTGCTTCTGCTTCAGAGGAGGAGCAACTTACAAAACAAAAAAAAAAGGTATGGGAGAATAGGTTTAGGGGGTGAGGAGGAGAAGGGAAGGGAGGCTAGGGTAGGAGCAGACTGGGAGGGAACTGGGGAAGGCTCTGATGTGTCGCCACATGAAAGTTGTTGATTTTGACCCCCTTGCCTCCGGCGTGCACATGTTATAAAATCACGCATCCACGTGTGTGCGCGCGTGTATTTTTTAAAAATCTACCCCTGTGCACCCCTAAAGGCTAGAGGATGGAAATGTGGAAAAGAGCACATGGAGATAGCTTGCTGGTGTATCAGTTACTACCCTTAACCAATAAGCCTTCATATTGTTGATGCAACTCTTTATTGCTCTCTGCTTTAACGGCAGGGGAAAAGAGGAAAAAGGGAATTAGTTTTGGACAACAACCAACAATGACAATGAATTTTATGGTCTGGGAAAACAAATAAGCTTGGGGGTAACTTGCAGATGCAACTGTTAATACCCTTAACCAATAAGCCTTAAACTTGAGAGGTAACTCCAACATTGCTCTCTGCTTTAATGGCAAGAAATAAGAGATAACAGGGAATTAGACAGTAACCAAAAAGGGTCCTGAATTTAACGGTTTAGGAAACTAAGTATGGGGCAACTTGTATGCCACAGCAGATGCCACCCCCTGATGCTACCATTATAGGAGAGACCTGTATGGCTCAGTTGATGTTACCATAAGCTTGGTGGGTAGACTGGATGGACCGTTTGGTCCTTTTCTGCCATCAGTTCCCTCTCTGAGGCTCCCATTGGCTCTTGTCTTCTCCATAGCTGATGGGAAATGTAGTTCTGCACTCTTATTTTCATACCTGGGTGTGTATCTGCTTCCATGCCATGTACTTCTATTGCTCCAGCTCTGGGTATTTGGTCCTTTCACACTCTCTCTAACCCAGAGATCCTAGCATTGTTTTTAAGGTGGTGTATTGTCTTCATTCTGAAGACTATTATAGGTTTTTTGAAAGGGGAATGCACTATCTTCACCAAGGAGATTTTACAAATGTGAAAGTAGTTTTATCTAACTATCTTTCGTAGGATATTGATGATATTTGATAACAATGGGGCATTTATCCAGATAAGTGTTGAACTATCTGAATAAATGCCTACTTTTGAGAATCCCCAGTATCTAAATTTTACCCACTAACACATTATCTGGCTAAAATTTAGATGAATAATGTAGGGGTGTTTCAAGGACATTCTGGGATGGAGCTGAGATTGCTGAATAAATTATTTATTAACTACCAACCGTCAAGGGAATTCCCTGATGTGTGGTTGCTATATGTGAGGTAACCACTCTGTGATTTTCTCATTTAATAGGTACCATCTTTATTCTTCAAATGCTTTATTTTGTATGCATTTTTTTGTTTTTTGTTTCTTTATATTTCAACCATGTCCTTCATGTCTATAATATATCCTCCTCCTGATGGTCAGCTCGACCTTTTTTTAAGCATTCTAGCTTCTTTATATAAGTACTTATCGGTTCTAGGCGAACTCCTGCCATTTCTATAAGGTCGAAGCTGCCTGCCAACTCTAATATTTGGAGTTATCTGAATCACTTATTCGGCTATGTTAAGAGGTGAGCGGGAGAAGGTTTAGTAAACTGGGGAAATGTTCTCTGCTAATGTTAACTTAACTGGCGATATTCAAAGAACATCACCAGTTAAGGAGTAATTATTGAGAACACACCCTCCCACCTCCTGAGCAGGCCTCATAGGCCAATTCCCCAGTCCTCTCTCCAAAACAGACATCCCCAAGCTCCTCGTGAGCCTCCAGAACTAGTATTTAAATTGAGGGTCTCTACGCCTGAAAATCCTTCTGCCCCCTCCCCTTCCAACTCCCCTACTGAAGTTCAAGTACAAAATAATGTAAAGGCTACCATTTTGGCTCCCCACCCCTTTCCTCTCACCACTGCCAAGTCACTTCATAGCCTACTGCCTCCCCTCCCCCCCCCCCATCCTCTCAAATCTTGACAGTTAATCATGAGCTCAGAAACTGTGTGCATCTCCTGGAGCATCCAGTATTGCTCTGACAGCAATGTAGATTGTGTAAACTACTAGCGTTGCTGTTAGAATAATGCTTGGGGGGATATGGGTGAGGCAGGAGGGTATGAGATGACTTGGCAGGGCTGAGAAGGGGAACCATATTTGAAAATTTAAACTTGAGGGGAGGGGGAGGGGTGGAGGTATTTTTGGGTCTAGAGGGCTGCAATTTAACTACTGGTTCTGGGCGGCTCAGGGGGCTTAGAGATTCTTGATTGAGGAGCGGTCTGGGGAAATGGACAGCGAGATCCTCAAAGGCGGTGGGTTTTCTTCATATTAATTGCTGCTTAACTGGCGGTATTCTTTGAATATCGCCAGTTAAGTTAAAGTTATCTGGATATAAACACCTGGATAAGTCTGCAGTCTAATTAGTGATATTCAAATCTAGCCAGTTAGGTTTACCTGGTTAACTTTATTCAGGGATATTTAGCTGGATGTTTATCTCTCTCAATATCCTGGACAACTTCTTGTAACAAAGACATGGTGGATGATTTTGTATAAATTCTGGGCTGATTGGAGAGTTCAAGTCATGTCTTTGTTGACAAGTGGCATCCATGATTTAGTGGTTTATAATAATTATGGGACACTGTAGGGATGAGTGCTGTCATCTTTTATTTTTCAGTTTTTACATTTTTTGTTTTGAAGTTTCTGTACAGTATATTTCTTATAGATCTTTGTATATTGATTTACTGTAGAAACTGTGCAATGTGAGCATCGATTGCTATTGCCGGGATATGATCCATATAGGAGTTCTGCATCCTCTGGACTAAATCTTCCATTCTTGCATTCTGCCGTGTGAATTACTGTTTAACTTCATAGAAAGAAGATAATGAAGTCTGGCTGAATGGAGTGAAGATTTGGATCCTCTGAGTTCCTTGGATGAGATGTTGACTTTCTCCAGGAGAAGATACAAATAGCGAAACATACTGGGTACTTTCATACATTAATTTTCTTCTTCTCTCTGATTTTGGGGCTTTTTAAATTTATGTGTGTCTTTGTTTAAAAGTTTTGGGAATGGTGATGTCTGTATGTTCATGTCTTATACTGTGACAATATTTTACTATTTATTTATTTAGGCGTTTTATGTACCACTGTTCCAAAACAGGGTAGTGCTAGCTTTTTTGCTGCCCTTTGTGAAAAATTACTGTGCTGTCCCCTCCCCCCCCCCCCCCCCCCCCGATTCATTCAGTGTCTGTTCCAGGCTCATCAAATAAAGCCCAGCTCCGTCCTGCAATCTATGGGGCGGATTTTAAAAGGCCTGCGCACGTAAATCCTTCCGGATTTATGCACGCAGGGCCCTCGCACGCCAGCGCGCCTATTTTGCATAGGCCACTGGAGCGCGTAAAGACCCGGGACGCGCGTAAGTCCCGGGGCTTTCGAAAAGGGGCGGGAGGGGGCGTGTCTGGGGGCATTCCCGAAACGACGCGGCGTTTCGGGGGTGTGCCGCGGCGTTTCGGGGGCGGGCCCAGGGGCGTGGCGCTGGCCCGTGGGCGTGGTCGAGGCCTCCGGACCAGCCCCCGGGACCAGAGGACGGAGTGGGGCTGCCGGCCGGTGTGCGCAAAGTTACGCCTGCTGAAAGCAGGCGTAACTTTGCAGACAAAGGTAGGGGGGGTTAGATAGGGCCGGGGGGGGGGTGGGTTAGGTAGGGGAAGGGAGGGGAAGGTGGGGGGAGGGCGAAGGAAAGTTCCCTCTGAGGCCGCTCCGAAATTGGAGCGGCCTCGGAGGGAACAGGCACGCGTGCTGGGCTTGGCGCGCGCAGGTTGCACAAATGTGCACCCCCTTGCACCCGCCGACCCCGGATTTTATAGGCTACGCGCGTATCTTATAAAATCCAGTGTACTTTTGTTCGCGCCTGGTGCGCGAACAAAAGTACGCGATCGCGTATTTTTTAAAGATCTACCCCTATATTTTTAAAAACTGACATGACCCCCCCCCCCTCAGCCCATGGATAGGGAAGGGTATTAGGTGCCCTAGGCAAACCTTACAGCCTTGCACACATGCCCCCCCCCCCCACATACACACTCCCAAACCCTTTTCAGACACACACAATTAAATTATGCATTTATAGGTAATAATAACACTTACAACATGCATATTATGGGGTAGATTTTTTTAAAAAGCGCGATCACGTACTTTTGTTTGCGCAGCAGGCGCTGGATTTTATAAGATACGCACATAGCCGCACATAGCTGGATTTTATAAGATACACACATAGCCGCGTGTATCCTCTAAAATCCTGGATCGGCGTGCGCAAGGCTGCCAATTTTGGGCAGCCTGTGCGCGCCGAGCCGCACAGCCTGCCTCTGTTCCCTCCGAGGCCGCTCCGAAATCGGAGCGGCCTCGGAGGGAACTTCCTTTCGCCCTCCCCTCACCTTCCCCTCCCTTCCCCTACCTAACCCACCCCCCCGGCCCTATCTAAACCCCCCCTTACCTTTGTCCCTAGATTTACGCCTGCGAGAAGCAGACGTAAATCTACACGCGCCAGCAGACTGCTGGCTCGCCGTCTTCCGACCCGGGGGCTGGTCCGGAGGCCTGGACCACGCCCCTGGGCTAGCACCACGCCCCCGGGCCCGCCCCCGAAACACCACGTCCCGCCCCCGAAATGCCGCGTCATCCGGTCCCGCCCCCAACACGCCCCCTTTCAAAAACCCTGGGACCTACGTGCGTCCCGGGGCTCTGCGCGCGCCGGCGGCCTATGCAAAATAGGCGCGCCGGCGGGCAAGGTCCTGCTCGCGTAAATCCGGGCGGATTTACGTGAGCAGGGCTTTTACAATCCGCCCGTATATTTGCATGCACTCCTGTGGTGCCAATCAGAAAACTCTGTGAAAAAGACACTAGACTTTTTGTAATGTATGCTGGGTGTGGACTTGGCCCTCAGAAAGCCATGAATAAATGGAATTACCATTACAATATAGTAAACTTCCCATTCCATAACAACCCTAACAATTTTATCTATGAAAAGGCAACACTGCACACATTACACCAGACCCTAGAATAACAATAAAACTCTTACTAGGAAACTAGGCTGCTATAGATCCCTATATAGAAGTTACATGCCAGCAAAATAGCTCACCTCGGTCACATATGCAGAACTCAGACAGACTCTTGCCAAAAACAGAATAAAGAGATCTGAAAGTATAAACAGAAACTTGCTGGGAAGAACTGATCTAGAACCTACAACAAGCCAGCCTCTATATGTAAAGCAACAATGGAAAAATAGAAACATTACCATTCTTTATAAAATATTAAATAATAAAATCAAGAAATATAAAACATTAATCATAATAGTAAAATCATATTCATAAAAAGAATATTTCATACCAGTTAATGAATAGAATATTCAAAATTTCCCAAACACCAATAAAATATTTCAAAACATCGGATGAATAAAAAAATCCAATAATTGAAATATATTCTATTCCCCCCCAAGAAAAAATAAATATTTCAAAAGAGCAAAATCATTAAATTACACCCAATAATTAAAACTAATAATGATTTAAAAAATCTTCTGCTCTCCATATCTGTGATCTTCTAATTTCCAGTCACCCTGAGATTGTCTTGGAATGGGGGAGGTAGGATAGCACAAATTTTATCTTCTCTCTCACACACACTTACCATAACATTCTATCACATACGCTCTCTCTCTAACAAATACAGTTTCCCTCTCTCTTACAGATATATTATATGTGTGTGTGTGTGTGCAACCTATGAGAGTCTTTACATGACACATGGGCTCTCACAGGCACACAAATTTACACAAACATACAAGCACACAGGCTCTCACACAGGCTCACATAGGGGTGGCTCAAGGCAATCTGCTGCCTGAGCAAAGGAAGAGATGGCACTCCCCCCCCCCCTTCCCTCCCGCCCTCTGAGGCATGGCATAGCACAGGTCAAATCACTAACTGGGTCATTCATCAAAATGTGTTATGGCATTAACACGTGCGATAATGCGTCAATGCCATAACGGATGTGATAAGAACAGTAATGCATGACGTGAATGCAAATGTTTGGGGGGGTGGTGGGATCAGGGAGGAGTTTGGGCAGGATTTAGTAAAATAAGGGGCAATATTGCCCCACGCAATAGCATAAAACATGCTATTGCATGGTTTTAAACCCAGAAATAACTACACCTTTTTTCTTGGTCTTAAGCTGTGTAATATGCTTGAAATAACCATAAGCAATACATTTTTAGAATTGCATTTTGGTCATTTCTGGGCTTGAGGGAGGGAGAGAGAGTGAGTGAGGGAGGGAGAGAGCGAGCTTCTGGGGAGGGCATTCTAGTGTGCACCTATTTATATCTCTATAGGAGGGCCATCTAATAGCTCGAGGTGTTGGTGGTGCTTTAGAGTTTAGGGGCCAGTTTCTCATATAGAGTGAGATATACGAACAGCACAGTACACCTCGGGGAAGATTTGACATCATTTGGAGTGAGGAAAATCTCACAAAGATGAAATTTTGTACTATGATATCTCACCCTAGCTTTATGGTACAAGAGGGACTGATTTGTACAATGCACTCTCTACCTAGCTTCAAACAAGCTAGGTAGAGAGTGCATTGTACAAATCATTGTACTTTTCATTTATTCAAACAGCAGAAAATCTTTAGTGATGTCAACTTTGCAGTTTGTATCTCTTACTGTGTATATAAAACCATACCCCCAAACCTACCCTACCCCCAACCCCCCACACCGAGTTAAAAGTGCCCCCTCTTATAAATAGTAAAGTGACATATTGGTCTCTTCTCTCTCTCCCCAGCATGTGTGATGAAAACCTTTGCACTGTAATGTCTTTATGCCTCTGTGGTGGCTTAATAAGTGCACAGAGCTAAACTTAGTGCATGTATGTAAATTTATTGCAGCTTGGGGAAATTATCTATATGATACAGGAGAGGGAAAATTAGCCTAGACATACCTTGTTTTTATTGCAAGTGCTATTTCTGCTATAAATAAAGAATTTTGCTAAATCTAGGGGTAAATTAGTTAGATAAATGCCAATTTTCATAATATAGCCAAATAGTAGTTCTAATGTTATCCAGCTAAAATAATTTGGCTAATTTAAAGAGAGGTGGGTATATTGAGCAGCGTGGTTGCGTTACAGAATATCCCAATGTCGGATAGAAGCTGAATATGCTGGGAGCTGGAGGGAGCTGATATGCTGGATGAGTGGAGACAGGCAGAAAGAGGGGTGGCCTGCTCGCTCTAGAGGTTTCTCCAACTTCTCAACTTTTTCCAGAGGGAAGGCCACTTGCCTTTTTACAGAGACAAAATGGGGCTGTTTTCTATATTTTCTTCCGTATTTTGGGAGTAGGAAAATTCCCCTTTGCTTTTTCCAAAAAGGGAGGAAAGCTCAACCCTCTGAAAATCTTTCATACCTCTGCTAGAAATCCATAGCTGTGAGTTGTATTTTATTCTTTGAGCAAGAGAAGCTGGCAAGGAGTTTGTGGCTAGCAACTAGGGATGTGAATCGTTTTAGGACGATTAAAATTATCGTCCGATAATTTTAATATCGTCTTAAACCGTTATGGAACACAATACAATAGAGATTCTAACGATTTATCGTTATAAATCGTTAGAATCGTGAGCCGGCACACTAAAACCCCCTAAAACCCACCCCCGACCCTTTAAATTAAATCCCCCACCCTCCCGACCCCCCCCCAAATGAGTTAAATAACCTGCGGGTCCAGCGGCGGTCCGGAACGGGCTCCTGCTCCTCAATCTTGTTGTCTTCAGCCGGCGCCATTTTCCAAAATGGCGGCGAAAAATGGCGGCGGCCATAGACGAACACGATTGGACGGCAGGAGGTCCTTCCGGACCCCCGCTGGACTTTTGGCAAGTCTCGTGGGGGTCAGGAGGCCCCCCACAAGCTGGCCAAAAGTTCCTGGAGGTCCAGCGGGGGTCAGGGAGCGATTTCCCGCCGCGAATCGTTTTCGTACGGAAAATGGCGCCGGCCATACGCGTATGGCCGGCGCCATTTTCTGTACGGAAAATGGCGCCGGCAGGAGATCGACTGCAGGAGGTCGTTCAGCGAGGCGCCGGAACCCTCGCTGAACGACCTCCTGCAGTCGATCTCCTGCCGGCGCCATTTTCCGTACGAAAACGATTCGCGGCGGGAAATCGCTCCCTGACCCCCGCTGGACCTCCAGGAACTTTTGGCCAGCTTGTGGGGGGCCTCCTGACCCCCACGAGACTTGCCAAAAGTCCAGCGGGGGTCCAGAAGGACCTCCTGCCGTCCAATCGTGTTCGTCTATGGCCGCCGCCATTTTTCGCCGCCATTTTGGAAAATGGCGCCGGCTGAAGACAACAAGATTGAGGAGCAGGAGCCCGTTCCGGACCGCTGCCGTTCCGGACCGCCGCTGGACCCGCAGGTTATTTAACTCATTTGGGGGGGGTTCGGGAGGGTGGGGGATTTAATTTAAAGGGTCGGGGGTGGGTTTTAGGGGGTTTTAATGTGCCGGTTTTGCGATTTTTCGATTTTTCGATTTTTCACGATTTTTCACGATATTTTACCCCCCCAAACGGCAACAATACGATTCCCTCCCCCTCCCAGCCGAAATCGATCGTTAAGACGATCGAGGACACGATTCACATCCCTACTAGCAACCTTTGAAGGGTGTTCATCTCACAAGGAGGAGAGTAGTATCTGCAGCACTTACAGATACTGAAAGAATTTGTAATTGTAACAGCAGGTCCAGCACTATTTCTTGGAGGAAAAGAAAAGCCAGAAGCAACTCCCGGAATCTGCTTTTTTTTTTTTTTATTATTATTGCTGCTCTAGGTTCTGTAATTTTGTTTGAAACCCAAAAGCCTAGTATGCATTCTTTTTTTTTTTTTTTTTTGCCAATTTACTATTTTTCAATAAACTTTTTTTTTATATTATACTATGCGATTTATAACTAAAACATACGTCATCAGGTTAAAAACAAATACAAAACATTAAAATACATTTCCAAAAAATTCACATTACAAAATCACAAGTGCTGTATTAAACATTAGCAAAAGCTTCTGAGAATAAAAAGGGTTTTAGCTGCGTATGATAAATTTTAATATCAAAAATAGAACATAACTTCTTAGGCAAGAAATTCCAAAGCATGGGGCCTATTATAGAAAAGGCCCATGAACGTGTTCTTACAAAACAATATTTTTTTATTGAAAGAACATTTAATAAATGTTTTTAATAAAAAATAATTTTGAGATCTTAAAACTCTACTAGTAGAATACCAGAAGAATAAGTAGGCCAAATAAGAAGGGTCCTGGCCAGAAACAGCCTTAAAAACCAGAACCAAAACTTTAAATTTAATTCTGTTGCACTGGTAACCAATGAAATTTGATTAATGACAATGTAATATGTTTGCCATAGCTACAGGTAATTTAAGGTGGGCCGTAGAAATTTGAAGTAGTTGAATAGACTTAAGATGCCAATTGGGTAAACCAATCAACAATGAATTACTGTAATCAATCATGGTAATCAAAAATGCCTTAATGATATTTCTAAAATCAGTTATAGGCAGTATATAATGTAACTGCTGTAGTAGACAAAGCTTATAAAAATTGGTAAGGGGGTCAAATTACAAATATGAGAAAGACCAGAAAGATTATAATCTTTCTTTGTTCTTGTTCTTATGACATTATAGTTCACTTGTTAATTGTTCCTATGCTTCTCTGCTCTCCTATTGGTTTTTTGTACCCCCTACCCTTCCCCTGTTACTTGTAATTTCCGTTGCTTTTGTTCCATGTAAACCGAGGTGATGTTTCGACTAACATCGGTATAGAAGACTCTTTAAATAAACAAAATAAATAAATAATCAAAGGGCTGGATTTTCAAACACCTGTGCGCGTAAATCCCGGAGTCTTACGCGCGCTGGGCCTATTTTAAAAGGCCCGGCCATGCATGTAAGTCCCGGGGCTTTGAGAAAGGGGCGGGGCGGGGTGGTCCGGGGGGTAGGGCAGGGTAGGGCTAGAGGACCCAGGCACAGCGGCCATTTGCCGCTGTGCCTGGGGATCGCATGCCGGCAGGGTGCCGGCACGCACAACCTGCGCTTGCCCCGAGGTAGGCGCAACAGGTAAAACAAAACTTTGGGGGGGGGGTCTAGGTTAGGGCTGGGGGGGTAGGTTAGGGGAAGGGGAAGGGAGATTAGTGTAGGGGAGAGAACTGTGCAAGGCCGCGGGTGTTAGCGCACACAGGATGCACAAGTGTTTAGCCCCTGCGCACGCCGACCCCTGATTTTATAACATGCGCGCACATCTTAAAATCTACCCTAAAATGAATACCTGAACTTTGGACTGAGTCCACAAAAGGTACTGACATTCCCTCAATTGCCAGTGCCAATCCCGATGCTGGAGGAGAAGATTGCGAAATCCATATTACTCTGTTTTTACAAAATTTAGAACTAAGTAATTCAACGACATCCAATTCTTAACATCTTGTAAAGCAAAAATTTGCTCGATAGTGTCAGTAAAGTCAGGTTGAACAGGAAAAAACAATTGGATGTCATCCACATAGATTTTGTAAAAAGGAATACAAGTGTCTAGGATATTGGCTAAAGGACTAATATAGAGATTGAATAATGTGGTTGGGAGTACTGATCTTTGTGGGATACCAACATCCAAATTATACCAAGCAGAGTGCTGATGATTTATATGGACCTGAAATTGATGTGATGCCAAATAGTACTCCATCCAACCTCACCTCTAAGGCCAATGTCAAAAAGTCAAGCTAATTATCTCTTGTGATTTATAGTGTCATAGGCTGCACTAATATCAAGAAAAATGCCAATGACTGCCTTACAAAAATCAAGATTACAAAGCAGGTAAGCTCAGACAGAAACTAAAAGCGTCTCCATGCTATGTTTGCACCTAAAGCCACATTGGCAAGGATTAAGAATATAGTTATTTTCCAAAAACATCAACCAATGGAAGTAGAACTATTTTTTCCAGAATTTTGCAAATGTTGGTAGGGTTGAAATGGGTCTATAACTAGAACAAATGTCAACAGCAAGAGAACTACTTTTTAAAACTAGTAATATTACTGCCTTTTTAAATGCATCTGGAAAGAATCCACTTTCTAAAGAACCACAAATAATGTCTTTAAGGGCCTCATTTTGTAAAGTATCGCAGGCCTGCGATACTTTAGAAAATTGTGCTACTGGGGGGCGGTCCTGCGCTAGCCGGCAGCACACCCAATAACTATACCATAGAAGGTGTAGTTATTGGGTGCGAAATAGGCAGCGAAAAGGCACTTACCTTTCCGCTGTGCGCGCCGTTGTCACAGAGTCGGTCCCGATGACACCCCGACTCCTCCTCTTCCGGGGCTGACTCCGCCCCGATTTCAGTAGCGCAGGCCTGCGCTACTTTCGCTAGCTATCGCAGGCTTGCGCTAACAGCGCAAGCCTGCGATAGCTTTGGAAAATGAGGCCCTTAGAACATTAAGAAAGTGGTCCTTGCCCACTGTAAGGACCCTTATGGGGCAAGGATCATTTCAGCATCGGGAATGTCTAACCTGATAGGGAACTTGTTCTCTCTCAGAAACTGAGGGTAACTTGAAAGAAGACAAGGAAACTATCTATGAAGAACTAGGATAATCAGTTTGAACAGAAGTTGGTACATCATCAACTTTCTGAAAAAGTGTGGAAACCTAGGTTTGACAAAAGGTAGCATAATCTTCACAGTTAATATTAATTGTACTTGTATTATACTTAGAGTAACTAGTTAAATTGTTAACCTGATAGAACAATTCCCTTGGTCTATTAAGAGTCATTGAGGACCTTTAATAATATTCTTATTTTGAGAGCTTAAAACGCTGTCTATACAATGAACTGATCTTTATTAAAAGATAAAACTTTTTGCCATTTCTGTTCTGATTGATATTATTATCTTGTTCTCAATTAACTCTTTATTAAGTCATCCAAGCAGTCAGAGAAATATACCCAACTTAATTAGAGCAACATCGTCCATAATTGACTGCAACTGAAAATTAAAGGAATCAACTAAAGAATTTACATTAGAGTAATTTAAGAAATCCTTACTGGCAATCCATTTCTCACCAAGTAAATCATGGTCAATTGGAGAACGTTTCAGTTTATTAGTGGCACCTAAGGATGGAAAGCCTTTATGCTTAAGGACAATTGGGTCAAACATTAAAAGGTGATGATTAGATCATAGAATAGGAAGATCACAAATATTAGCTATCAGACTCTTTCCATAATATTTCTCAGAAATTATTATCTGATCTAAAACATTACCAGCCTTAAGGAACATTACCAGCCTTTGGAAAATTAACCAAAGCTTTCAGGCAGAAAGTAGATAAAATGTCAGAAAATTCAGAGAACAAGTTACCAGGATGACTATCCTTATGAATATTAAAATCTCCAATTAAAATAAAATTACTGGTTTTCAAAGCTAAATTACTAATAAAGTCTCCTAATAAGGACAAGTCCATAGAAACCAAATTAGGAGGACAATAAATTAATATTATAAACCAGTTTTGTAGCTGTTGAGACAAGTTCTCAAAGTCAGACCCTATATTAGAATCTACAATAGGAAAGGGAATGGAATCTGTAAAAACTGACACTAAGCCACCTATGCGTTTTCCAACTCTGGTATAATGAAAATAAGTATAACCGGATGGAGATAAAGAATTTAACAAAATTGCATCAGCATTTGAATGCCTACTTTCAACAAGCAGGAAGGCATCAAGATTGGACTCTGTAATAATAGTAATAATCATATCTGCTTTAGACTGTACTGAACAAACATTTAAATAAGCTATTTTAAATGAAGAATCCAAACCAGAAGCTATAGAGGCATTTTTACATATACTATTACAAGAGAACTGAGACCAGTTATAATGCCAAGGAGGAAATTGTTTAGGAAATGATGAACAGCAGCCATTATCTTGTATTGTAGAAATGTTTATGTTGCCAGTAAAAATTATTGTTGGACAAATTAAACCAAGAAATATTAAAAATCTAAAATCAACTTAGGGATCAAATGATGGGGCAAACAAAGGGGCACACCCTTTGCCGTCGCCCTTTGCCAGCGGCCTACCAGCACAGTGGACCTTTTAAAGCCCCACTGACCAAACGGTGGACACTGTTGTCATGGTGGACATTGCCAAGAGTGGAGTCAAGCTCAGAGCAGCAGCAACTCCAAGGGAATCTGAGAGAGGACCCAGTACAGTGCACAGTGCAAAGTAGTAATGTAGCAGCTGAGGAGGAGATGAGGTGAGCAGTCCAGCTTCTAGTTCAAACTCCTTTTGAAGGTCCCACTGGCCAGGCTAGGAGATGCTGTTATTGTGGTGGATGTGGCCAAGGGTGGAGTCAAGTTCAGAGCAGCAGTAACTCCAAGGGAATCTGAGAGAGGAAAGTGCACAGTGCAAAGTAGTAATGCAGCCAAGTTTTGTATGAAGGAGCTAGCTTCTCCTGTAGTTTTGGATTTGGAACTGCACATTTTATGTAAAGATTCTTATTTTAGTGACTGTGTGTGATCCCTTTCGAAGAATCCTGATTCTGAACTTCAGCCAGTTTTTTCCTAATCTGAAGTACTCAAAAGTAAACCCATATATAAAAAATTAATACTCTGAGAAAGGGGTCCTTGTACCAGAAATTTCTTTTTAAGTTCCAGTCTGGTTCCTTGGGGACATGATTATTAATTAATTTATTTTCTGCTTTCTGGCATTTCAAAGAGGATTATATTTGGGTAGTGTAGATATTCACCCTCTCCCTAGAGGGCAATCTAAGGCCTGGATTTATCAAAATGCGGTAAATATTGCATGTGATGGGAAAAGGGGTGTGTTTTATGGTAAAAGGGAGTTTATTGCAATTTGCAGTAATACCTATGCAAGGAGCTAAGTTACCATGATAATAATTTTGCACTTTGAGATAAGTGCCAGAATGTGGTATTTCCTACATAAAACCACTGAAGAGACCATATTATTGGGGGGGGGGGGGGGGGGGGGGGGAGAGAGAGAGAGAGACTAGCCATAGTTCCCTGACCCTAGATAGGTATTTATATCTCTATGGGAGGTCCACCTAGTAACTCAAGGTGAGGTTTAGTATTAGTGTAGGGGTTAGGGGCCACTTTGACATTCAATGTGAGATGTACAAACAGAACAGTGCTCTCTTGTGAACATTTGATGACCCTCGGAGTGAGGAAATGCACCCAAAGATGAGATGTGTGCAATGTCCTCTCAACCTAGCTTGATGGACTCTCTACCTGGGTAACATCAAGCTAGGTTGAGAGAACATTGCACACATCTCATCTTTGGGTGAGTTTCCTCACTCCGAGGGTCATCAAATGTTCACAAGAGAGCACTGTTCTGTTCGTACTCACATTGAATGTCAAAGTGGCCCCTAACCCCTACACTAATACCTAAACCTCACCTCGAGTTACTAGGTAGGCCTCCCATAGAGATATAAATACGTATCTAGGGTGATGGCATCATGGCTATTCTCTCTCTCTCTTTTTCCCCTGAGGTTTCCAATAGCTACATGGGATCTGCAAAAAACATCAAAACAGGTGATACAGCTTAACACTCCTGAAAACATTGTAGCTAAAATCAGCATTAAAGCCATGCAATAGAGCTTCACAGAGCATTTTGATAAATGAGGGGGTAAGTTTGTACCTGAGGTGATGGTGGGTAAAGTGACTTGTGCAAGATCACAAGGAGTGGCAATGAGATTTAAAACCTGGTTTGAAGCCCACTGCTTTAACTACTAGGCTACTCCTCTCCTCCTCAACTGGTCCTTCAAGCTCATTACCAGATCTCTTTGATTGTATAAACCTGGCTCTATGTGCAGGCCACTGGAAGAGATGGGGCAGTGATGTAATGCGAGTTAAGTGCCATTTTTAAATGCATACTAATGAAAAAAATATAAACATTAGATTACATTGTGGATATTTGGACCTATGATTATAAAACTGGCAATGGTAAATGCTTAAAATGTATTTAGCTTGTTAAGCCCTACATGATGGTTCTGTTTATAATAATTATTAACATTTTGCAGTCTAATAAATTTAGAAAGTTTGAAGACGTGAGGATCTATTTATATAAATGGCTTTGAATTAGTGACTTTTCTACAATATCAGGCTTGTAACTGGGGTCATTATTAGGCCTGATATTATCCCACTACCCACAAGCAACCTACAGGCACCTTAAGGGCCTCTGCAAATGCCATCTTCCTTCCAGGCTTTAATTAACTTTAATTAACTGTGAATAGGTGCAGGGGAGTGCATCCACCATGCATAGAGCTGTATCAGGAAAATCCCTCTCTGCCTGCAGGGCATCTTCCAGGTCCATTCAAACATACAGCTCTGCAAACCGTTATAATCAGTGGGAAATGCAGAGGACAGAAGTGTTGGATGTATTGGAAGGAAGCAAGCAGAAACTTGGAAATGGAAATAACAGAGTGAAACTGGAATCGGCAACATTAGATTCCACTCACACACCACCTCTGAAAGCAAGATTTAGCAGAGCAGTAACAATTTCAAACACAGACCGTGACAACCACTGGAGCAGATGCTTGCATTATATTCAGCTGGCTGCAGGCTACAAACTGGAAGTGTGTTACACCTGTTAGTAATTCCCTCTCTGCCTGATGGTTTGCATGTGCTCTAGCCAGCTGCAAAGCACTGGGGGAGGAGAGGAGTATTACATTCCCAACAAACTGTCAGCTTCCAAGTGGGGTTTATTTAAATCAACACTTTCTTTCCATGTTCCAAACAAAATATATGCCAAATCACAGAAGCAACAAATGTAACCTTGACTGCACTTGTTACATAACATAGAGATAGGCTGTCACAGTAGCGAGCCCTTGTGCTGTGGCATGGTTGACGCAGCCTAGTAGGGGAACCTACTAGCCCCATGCTAACAGCTGGAGGACACACCCTGCGGGGCTGAACAGGAGCTTCACCTGTAGCAGTCCTGTTCCTCGCAGGATTCTATGGGCCAGCAATACTTAGGTGAGTCAGGGCAGGCAGTGATCAAACAGTAACCAGATCTGGGCTGTGGGTCAAGGCAGGCGGCGAGCAGAGAGTGGTCCGAGTCCATAGCAGGGGGTCAGTATCAGGCGTCAGGAAAGAGGGTGATCTGGGTCTGTTGCAGAGGTCAATACCAGAGAATCAAGCCAAGACAACGAAACACCAGGAGACCAGGCAGGACAGGGCAGACCAGACAAGAACGGGAAACGGGCAAGGCACGGACAAGGCCAAGATACAGAGAAGACAATTAGGCAAGGCTGGACACGCGGCACGGCAACGCACGATGGAAGGGCAGAAGGCAGGACAAAGAACAGTAACCAGCTCTGCAGGCAGGGCAGGGACATGCTGCTGAGGCAAGGATCTGCGGGTCCCGCTGGCATTTAAATGGCCAGGAGGATAGCAGGGGGTGCAATGTTTTTTTAAATGTATTTATATAACTGTTACATTGACACAGGGTGTCACAGGGTGTGTATCAGAGACAAATGTGCTCACAACTGGTTCATTGTTTAGTTTTTTTTTTAAAATAACTATAAAAAGATTAACAATAAAAAGATTTAAACATAAATGGCCGGGAGGGTCTGATGACATCGGAAGGCCCCGTCTTAGGTTTCCTGCCACAGGGTCTATTAAGGAAGGGCTGAGCCCTGCACGTGTGCCTTAAGGAGGGGCCCTGGCGTGGACGGCAGCTTTGGGATCCTGGCGGCTTCAGCGTGTGGCGTCGGGGGGGGGGTGGAGTTCAGGCCAACGTGGGCACCATGGTCAGCCCAACGTTACGTGGGGGTTCTTGTCTGTAGGGCAGGTGGGATGATAAATAATAACCAAGACCCTCGGGTGAAAAACCACTTGCAGAAGATAATTCCACCTGCTTGCACAAATGAGACTTGGCACACCTATTTGTGGCTCCCAAAGAATGTTCTGTTTACTTGGGGCGATGGATAGAGGAAAATGTACAAGCAAGAGGCGAAAGTCTTTGCACAGTCTGTATAGCTCCTCTGTGTTACAGGGCTAAATATTTCAGTAGCAGAAACTATGCAGGGCCTTCCATTCTTCCAAAACACTCTCCAAATACTTCCCACCCATCAAGTTATCTCCATGCCACACCGGAATGCTCTAGCCTGATTACTGTGCTCCCAAACTAGATTGATAATTGGCTGCCCAGTAATAAGCTGTCCTACGCGCAGTTTACATATATCGCTGGTGTAGGATGAGTCCAGATGTTGCATTAACTCTGTCCATCATTTCCCACTGCTGCATCTAAGCCCTTTAGATATGCCTTTGGTAGAAGAAACACCAATTTCTTTCTTTCTTTCACTGTGCATCAACAAGTGATTTTAGTTTAGAATTCTCAGTAGATTCAGTCCGACTCCAAATTAATATCAAACCTCTCTCCCTTGTAGATGTGGAATTACTTTGGGCAGAAATTCCCTTTCTCCTTTTGCTAAATACTGTTCCCTCCTTTCCCACCTACGGAAGGACCAAACACTTTCTTCAGAAGATGCTGCTTCCTCTCCTTCCTTCCTTCCTATTCCAGGGGAAACAAAGGGCTTCAGGGGAAGGATACGAGATCTTCTCTTTTTCCTCTATGAAGCTTTTCACTGAATCTCTCCTTTTACTAGGAGGACTCTGAACAGAAACCTCCTGTTCCAGGACAGGCAGAGTTTGTTCACTGACTCTGTTCCTATAGGGGTCTCCGCACGCCGTTCCCTTGCAAATTCTAAAATTCCTAAAACGCACAGGGGCACTATAACATGGCTGTTCCATTCTTTGAGCTAAAGAATGACGTTTTTTTACTTTTAGTCCTTGTACATACAATAGATATACAGTTTCCTTTGCCATTGGGATTCCAAACTCCCTCATGGCTTGAAGCCAAAATAATTTTCACTTTCTTTAGTGCAGAACAGACTCCAACACTGTTCTGAACAAAGAAGAGGTTAAATAGACAAATACGTTCAGTTCAAAGCACTCACTTGCAATTTAAGTAACTCTGGTCAGATACAGGAGCCTGGGGCTAGGCGGTCTTTAAGGTACTGGGTAGCCTTTGTGGTGTCATCAGGGTCGAATTTAAGTGTAGCCTCCCCCCCTTTTACCACTTATACCCATAAGGGGAGGGAGTGTGTAGTTACATAAATAGCTTCTCCTCTCAGCCATGTGATATAGAATGGGCACATGTAAAGTGCCAAAACAATTAAAAGTCATCCAAGACATAGGAAGAAGAGGCTGAAGCTGATTAAAAAAATATATATATATTTCAAATAATGCAAGCAATACCAGTACACACACATTTACATAACATCCTTATGCTCTTGTACTCGATAAGACAAAACATGTGTCCTTACAGAAAAAGAAGAATTTATTAGCATTTGAAAAGAAAGAAAAATTTGGTTTATACAACTTAAAAACAGAAAGCCACAGATCCTGCCTTTTTTCAGTTCAAGCAAATAAAAAATGTGTCCCTAAAGTCTCCATTTAAATACTGGCCAAAAATTAGCAAAGGGTTTCTCAGTTCAATTTCATGTCCTTGCCAAATGCTTCAGATGAATTTCTCTGCAGTGATTGTTTGATTGTTTATTTATTTATTTATTTGTTTATTTTTTCTAAACTGATGTTGGTGTAAACCTTCACACCGGTGTACATTGCATCATAATAAAATCAGACATAAAATACAATAAGGCATAATAGCATAAAACACTTATAAAAAAACTAAAAACTAACTACAATAGCATGTACAGAATTAAATAAAACTAGGTTTTACATATAACTAATACAATAACCTATTACAGTTTAAAAGAAATTAACAAGCATAAGATAACAAGAGCAAGTTTTAACTGGTATCTGCTGAGAAAGCTTCTGCATATATCCAGGTTTCTAAAGCTTTCTTAAATTCCTTCATATCACTCTGGAGTCTCAGATCAGTCAGTAACGTATTCCAAAGAACTGGGCATGCCAAAGAAAGAGCCCTGTCCCTGACAGAGGTAAGTCTGGCCGTAGTAACAGAGGGAATGATAAGAAAACCCTTTCCAGCTGAGCGTAAATTGCGTTGTGGCGTATGAATGCGTATAACGGCATTCATCCAATCTACTTGATCGGCGTAGATTGCTTTGTGTAACAGGCATAGAACCTTATATTTAAGATTGGGTGATAATGCAGTGGCCAGATGTTTGAAGAATCCACAATGATTTCCAGTGCTCCATGTGGACCAGAAGATCAGTTTGACTCATGGAGAATGTCACCAAAACCTTACCAAAATGAAATAAAAATTCCCTCTCTATCCTTAATAAAATCACAACAATTCTTCTGATTATTCCCAGGCCTGGAATCCTCAACAGACATACTAGGCCTGTGCCTAGGGCAGCAAAAATCTGGGGGCAGCAGGCCGGCTGAAGATTTGCAGACTCCCAGCTCTGCTAAATCTAAACCAGCAGAGAACAAGAGTAGAAGGTTTGTGTTGGAAGGGAAAGAGCAAAAAAAACCCAAAAAACAGCATCCTCCCCCTGTCTCTGCTACCCAATCCAGCCCCACCCTCCCTGTCATTTAGAGACATGAGGTGAAGAGGAGAGCATGGAGGAGATAGAGCAGAACACAAAGAAGGTTGTGCCTTAGACTTTCTGCTCTGTTGTCCCTTCCCTGGGGAAGGGAGGGAGGGAGGCGACAGCATCACTAGTGCCTAGGAGTGGCAAAATGCAAAATCTCTCACTGATTATTCCCTATAACTCAGTTATCCTAAGACTATCCTAATACTGTTTGGCTAACTGGAATAAAGCGAATCCACAGTTATCTAAAAATGTATTTTACCTGGTTTCTCTATAAAACTACAAAAGACTATACTCATTTTAGCTCCTTACACTCAAGACGCAACTCTGGATAAGTGATTTCTGGCCAAGTTAATTCCTTAGGAAAACTTCCTACCTAAAGAAAATGCTTTCCCCCTTTTTTACTCTCATCCCAGAAGCAGGCTGCGGTATTACTTAATGACCCCTGGTTCTTTTTCTGTCTGCCTCATAAAACAAAGAAAGCACATCTCTTTTCTTTCTAAACTTCATAGAGACAGCTGTGAAAGGTTAATAAATTGCATTAGTATTAGTACTCGATCCCTTGCCAGTTACTGGCAACAGTGATGAATAAGGAACGTATCGCTTAGCAAATTGATTCACCAATTTGAATTTCAACAGTGTCTGATAGGCTCCCAAAAATGAGTTAATTATAAAATCCTCTCCCATTAGGAAGTAACATCCTCAGTATGTCAATGATATTCAGTCAATGGAAGAGCCCTGGCTTCCAGATAACAGGATCATTATTTCTCACTAGAGTTGATTTTTTTTTAAACTACAAGGCACCAGAAATCTCCTCCTCTATGGAATTTCCAAGGAAAAAGTGCAAGTCTTAATTATCCATCTATGAAGGAATACACAGGAGAAAACCCCAAAACACTTTAAAGGACTGGGTCTAGAAATCAGGCCTGGACCACCTTAAGCCTAAGACAGTAGGGAATCCTGGTCCGGTGTTGTGACCGTCACTTCCCGACGGCTTCACTCCGCCTACCTTTCCTTTTCTGCAGCTCCTCCTGCTCTTCACGGACGTCTGACTGCCGCGGCGTCTGCCTGCCATCCTCTCCGGTGCCCCCGAGACCAACTTGGGCGCTGTTTTCCTCCATGTCCTACAGGTACCTTAGGGCATGCGCGCCGTGAGGCCATCATTCTTATTTCCTCATTGGCGTATTCCTCAGGGGCGTTCCCCTGTGATGACGTCACGCTGCCCAAATATTTAAGCCTACAGTTTATTGCTAGCCATTGAGTTAGCAAGGGGAATTCTTATGGATGGGATTCGCTCTCCGTACCCAGCTACTCTGCCTTTCCAACTTCCATTGGACTCTTTCTGCTAACGGGGTACCTGCTCCTTGTGGGCCTCTTTTGCTTCTTTTAGGTCGCTATCAGGTAACCGGTACTCACTTCTCGAGGGCCCATGTTCCCTGACCTGCTGCCTGCATCTATCTCCTCTTCTACTTGGAGGAATTCGCTACAGACACCATCAGTGAGAACTACTATTATCCACTCCTCAGAGCTATATCCCTGGAACCAGGTACTCGCTCCTCAAGGGCCTCTCTGCTTCTTTCAGGTCACTATCAGGAACCGGTAATTGCTCCTCAAAGGTCCATGTTCCCTGACTCGCTGCCTGTGTCCATCTCCTCTTCTACTTGGAAGAATTCGCTACAGACACCATCTGTGAGTACTACTACCATCTACACCTCAGAGCTGTTTCCCTGGAACCAGGTACTCGCTCCTCTAGGACCTGCCTCCGTTTGAGTGCCAGTGCCATCTCCTACATGGAACTGCTGTGTGAGTACTTTGCCAACGAGTCTCCCTGCTCCCAGGGATTTGGTACTCGCTCCTCGAGGGCCAGCTCTCCCTACCTTGGGGCTTCTCCATATTTGGGACTCTGTGAATGTTCTATTGTACTCATTCTCTCAGTTCTCTCCACTACAGCACTGCTACTGGAGGAACCACTGTTCCAGCACCTGGGGAATACTAGTCCAACCGGGCTACATCTTCTACTCACTACTGCCACCTCTGGTGGCTTCTCAAACTGTCTAAATAAAGATAAATCTGTTTTTGTGTGTCCAAGAGCTGAGCCTGACCTGTGGCCCCTCACAGGACTTCCCCTTGGGGCATGGTCAGCTGCCAAGGTGTCCAAGGGTTCACCCAGACCTCACTAATTATAACAGATTGCTAACTCCATCATCACTTACAGTCTGAAGCTACCACCTGGATTAAACATCCACAACGCTTTTCATGTTTCACTTTTGAAACCACTCTTTCTCAGTGAGTTCTCTTCCAAGTCTCAGGAACCATCTCCCATCAATGCAGAAGATGACCTAGAATACAAGGCTGAAGCCGTCCTTGATGTCCGAAGATGAGGCAAGACTTGGGAACACCTTCTTTCATAGGAAGGTTTTGGCCCCGAAAAAAACTTTTGGGAGCCTCTGGCTAATATCCTTTACAAAGAGATGCTCCATCCTTGGAAACCAAAACCTGGTACCCACAGAGGAGACCACCCTTTGAAGGGGGGTACTGTTGTGACCATCACTTCCTGACGGCTTCACTCCACCTACCTTTCCTTTTCTGCAGCTCCTCCTGCTCTTCAAGGACGTCTGGCTGCCGCGGCATCCGCCTGCTGTCCTCTCCGGCGTCCCCGGACCGGCTTGGGCGCTGCCTCCCGCCATGTCCTACAGATACCTTAGGGCACACGCACCGACAGCCCTCATTCTTATTTCCTCATTGGCGCATTCCTCAGGGGCGTCCCCCTGTGATGACATCACGCTGCCCGGATATTTAAGCCTACAGTTTATTGCTAGCCGTTGAGTTAGCAAGGGGAATTCTTACCGATGGGATTCGCTCTCCGTACCCAGCTACTCTGCCTTTCCAACTTCCATTGGACTCTTTCTGCTAACAGGGTACCTGCTTCTCGGGGCCTCTTTTGCTTCTTTCAGGCCACTATCCGCTAACCGGTACTCGCTCCTCGATGGCCCATGTTCCCTGACCCGCTGCCTGCATCTATCTCTTCTTCTACTTGGAAGAATTTGCTACAAACACCATCAGTGAGTACTACTATCATCCACTCCTCAGAGCTGTATCCCTGGAACTAGGTACTCGCTCCTCAAGGACCTGCCTCCGTTCCAGCGCCAGTGCCATCTCCTATGTGGAACCGCTGTGTGAGTACTTTGCCAACGAGTCTCCCTGCTCCCAGGGATCTGGTACTCACTCCTCGAGGGCCAGCTCTCCCTGCCTCGGGGCTTCTCCATATTTGGGACTCTGTGATAGGGATGTGAATCGTTTTTCAACGATTAAAATTATCGTCCGATAATGTTTATATCGTCTTAAATCGTTATAGAACACGATACAATAGAAATTCTAACGATTTATCGTTAAAAATCGTTAAATCGTGTTAGTGCGCACTAACTCGAGTTAGTGCGCACTAACTCCCCGTTAGTGCGCACTAACTCGATTTAGTGCGCACTAACTGAAAATGATACAAATAAACACTTTCCAGGTCACTGAAGGTCAGTTAGGAATGAATATGTGTTCCTATTGGCTGGCTGCCCTCTTATCTATTGATGTTACCAAGGTTACCACTGAGGTGATGGTTGGGGGGATGGGAAATGGAACTGGAAACTAACGAACACCAACAGAAAATGAAACAAAGTGTTCACACTTCCCAGGTCAGTAAAGGTCACTTAGGAATGAATATGTATGTATGTATTCCTATTGGCTGGCTGTGCTCTTATCTATTGATGTTACCAAGGCTAACACTGAGGTAATGGTTGGAGGGATGTGAAATGGAAACAGTTGGAAGCTTGACAAAAAAAGTAATGTAATGATCAGCACTCACGTGACTAGAACTTGTTTGTTTATTATTTTTGTTAGCAGGCACCTGAAATGCTAGTGCATGTTGAATTTGCCAATCACTGTGCATTTTAGAAAGGTGGTCCTGGCTGGAACTGTACACAGTTCAAATATATGTAATTGATTGTTGGTAAGTGTATTTTTTAAGTAGCCACACTGGCACAAGTATGTTTACTTTTCCTCCTACTTAACTCACTAGCTCAGCTTTGTAAGAAGGGCTTCTCTGCTTGTGTGTTGTTTTTGTTTGGTGTGAGGAGAGCAGAAACATCAGATCTTTATTCAATCTACTACAGTCATCTCTTACAGTGCCCTATCCCTATTAATACCAGGAGTGTTGTGATCTTCCTGCACACAGTGCCCTAACCCTGATACCAGTCTGAGACAGCTCCCTCCCTGCATTACTAGTGAGAGGCTGGCTTCACAGACAGGGGGGAGCTGCCTGACCCTCACTCCTGACTTCCCCCATGTCCCGGCTAGTGAATGGTGTGTGGGTGAGGGGGGGGGGGAGGATGGTGAAGTCTGAGACAGCTCCCTCCCTGCATTACTAGTGAAAGGCTGGCTTCACAGACAGGGGGGAGCTGCCTGACCCTCACTCCTGACTTCCCCCATGTCCCAGCTAGTGAATGGTGTGTGGGTGAGGGGGGGGGGGGGGAGGAGGATGGTGAAGTCTGAGACAGCTCCCTCCCTGCATTACTAGTGAGAGGCTGGCTTCACAGACAGGGGGGAGCTGCCTGACCCTCACTCCTGACTTCCCCCATGTCCCAGCTAGTGAATGGTGTGTGGGTGAGGGGGGGGGGGAGGATGGTGAAGTCTGAGACAGCTCCCTCCCTGCATTACTAGTGAGAGGCTGGCTTCACAGACAGGGGGGAGCTGCCTGACCCTCACTCCTGACTTCCCCCATGTCCCAGCTAGTGAATGGTGTGTGGGTGAGGGGGGGGGGAGGATGGTGAAGTCTGAGACAGCTCCCTCCCTGCATTACTAGTGAGAGGCTGGCTTCACAGACAGGGGGGAGCTGCCTGACCCTCACTCCTGACTTCCCCCATGTCCCAGCTAGTGAATGGTGTGTGGGTGAGGGGGGGGGGGGAGGAGGATGGTGAAGTCTGAGACAGCTCCCTCCCTGCATTACTAGTGAGAGGCTGGCTTCACAGACAGGGGGGAGCTGCCTGACCCTCACTCCTGACTTCCCCCATGTCCCAGCTAGTGAATGGTGTGTGGGTGAGGGGGGGGGGGAGGAGGATGGTGAAGTCTGAGACAGCTCCCTCCCTGCATTACTAGTGAGAGGCTGGCTTCACAGACAGGGGGGAGCTGCCTGACCCTCACTCCTGACTTCCCCCATGTCCCAGCTAGTGAATGGTGTGTGGGTGAGGGGGGGGGGAGGATGGTGAAGTCTGAGACAGCTCCCTCCCTGCATTACTAGTGAGAGGCTGGCTTCACAGACAGGGGGGAGCTGCCTGACCCTCACTCCTGACTTCCCCCATGTCCCAGCTAGTGAATGGTGTGTGGGTGAGGGGGGGGTGAGGATGGTGAAGTCTGAGACAGCTCCCTCCCTGCATTACTAGTGAGAGGCTGGCTTCACAGACAGGGGGGAGCTGCCTGACCCTCACTCCTGACTTCCCCCATGTCCCAGCTAGTGAATGGTGTGTGGGTGAGGGGGGGGGGGGAGGATGGTGAAGTCTGAGACAGCTCCCTCCCTGCATTACTAGTGAGAGGCTGGCTTCACAGACAGGGGGGAGCTGCCTGACCCTCACTCCTGACTTCCCCCATGTCCCAGCTAGTGAATGGTGTGTGGGTGAGGGGGGGGGGGAGGATGGTGAAGTCTGAGACAGCTCCCTCCCTGCATTACTAGTGAGAGGCTGGCTTCACAGACAGGGGGGAGCTGCCTGACCCTCACTCCTGACTTCCCCCATGTCCCAGCTAGTGAATGGTGTGTGGGTGAGGGGGGGGGGGAGGATGGTGAAGTCTGAGACAGCTCCCTCCCTGCATTACTAGTGAGAGGCTGGCTTCACAGACAGGGGGGAGCTGCCTGACCCTCACTCCTGACTTCCCCCATGTCCCAGCTAGTGAATGGTGTGTGGGTGAGGGGGGGGGGAGGATGGTGAAGTGTGAGACAGCTCCCTCCCTGCATTACTAGTGAGAGGCTGGCTTCACAGACAGGGGGGAGCTGCCTGACCCTCACTCCTGACTTCCCCCATGTCCCAGCTAGTGAATGGTGTGTGGGTGAGGGGGGCGGGGGGAGGAGGATGGTGAAGTCTGAGACAGCTCCCTCCCTGCATTACTAGTGAGAGGCTGGCTTCACAGACAGGGGGGAGCTGCCTGACCCTCACTCAAGCAGAGAAGCCCTTCTTACAAAGCTGAGCTAGTGAGTTAAGTAGGAGGAAAAGTAAACATACTTGTGCCAGTGTGGCTACTTAAAAAATACACTTACCAACAATCAATTACATATATTTGAACTGTGTACAGTTCCAGCCAGGACCACCTTTCTAAAATGCACAGTGATTGGCAAATTCAACATGCACTAGCATTTCAGGTGCCTGCTAACAAAAATAATAAACAAAGAAGTTCTAGTCACGTGAGTGCTGATCATCACATGTCAAGCTTCCAACTGTTTCCATTTCACATCCCCGGGCCCCAACCATTACCTCAGTGGTAACCTTGGTAACATCAATAGATAAGAGCACAGCCAGCCAATAGGAATACATATTCATTCCTAAGTGACCTTTACTGACCTGGGAAGTGTGAACACTTTGTTTCATTTTCTGTTGGTGTTCATGAGTTTCCAGTTCCATTTCCCATCCCCCCAACCATCACCTCAGTGGAAACCTTGGTAACATCAATAGATAAGAGGGCTGCCAGCCAATAGGAACACATATTCATTCCTAACTGACCTTCAGTGACCTGGAAAGTGTCTATTTGTATCATTTTGAGTTAGTGCGCACTAACTCGAGTTAGTGCGCACTAACGGGGAGTTAGTGCGCACTAATCGGAAAAAACGATTTTTAACGATTTTTCAATGAAATAATCGTGCCAAACACGATTTTCTTCTCCTGCCACACGATTTCTATCGTTAAGACGATATGGAACACGATTCACATCCCTACTCTGTGAATGTTCTATTGTACTCATTCTCTCAGTTCTCTCCACTACAGCACTGCTACCGGAGGAACCGCTGTTCCAGCGCTTGGGGAATACTAGTCCAGCCGGGCTACATCTTCTACTCACTACTGCCACCTCTGGTGGCTTCTCAAACTGTCTAAATAATGATAAATCTGTGTTTGTGTGTCCAAGAGCTGAGCCTGTCCTGTGGCCACTCATGGGACTTCCCCCCAGGTATTCTCTGACATCATGGGTAAAAACACCCTCTCGCCCTCTTTCTAAGGGCACTATAATCTTAAATCCAGCCCTGGCTGCTGTAGCATGGGACTAGGCTGCTTTTAAAGTGCTGGGTAGCCTCTGTGATGGTAAGAAACCATAAAGCTGCTAGGAACACTTGCGTATTTCCAGCAATCCCTTTTCAAGGTCTAAGGGCTAGTCTAGTTCCTCAGGGGCATTGTTATTGGCACTGGCACCAAGCTCACTATCAGATCTCTTCATTTGCATAAACCTAGATTTACTAGCACTATTTTACAGCTCCGGAAAAAGGGTTTCTGCTTCTCATCAAAGCAAGCCTCTAGTTCAAGGCCAATTCTGACAATTTCTAGGAGCCAGGCTAATCATGTTAGCCTTTTCTCTCCATATCCAACTTTCCCAAACATAGAATTTAACTAAAAGGGTAGCCCAATGTTCTTTTTTGGGATCTTTTACTTTGTATAGCAGTAAGCTGCAATGCCATGGTCCTGTGTCTCTTGGAAAGCCGTCTTTTCTTGTTAATACATGTAAATTCATGGCTGATATATAGTTATAGTGGGCTAAATATTCAGGAAGGGCCGGATAGGATTGAAGGGAGGATATAATGAAATTGCAGGGTTCACGAGGTAAGGAGGGGGCACTGTGCCTTATCTGGAAAGAAGAATGGAATATCTATTTATACCGGTATAATATGTTACCAGAGCTGCATAAATAATAGTCCAAAAGTTAAGCAAAAACATTTTTCTGGCTAGATTTAGGTGAATTTTCAGTCAAAAATCTTTCTGGTTATGTTCCATCAAAAATTTCCTAATGATAACCAATTAAATTAGCCAGTTTTCTTTGCCACTAAATGTTTTTGGAAAATTGAACTCTATGTTTATGCAATAATAAACAGTTTTATTGCTCTGAGATAACAGAGAAAGAAAACAGTTTAGTCTAGAGAAGTTCCATGGAATAACTATTGTGCCAACAAAACATTTTGTTCTACACAGTTCCTGGATCTATAACGCATGATCCCTGGTGCCCCCTAGTGACTTTAAATAATACTTAACTTTTATGTTACATCACAGTATACAATTCATATTTGGTATGGGGGATCTATGAAAGTTTTTATTGCTTTTCTATAAATTTAAAATTACATTTAACTGTGTCCTGTTAATTGGTGCTAATAATGAAAGAATTCATTATTTTGGTACCAAAATAATTCTGCTACATCAAGTTTAACATTGAGTGAGTTCTTTTACTTTACCATGGAACATGATTAAATTAAATTATTACAAAAATAATCAGTCCTTCAGTATTTCCCAATGGTGAACTATTGGACTTCTGAATTATATGGAGAGCAGTTGGAGATATACGGTATTTTGCAAAATTGCTCAATTTTATTAAACTATAATGTAAAGACTATGGAGTCCCAACACCAGAGAATCAATATGGATAATAGCAGTAAAACTTCTCTGTCAACTAAAATTTTTTGCTTACAATCTAATTTAGAATTTTCTCAATCTTTCACAGAATAAATGTTGATTTTACAATTGGAAACAGGACCCTCAATAATGCGGATGGTGTGCACATACAATTTCCATTGCATGCCCCCTTAAACAACCCGCTTACACATTCAGCATCAATTGGTTGTGTAATCTCTTTTTAACTTTTTTTTTGTAATTAAAATTTAGCAATATTAATCCACTCCGAATACAATTAATTGAAAGTTTACTTAGCTCTACTCAGTTGCTAGCTGTACAAAGATCCCCGATCTTCTTGTGAGTCTCATATTTTAGTCCCAATACATAGGGGTAGATTTTAAAAAACTACGCCCGCGTGTACTTTTGTTCGCGCGACCGGCGCAAACAAAAGTACGCCGGATTTTAATAGATACGCGTGTAGCCGCGTGTATCTTTTAAAATCCAGGGTCGGCGCAGCCTGCCTCTGTTCCCTCCAA
Source organism: Rhinatrema bivittatum (assembly GCF_901001135.1). Taxonomy (NCBI): domain Eukaryota; kingdom Metazoa; phylum Chordata; class Amphibia; order Gymnophiona; family Rhinatrematidae; genus Rhinatrema; species Rhinatrema bivittatum. Next base: position 69,638,766 of record NC_042615.1, on the reverse strand, counting down.
GGCAGCTCTGAAATTGGAGCAGCCTCGGAGGGAACTTTCCTTCCGCCTCCCCCCACCTTCCCCCACCTTCCCCTCCCTTCCCCTACCTAACCCACCCCCCCGGCCCTAACTAATTTCCCCCACTACCTTTATTCCAGGCGTAACTTGCGCGCACCGGGCCGGCTGCTGGCACGCCATGTTCCGGTCCGGGGGCTGGTCCGGAGGCACAGTCAAACCGGCAACGAGGAGATGGCTTGCATCATGTGGAACAGGGCTCGCTGGAGGCCTCTGCAGGTGGGGAGGCATCAAAGTCATCAGAGTCAGGGTACAATGAGGCTGCCAGCAGACAAAATCATAGCAACATGTTCCTAATGGGTCTCACAAATGCTACATGCTAACATCATCAATAACAGATTTCTCTCAGTTCTATAACAGAGAATACATGCTATTTCCAAATTAAGTCCTTTTGGTTGTACTGTGTCTAAAGTGAAGATCCAAAATTGTTTCTCCCTGCCCGTGAAAAAAAATTGTAGCTTAGTGAATCCAGGCCCAAGTCAGTAAGCTAAGCAAATATCGATTCATTGAAACTTTCCAATTTTATTGCAAATCACATTGGGCTCAGTATTCAAAGATATCTGGTTATCTAAGTTATCCTGATATTACTTATCTGGATATCTTAGAAAGGATATTCAGCTGCCGAATATATATCTTAATGTTTGCTGCTGAATATAACTGGATAAATTCTAGTTTTACGGATATTATATCCAAATAACTTTAGACATGCTATTGAGCACTTAGCCGGATAAGTCCTACTTATCCATCTTTCTAGCGCTAAATGTCCTTTCAGTATCGGGCCACATGTAAATAAAGTTGTAAAAGACTTCTTCTGGCTGATTTTTGGAGAGAGGCTTGAGTCAGTATGTAGGTTGCCAGGATTTGGTTAATCTTCTGTTCATGATGAGATCATACATTTCCATACTTTATGCCACATTATTTGAGTAGAGACCTAAAGGCTGTCTACCAGAATGGACTGGTCCAACTTTTGATTTGTGGAGGAACAGAACAGTGGAGTTGGTGATTAGCTCCTCCATATGGGAGAGGGTAAATTATAAGCTGCTATGCTATATGAATCATTGCCACCATTTTACTTTGTGGAAGTTTGTATTACACTTACAGGGGCAGCATTTTACGACTGTCCCTGATTTATTTTGTTTGAAGGGTAAAGCTTCTGAGTTCTTGTTCAGATGAGAGATTTCCTTCATTTAAAGACCATGGTTATAGACATTTTTCTTTTCTATAAGATGGGAGCTTTTTTCACCATTCATGTCTCCGTTGTTTTATTTCCCCTTTTTGCATTCCTTTGAGTTTTGCAGAGTTTTCCCCTGCTCAGGGGTTCAATTTTGGTTTTGATTTAATATCCAAATGAGGGGTTATTTCACTGGGAAGGAACCCAGGATTATCAGTATCTTGCCGCATATTCACTGAGCTTGTGGCCAGATGATTTTAAATTTGCTAGCCATAATATGGATTGATTTCTTGCTGACATTGTTCTTTTTCTTCTGGATTTCTGTATTTTTGCATGGTTTGAAATATTTATATATAACTCCATCTACAGGTGTGGACTGTTACCAGATGGGGACATAAAATAATTTATTTCTCTTCGTAGATGGAATAACTCACTGGCTAACTCTCTCACAAGCTCTCTTACTCCCAGGGCTGGATCCTTTGTAAGTGGGGGAAAGATTTACTTTCAGGGCCCAATGTGACAAGGGTGACTCTTATTTGTATTCCTTGGGATGGATAAACTTTTCTCCACACTGTGGATGTAGTACGTGCCAGAAATAATGCACAGGTGACTCTGGTTGAGTGTTTAAAAATCAAAGATTTTACTGATGGGTAATCAGATGAAAAAATGGCACAATTCAAGTTAATTCCTTTGGTTTCCACAGGTAGCTGTTACAATTATTTCTCTTTCTGTTGCGAGCATGGACCCTTGGCTTGAGGTGGTGTTGGCGCTACCTGTGGGGGAAACCCTCACAGGTCCCCACCATTGGGTGGCGAGGCCGGTCAGGAAGCTGAGGCCAGCTGGAGCTTCACCACTACCAGCCCACATTCCCCGCAGGTTGAGCCCTTGTGTGCCGGGGCTGGCTGGTCTTAGGTGGGCCTCTGCATGGATGATCCCGGGAACATAGCCAGACAGGGTGGAGGCAACCAGGAGCTGAGGGCCTGAGGCAGGTAGCCAAAGACGAGGTCAGGTTTGGTCCAGAGGTCTGAGTGAGGCGGCAGGGTACGTGGTCAGGTCCGGTCCAGAGGTCAGAGGCAGGCATCAGAAGGTGTGGTCAGGAAGCAGTCCAGGTCAAGAACCAAGGTCCGTCCGAGGGAAGAGGGACAACAGAGCAGGAACTGGAGTGCAGGGACAAGAACTGGGAATCCGGAGGAGGAGCAGGAACAGGAGATGGATGCAGGTACAGGAACACAGGAACTGGAACTCAAGCAGACAATAGCGAGGAGACTTGTTGCCAAGGCAAGCTCTGACAGAGCTTGCCTTATAATCACAAAGCCACTGACGTCATCACTAGAGGCCGCGGGAGCTTTTCACGCCACGGCCCCTTTAAATCCCTGATGATGGCGTGCACATGTGCCTAGGAACAGGGGCTGAGGAGGAAGACTGTGGTGGCATGGTCGGCATGGTGGCATTCCTTCATCGCGGATAGGAGACAGCCAGAGAGGATAGTGGTGTGATCAGTGCGGTGGCTCTCCCCTGCCGCAGAAGAAAGAGTGGGCAGTCGGGAAATGGCAGGACTGCGGCAGCAGCTGCCCGCCACAGCCGAGGTGAGGTGGGCCGCGGCCTGGGCCTGGCACTGAGAGGTAAGGGCAGGCATCTTGCACCTGAGAATTGTAACACTTTCTATCTGTGCAAGGGTCTCTTTACTTTGGTCCAGAAGCATGGAAAACACTCACCATCTAGGGCCTGAATTAATGAAGTTCCCAAGAGAGCAGGGATATCCTTGTTGCAATGGAAAACCTCCTTCCAGTTGGCCAAAAATCTGTCACATAGTTTCTGCATAATATTCTCAATTACCTCTCTTCCCAGGGGCAAAGATTCCAAGTGGGGGTCCTTTGATGTAATTTTAATTTGGTTTTCCTCATAGTTTTCCTCAGTCCTTCTCGATCTCACATTCTTTTCACGAATCCCAAGATGGAAGAGGATTCTGGAACACGCAGCTCTTAATATTCCTTTATCAGGGTAGGAAGAAGGGGCAACCAAACTCTTCCTACAAGATCTAACCAAATTGTCTTTTTAGCCCCAAAACTGATTTTATCACCAGAGTTGTTCCTTGCAGCAGGTCCACCTCTAGGGCAGGTCTTCCCCAAACATGGGGATTCCCTGTGCCCCATGTCCAGGAAAGGCCCAGATGTCTCACAAGGCTCCTACCATGAAAATTGTAAAAAAAAAACCCAGAAACAACCCAGAGGGAAAATCCTAACCAGCCAGTGAGTGGACTGGAAAAGGAAACCCTCCTGACCCTGGTCAGTCTCTCCAGGCATGCGCCAACTGAATCTTCTGACTGAGCATGAAAAATTCCAACTCAGAAAAAGCTCCACACGACCTCTTAACTCTAACTCAAAGCTGCCCCCAGAGCTTACTCTTAAAAGTTGCTTTTGTTAACTTTCAGGAGATGGACCATCCCCGCACCCTCAAAGAGAGGGGGGCTACATTTGAATGGTACCTTCCCTTATCTCTAACCTACACCTAAACTGCTTTGTGAATACAGGAATACCCAGGTCATAATGGTGACATAACCAAAGGGTCTGTCACATTTGTCTTTTGAATCCTTGATAGTGTGTATTTAAGTTACTGTGTTTGTTAATTTAAAATAAGAGCTGGTGTCTACAAAGGTTGTTTGTGGTGCTTATGTCCCAAGGCCTACCATTTGGAGACTTAAGGATGGTCCAATTTGCTTTCAGTTGTTTTCAATGAAAAAACAGGAGACTCATGTGAAAGAGGAATTTTTCAGGTTTCAAAGATCCTCCCTTGCAACATCCAGAATATCTCCCGCAGCTCCAAGAATAAATGGATTATAGTGGGCTCTGGCAGAACAAGGCCTGTGATAAAGAGACACCCACTCTCTCCGCTGCTACACTTACACAATACTTTTTCTGAATTTAATAATGAAGAAGCTCCAGCAATAGAAAATTAAGTGATGTCTGAAAGGAATCTAGTCACCCAGTATACCCAGAAACCCTTAAATATATATAAATGTCATAAAAAGAAGGTTCTTTTCCTGGGAGACTCAGTCATCAGAGAAAGCAATTTAGGAAATCATTTTGATGGGGATGCAAAAGTTAAATGCCTTCCAGGATCCTCAGCTAGTAAGAATACCAACCAGATAGTCAATAATATTACAGACTTCAATATTTATGTTATCATCCACCTGGAGACTAATGACCTTGCTAGAAATGGTCTCCTTGAAGCATAGAAAGATGTCCAAAATATAGGGAAGAAGATTAGAGAGGGGCTCTGCTCAAACAAATCGTAATGGAACTCATGAGGGAGGGTATGGTACTTGTCCTAGTGCTCACAAATGGGGATAATGTCTCTAATGTCCATGTAGGTGCCCACTTGAGCACCAAACAGTATGATTTGTTATTGCAAATAAGATACAGAGAAGTCACATGAAGACCTGAGTTTTGAATTTCAAACATAAAACTTTGTCAAAATGGGGATGTTCCTGGAGGAAGAACTAGAAGACTGGGAGAAAATGGGTGAGCTGGAAAACAGTGAGCCAAATTAAAAGGAGCTATTACAAAGGCAAAACAATCTATATGTTAGAAAAGTTAACAAAAGTAAGAGGGAAATGAAACCGATCTGGTTCTCAAAGGAGGTTGCTGAAAAATAAAGGCAAAAAGATCAGCATTCAAGAAGTACTAAGAATCCCAACAAGAGGAACATAGGGAAGAAATCTGGTGAAACTGAGAGAGATAAAGAAAGAAATCAGGAAAACAAAAGGTCAAGCAGAAGAAAGAATTGCCAAAGAGGAAAAGCAAGGTGACAAAACATTTTCAGCTATAGTAGATAAAGAAGAGGCCCAAACTGGTGTAGTGAAAATGAAAGGTGACAATGAGCAATGTGTGGAGAGAG